>NC_140014.1:21991088-22154492 GCF_964263955.1 Coregonus lavaretus | reverse complement strand
AAAGGCAGAGTGAGAGAGAGGGCGGAAAGAGAAAGAGAGAACCCAGAGAACCCAGCTGCACCCTCTAGAAAGAGACCAGTGAGATGATTGACCTGTGTAGCTCAGTTGGTAGAGCATGGCGTTTGCAACGCCAGGGTTGTGGGTTCGATTCCCACGGGGGGCCAGTATGAAAAAATAAAATAAATGCACTCACTAACTGTAAGTTGCTCTGTATAAGAGTGTCTGCTAAATGACTAAAATGTAAAATGTAATTGACAGTCTATAGGCCTAATGATCAATGATGATCCCTCTCACAGATAGCCTGGGTAAAAATAAAAAATAAAGACTGAGCAGAGGAAGGCCTAGCGTTATCAGAGAGCGGAAGCTATTAGCCTGAGTTGCATCGTTGGATCTGTGACAGGCCAAGGCAGGATCATGGTGAATCAGAATGACAGCTTTACCCTCCTTGGATGTTGTACACTCACACAGGACATGGCAGGAAATAGCCTACCCACTGCCCTATTTCAGGATTTCTCATCCTCTAAGCCCTGCCCTTTGCCCCCTTCACCTTTACTACATTATCTAGGGCTCCGAAGCACAGATACTGTAGTCATCAGAAGCAGCCCCTCTCTGCTCTCCCCCACCTCCATCGGGGCATACTCTACATCTGAGCAACAGTCTGATGCATGTAGCATCCCCCTTCCAGCAGCTGCCAATCACATTCCAGGCAGGTCTGAATGATTCACTGGGAAATTATTTCCCTTGTGTTGGCCTGTTATATATTTCATGCTGCGACGAGCTCCCACCATTATAATCAGGGCACCTGTTTTGCCAACTGCACTCCACAACTTCTAATCCTGTATCGGTGTATTCAGAGAGCAGGCCAGAGATCCACTGCAGCCGTGTGCTGCTGACTCCTATCAGCTCAGAGGGGGGAGGCGCCAGAGGGGGGTTTCTCTGGGAAACCAGGCTTCCCGGGGTCAGGAGTTTTTCATATTTTATTGTGACATTCAATTTGCATTTGAAATGCGCTGCAGAACTATTCTGCTTGCTCTGTCACAGCTCTGGAAATTGCTTTTTAGCCTGGTGGTGTAATTCCTCTATTCAGCCGTGGTGCTGTGGATCTTAATCTTTTTTTTGTTGTTGTTTTTTGTCCCATCGCTGCAACTCCCGTACGGACTCGGGAGAGGCGAAGGTCGAGAGCCATGCGTCCTCCGAAACACGACCCTGCCAAGCTGCACTGCTTCTTGACACACTGCTCGCTTAACCCGGAAGCCAGCCGCACCACTGTGTCGGAGGAAACACTGTACATGCACGCGACCGAAGTCAGCATGCATGTGCCCGGCCCGCCAAAGGAGTCACTAGAGCGCGATGGGACAAGGACATCCTGGCCGGCCAAACTCTCCCCTAACCTGGACAACGCTGGGCCAATTGTGCGCCGCCTCATGGGTCTCCCGGTCGCAGCCAACTGCGACACAGCCCGGGATCGAACTCGGATCTGTAGTGACGCCTCTAGCACTGCGATGCACCGCCTTAGACCGCTGCGACACTTCTCATCATCTCTTGTATGAATTACATAATCATATCCAAGCAGCTAAAAACAGTAGTCAGAGGAAGATAATATGATTGGTGCTCTTTGAGATACAGGAGGACATTAAAATGCTTTTCAAACTGTGTAATAGTCATCAGGTCAACAGCACACTGATATCGATACCATACATTCAGCAGCTTTATTCAGTACACAAATTAAACAAAGAGAAGGACATCGGATCAATGAACCTTTGTACAAACATTGCACTTTGCATTGCAGAGTACAAACTCTGTGCTCTGCATTTCTGAATACTCAAGGTCAGAAACAGACAAAAACCATTTGACTGTGATTCTACATTTCCTACAGAGGTTGCATTACTCTAGCCAAATAGCACTATGACTTTCACTGTCTTTTTTACACAACAGACTTAGAGAACGTCTGTTCTTTCCTTTCTAAATCCGAGGGTAGAGAAATGTCCTTATTAAGGAAATCCCAAGCAGAGTCTGTGTTCTCCTCAGAGCAGCTGGAGAGTGTGTGGAGAGATGGGGGACCAGTCTACTTTTTCATTACCAGTGACAGTGAGGGTTGAGACAAGGCCATTAACCTCTCCTCCTCCCAACTCAATCCTGTGGACAGATGGGACAGGCCAAACTGCAACCCACCCCGTGAAGGCAGGGCTAAGCCGGGGCACACCACATCAATCAAGATTGAGCCCCTTGGGCCACTCTACTAGTTTATAAAGATGGTACATCTCTTGACTCGTAGAGTCAGTTTCTTTCTTTACTTGATGTCCAGTCCAACCTCTCTCTTGGAGTTTTCCTTGCCCTGTACTGACATAATGTGACAAACAGCTACAGACAGTACAATAGCAACACTCCTCCCAGTCCTTCCGTCACAATAACGTCACCGCTTCAATTACATTTCTATCAGCTAATGAGATTGGGAAATATCGAGGCTGGGGGGTGCTGCAGTGCTGCAGTTCTCTGGTTTGATAAACGGCTGTTTGATGTGGCTGGCTTCCACCTGCCAAGAGCACTCTGAATCCAGGCAGGCAGGCAGGCAGGCGTGTTGGGCTGGATAACTCTGCAGTCATGGAGGGTGGTACTGGATGCTGGATAACTCTGCAGTCATGGAGGGTGGTGCTGGATGTTGCTGAGAATTTTCCTGCTAAGTAGGAAATGCAAACGTGTAGTGTATTTAAGTTTTAAAAAGGCTTCTAAAGTTTGTAATTTCCACTTTGAAATTTCAGACCTGATTTGCCCCTCCAAAATAAAAGAATGAACCCCTACAAAAATGTCCATTAAATATAATTCATATAATAATTCAAATTTCCTGTTGATGCAGGATTACTTTCCTGGCTCAAATTAAGATCCTACATCTGTACTGTTGGGAAGATAAAGTGAATAGGGCATGTTCAGAGGAACCAATGTAAACCCCAGGGACAGTGACAGTGGCTCAGGGACTTGGTATGGATTATGGCCCATCATCATGGTGACAGAGCCATGGCAGGGGAAAAGTCGAAGGTCACTCAGGGCCAGCCATGGAACCATTTAACTAAAGTGTTCGATCAATAGAGTCATTAGGAAAAAGGGTTTCACTGAAGCACGGTGTGCATGCTTGCATGATGTGTGTTTGTTTAGTTTCACAGTAAGTCTGCTAATTGTATAAATCTTAATTGATTCCTCTCAAACAATAATTGTTGCTTAGGGGCAACTCAATTATATTGACATGGCTAATAAATGAACAAATTCTGCTCTCAAATCAGCAACTACATCAGCCTATCTTTCTTGAATCCAAGTCCCTACATTAGTAAATGACTTCAATCAACAACAACAAAAATCTAATAAACAAATATTTGTATCTTGATTGATAGAGTATATTAAAAAGGGAGATATGATGATGTTTCGCAGTCACACACACACACACACGCACTCACTCACACACACACACACACACACAAACCACTTGTCACAACATGGCTAGCTTCTAAGTCAGTTTTCATCCACACTAACACAGCAGTCACCTTGTCTGCTCTTGTCCAGGATTATAAGGAAGTATAGGATTAGCACATTTTAAAAAGTATTTATCTTCCTTGGCTTTTATAAAGCTTGTTTAATCTGTCCGCCAATATTACACCATGGCTGCTTTTACACAGGCAGCCCATTTCTTTCACTAATTGGTCTTTTGACCAATCAGATCAGCTCTGAAAAAGATCTGATGTGAAAAGATCTGATGTGATTGGTCAAAAGACCAATTAGTAGAAAAGAGATCAGAATTGGGCTGCCTGTGTAAACGCAGCCAATGTACTGCACCTGTCTGTCTATGGCGAGGCAGCTCCAAACTAAACAAAAGTGCCAAAATTGAGTTTGTTATGCTAGTGTCTGGAACCAAGACAACACCTCAAAATGCAGTTAAACTTGATCCTTCTTTAATAAACCAACAACACGTTTTCTTATTTTTCTATTTCTAAAGCTTGGTGTAGTTTAGTGAAGATGCTAAATAAACAGTCATGCACTCTGGAGTCTCCTAATTGGAATAGACAGACATGATCTTTAGAGTGCACAACGGCATTATCCCACCAACAGCCTCAGACCTGTCAATCCACACAGAGCACCTGAAAATACCACTCCACTTCAGAAACCCTTTCTCTTGTGCATTCATGCATCAGTCAGATACTATGATGATCAGGATTTAATTGTGTGTGTGTGTGTGTGTGTGCATGTAGGGGAAGGGGGGTCAGGATGTGCTCGACGAGGGATAGCGGTATGGGGGGTTGAAAATACTTGAGCTTTGTAGCAGCACTAACCAAGATAAGCAGCTTTGGATAATGAATGAATGGATGATTGTAGTACTAGTGTACTCATTGGGATTTTGAACAGGCGTGCGCCAACCAGGATGCAGAAATGAATAGCCAAGCTGATGAGTGTGTGCTGGAAAACCAAGAGCAAAAGGCTTGTCCCCAGCTATTAGCATCACAGTAATAAGCTAAACCGCACGCATGACTTCACCCTGAGAACATGCATGTTCATGCCGCACTTGACCGAGCATAGGTTCAACACATATGTTACACACACACTATGCCCTGCAAACAAAAAGGTGTCATTAGGACGTCCCCGGAACGTCAAGAGGTTGTGTCATGGTCCCCTGGACGTCCTTAGGACATCCCCTGTTTGCTGGGATGTGTTGTTTTATATATATATAGCACACCAACTCTGATAAAGGATGACACATTACATTTCTACTGCACAACTAAATCTCTGTAACCTAGATACAACACAGTACACATTCATTACCAATGAAGACTTGGAACCTTATCTAAAAAGGGCACAGCAAGCAAATGTGCCAGAGTGCACGAAAACGAGTGTGGCTGGATCAACTGTCACTGTGTGAGCATAATCACAATCTGCATCTCATCATATCAATAACAAGGAAAACACATCTGAAGTCAGAGAGAAGATGATAAAAATGTAGATGTGTCAGACATTCCTGCTTTCAAGCTAACGCTTGCGTCAAAAGAGGCAACAGCCTCACGCAAAGTCCTGCTAATAAGATAAGGGATTCCAGAAGAGCTGAAATAGATTGTAGTGTTGGTGAAACAGAGAAATGAGGCAAAGCGAGAGTGAGTAGGTTGCTTAGAATGGCTATAAATACCATCATCAGACAGAGGCAAGCAGTCCTGCAGCACCCTCTCATTGATACTATTAGAATAAAGAGCATCACGAATCAACACAGATGAAGGATTACATGAGAAATGAGAGAATGGAAGTGCACATGGGTTACAGATGGACATGGCCACACAGAGCACAGAGAGTAGGGACGAACAGGAAGGTAGAGAGAAAGGGAGAGGAGGAATTACAGCAAGAGAGATAGAGAGAAAACAAGTAACAGTGGGTGATGTTATTGAATTTTTTTAACTTTATTTAAGCAGGGGCTCATGCTGATTTAGTGGGGTAATATTTAACATATATGCATATTATTTTTACACATCACATGCGACCCATGATAAGACTATGCAATTAATATGATCAAAGTGTATTAAACTGAATATCTTTACCTGACTCCATTTTAACATTATTGTAAAACCATGTGCAATCAAGTATTATGCGTTTAGCTGACTAAGATCAAGGAATGGTCATGAGAAGCGAATATCAAAGCAAGTATTATTTCATAACTTTTCAAATGAATGGATTCACGTACAAGGCATAAAGCTCGAGTTACAAGGCAATACTGACATTAACAAAGCATCATCCTAGGCATATAGATCCTAAGGTTAACTTACAAAACAAAGCATGAACAAAGACATGCCTACTAGGCCAGAGGCCTTGAAGCCTAGGAAATGAGAATTGATCATACAACCTTCCTCCATGGACAGGATACAGGATACGAGAGAGAACAAGAGTACCCTAATCACCCAGGCCCAATCTCCAATGCGCTATGATAAACTGCGTCCAATGGCTTCAATACAGAGGCAGCTGAGTCAAGATCACTTTCGCAGTCAAAAAGCAAGCCGAGATATGCCGCTCAGAATTTAAAAAACGTACCATTAACGTAATAAAACAGTTCTGTAGGAATGAGGTTTGTGCAGTAGGCCTAATACATTATCACAGCATATTGGCTATATGACTGGCCTGCCAATATTGTTCTTTTCAGACCATATTATATTTCAAAACTCGAGCTTTGACAACAAATAGATCAGTTGGTGTAGCACTTACAAGGCACAGCTGAGCATAAATTGAAATAATTTGCTTTTTTATTTTACTGGACTGATGGTACCTGCATGTGATGTTCATGGTGCTTTCATGACAACTGGGAACTCGGCAAAAACGAGGTCAAATCATGACGTCAGTGAAGTTCAGGTCAGAAAGTCGGAGCTCTAGAAATATGACCGAGTTTCCGAGTTGGATGACCGTTCAAAACAATTTTCCCCAGTCGGATCTCGTTCCCAGTTGTCTTGAACGCACTGAAGTCTGAGATTTCTGAATTCCCAGTTGTTTTGAAAAAGGCATTAGTCTCAGCGGAGGGAGGGAGAGAGCAGCAGAGGATCCTCCTCTCACACTCCTTCCTTTACTCCGGTGAGACTGACCAGAGAGAGGGACCAGAGAGAGGGGACACAGTCTTCCACCTGATGGCGAAACTCGAGTCGCACCGCATCTACCTCAGGCACAAATTCATGTTGTTACTAATACCAGAGAAAATGAAATAGGCAAAACGAGCAGCTAATAATAATAAAAATCCAGGGCTATCGATACACTTAACTACTCATTCATTGCAGCTGCAGAGCGAGTGGAAGTAGAGAGAAGCGCTTTTAAAGTTTTGTAATAGTGTTGAATAAAAACAGTGTTGACAGTGCTGAATAAAACTTAGACATGAACTCACTCATAAAAACAGATGCTCTTTGCTGTTTTATTTGGCAGTCTCTGGTCATGGTTTTAAAAGTTATGAAATCTCACGTAGGCTAGTGCCAAACTTGGCTGTAGCTGCGGTCGTGGAAACTGTAAGTAGGCACCGTGATTTGAGCTGTCCGATTGGCCAGCGCAGTAGGCGAAACATGGAGAGAGAAAAAAGGAGCGCAAGCCTTTATCGTTGGCTTTTCTACAGAAATGTTTGGTGATCGACTAGGAATGCCTTGAAGATCGACCACTGGTATAGACGATATCGCCATAGTCAATAACCGGAATTAATGTTGAGTGAATGATTTGTTTACTGCTATAGACGGGTTGACTGACAGCGTCACGAAAGTGAAGCACGCGCATCGATGTGGCTGGAAGTCGTGCATTGTTATTATTCTAAACGGCCAGATAGCTAGTAACAATGTCAAGAAACTACCATGTGGGTAATCGTAGGTGGCTCGTTAAAGCTAATTGTATCTTGTTATTGATACAATTTCTTGTTTTGAGGTGTTTTGACTGATGTCATGTCTATGCTAATATGTCCCAAAAAATCGCTAGCTACCTAGCCAACAACTGTAACGATGTATTTCAAATCAAATCGCATTTTATTTGTCACATGCTTTATAAACAACAGGTGTAGACTAACAGTGAATCGCTTTCTTACAGGCCCCTCCCAACAATGCAGAGAGAAAAATAGAAAAAGAATAGCAAGATAATAACACGAGGAATAAATACACAATGAGTAACTATAACTTGGCTATATACACAGGGTACCAGCACCGAGTCGATGTGCAGGGGTATGAGGTAATTGAGGTAGATAATTTATGTACATATGGGTAGGGGTGAAGTGATTAGGCAACAGGATATATAATAAGCAGTAGCAGCAGCGTATGTGATGAGTCAAAATAGTTAGTGCAAAGGGGGGTCAATGCACATAGTCCGGGCAGATAGTCCGACAGAAAACACGTATAATGTAGTTCCTGTTGACTAGAGGACAGAAAACACTTATACTGTAGTTACTGTAGACTAGAGGACAGAAAACACTTATACTGTAGTTACTGTAGACTAGAGGACAGAAAACACTTATACTGTAGTTACTGTACACTAGGGGACAGAAAACACGTATACTGTAGTTCCTGTTGACTAGAGGACAGAAAACACGTATACTGTAGTTACTGTACACTAGGGGACAGAAAACACGTATACTGTAGTTCCTGTTGACTAGAGGACAGAAAACACGTATACTGTAGTTACTGTAGACTAGAGGACATAAAACACTTATACTGTAGTGGAGTGGATAGACAAGACAGTACCACAAAGTACTATGCTGGGCGCGACTCAGTGAGAATGAACAGGTCCTAGTCAGTCCAATGAAATGGCCTTTCATTCATGTTCCTCACCTGGCCATTAACTAGCTCTCCTCAGTCACTCAGACAGTCAGAGGGTCAGACTGGAAGACTGGCAGACAGAGAACGCCACAGGGATAACATCAAGAGGGTGATATATGAGGAGAGCAATTAATTCATCCAGCACACAAAACACTGTAACAAATCTAAACATAGCTTTAAGACAAACAAACGGAAGAACTGAATAAAGTCAGACTGACTGAATAAAACACAGACTGACTCTAAGCAATGAAAGTTAGACTCCATTCACTGTAGAGAGCTGTCTCTGTGGCTGTTTCCTCTGTAGAAAATGAAAACAGCACAGTGAGGAGGGAGATGACTGAAACTCCCACTGCTATTTGAGGCGGCTGCATCTTTTTCACATGACTTCGTGCAACGTGAGAGAGAGCCGCCCGCCAAACAGCTACAGTTCTGTCTCCTGTGCCTGCTCCACACTGCTTCCCCTGAGCCCTCACCTCTGAGGTAACCAAAACACAGTCATCTGTGCACCACAAGACTGTATTAGCTCACCAAGCTAAAGTCTAAGCATGGAGAGCCAACACAAGTCTTCAGGTCTCAGACAAGGCCACTCATGGCATGAGCTTCACTGAACTACCTCCACTACACATATGCTTCTGATATGTACTAGAGATGGATCGCCTCCTCATGGCATTTGAACTGAAGCACTTCACACAGAAGTCAAGGCAATGCAAGGTCTGTCTCTCTGTTGACTAATTAATAATGGATCAACTGAACAGCTGACTAACGACACTGCAGTATATAATCCTAGTCATCTCTAGGCCAACAACACAGCCACTGAAGCAGTGGACACAGGTCATTCAGTACAATGCGTCATTGTATGGTGCAAGATGCTGCAATTTGTCCCCTAGAAGTGAAAGGGGTAATCTCCACAGACCAAATTATAATAAAGAATCTTCCTCCCCCTTGATGTGAATGATTGGAATGATCATATGAATGTGGGTCTCTGTGTCAATTCAAGTTTACCTGACCCACCACCAGAAATATCTCTGTGGGATTCACAGACTACAGCTTTTCAAACATTCCCTGAAGGTCCTGGAATGTTTCAAGTCCATTTATCCTGGGAGTTATGATGGGTCACTGCAACCTGGTCTCAGAGCATTTTGTATTATTCTGTACGTAAATCCGAGAACGCGCCATTTAGTATGATATGTTACATTTTGTATTGTTACATAAGACAGATGGTTATGACAGATGGTTGGTTGGGGTGGATGGGTGGTCATATAACGTGAACGTCTAGCAACCCAAAGATTGCGAGTTTGAATCTCATCACAGACAACTTTAGAATTGTAGCTAATTTTTTAGCTACTTTGCAACTACTTAACATGTTAGCTAACCCTTCTTCTAACCCTAACCTTAAGCCTATTAACTAACCCTTCCCCTAACCTTAACCCTTTAACTTTACTCCTAAACTTAACCTAACCTTAACACTAACCCTAACCCTTAGCCTAGCTAACGTTAGCGAGCTAGCTAACATATCATACGTTTTGCAAATTCGTAACATATTAGACATTTTGCAAATTCGTAACATATTGTACGTTTTGCAAATTCGTAAAACATAAAATACAAATTATAATATGTTACATATCATACTAAATGAAGTCTCGCGGATTTACGTGCATAATAATACGAAATGCTCTGAGACCAGGTTGGTCGCTGAGCAGTCATCGTGGGTTTTAAGGGTGGAATAGTGAATGCAGAGTGGAGTTACTGTATTTCACTGTGACTAACAAGAAATACCAGGGCCCTACAGAAAGATGACAGCAAATAACTTACTTCAAATGCCATAATTTATGTAGAATAAATCCAGTTTAGAATCGTGTAATAAAATGTCTCACCTTTTTGTTCCGAAAAAAAATACGGTATTGTATCAGAGATATGATACAGCAACTGCATCCTTCAAGACAACTAACACGTTCAAATCATTACCCAAGCCTCTACTTTGAATAAAGTCGCTGTCCACTAAGTAGGTGCTGAAACGAAAGCTACTTTTAATGAAGTCGCTGTCCATCCATTAGGTTTTGAAAGAGGATAGTTAGCTCACAAGTTAGGACTCAGTGTGATGTTTTCACAAACTATACCATTTTGACTCGTTGAAACTGTATAACGTTAGTCACATATTACAACTCATAACCTCGATTCAATAGAGACTTAGGCAAAATATCTCCTCGACAGAAATATAAACTTGATCATTTTCGTGTTTTTATCGGTGCTAGGTCGTTGCGTTTTATTTTGGATCTCGGCATATGAATGAGTTTCTGCAAATGGGATTACCTGATTATGTCATCGTTGTGTCCCAAGTAAAATTTTTGCTTGTGTTCACGTGTGTTATACACTACTCCCACACCGGCGACGAAGTAGACAATTTCCTTGGCCGCTGTGTAGTACAAGTTGTTGCGGCACTGATGTCCACGATACCCGTAAACCCACTCTAGTCGCAGGTGACAATTCGGAGCGGTCCTGTCAGCCATGTCCGTACTTCTTTTCTGTCGTGAGTTTTTTATATTTCTTCATTCACCAAGACGGATTTCATTCGATCCGTATCTCTTAGTTCCACTGGAAATGCATCGTATCCGGTCCAAGCGGTTTTAGCGGGCATTCGAGTACCATGTGCATAATAGTCTCACTGAATCTAGTTTTACTTCGAGATTATATGCTTATCTTTAATTCAAAATGGTTAACTATGCTGTCCTTTTCATAGTGAAAAGCATATATCTACCGCTACTTCAACCTTAGGCTAGCTGCCCCTCTCGAGAGTCGAGGCAGGTCGAAGCTCTTGTCAAATCCTATAAAGATGGAGTTTTCGCGTTTATTTACAAGCACCGCCCCAAAATGTTATCTACATTGGTGATAGACCAACAATCTGTCCAATCACATCCCCAAATATCCATTTAGCGTTTGAAGGGATGTTCACGGACCAATGGCAATCATTATAATTGGACATAAACGTCCTCTCCTAAAGAATGGGCTCTAACCCATGGTGTGAAGTCAATGCCGGGAAGATTTTGACAGCTGTCAATCTAAGTATATGGCGCCACCGTTTAATATTTTACCCCTTTGCACATTTCTTCAACATTCTGCAGTAGTTTTCTATCCATGCAAAGGCTATAGGTAATACACCAATTATATATATTTTTAGAGAGCACACGCATTCAGGTTCACATTATGCTACTTTTGCCTCCCATTCTCCCAGCTTCTACTTTAAATAAAGTCACTGTCCACTCGGTGGGTGCTGAAATAAAGGTCACAGAATTTAGCGGATGAAGCTTGAATACAAAGAAAGCACACGAAAGGTTTTGAGGAAACCCATTGATCATGCTTCACTTCAGAGAATGCTATTTGTTCTCACGGTAAATGCCAAAAAGCTCAATGCTCCGAGTGGGAAGAGTTAGCACTATAAAGGATGGAATGGTCTTAAAAGTAGTGCCAGTGCACACCTCCAACCGCTCTGGCGTGCAGAGCGAGCTCAATCAAGTGCACATAGAAGAGGACCTCCCCTCTCCTCCGTTGCTGGGAGTGACAGGACGCTTGCTGCTCAAGCAACAAGTTTAGCGTTGATAGCTAAGCTCTAATTTACCTAGCTAGCTTCGTCTTCATTTATTTTAGCACCACAAGCAAATAAGCAAAAATGGAGATACCGATGGATCCCTTGTTTCTTGCATGGACCTACTTTAGAAGACGGAAGTTCCAACCATGTTCCAGTATTTGTTCGAAGATATTGGAGGACAGTCCATACGACCAGGTAATTAAAAAGCTAAACTTGCTAGCTAGCTAGCCAGCTCCAGGCATTAATTCAATTTAGCTAGCAGTAGCAAGCTAATGTTGATAGCATGCTTGCAAAATCATCTTTGACATTTTCTGAATCATTGCCTCTTCGTTATCGTCTTACCATTGCCAGAGATGCTCTGCCATTGCTTGCTAGCTATCTGTTGTTTTGCTAGCACATTGTTAGCTAGCTAGCTAGTATTGGTTGCTAGAAAAAAACTACTTGTTAACTAGCTAGCTAGCCCAGCTATCATATCTGGCAAGTTTAGACCTTAGTTATAATAATAATATGCCATTTCGCAGACGCTTTTATCCAAAGCGACTTACAGTCATGCGTGCATACATTTTTGTGTATGGGTGGTCCCGGGGATCGAACCCACTACCTTGGCGTTACAAGCGCCGTGCTCTACCAGCTGAGCTACAGAGGACCACTGCTGTTGTTCCCCCTGCTGTCAGTTTCATCTCAATTTTAATTAATCTTAGCTACTCTTAGCTCCCTTTTTCTTGACATTTTATTTCTATAATGTATGTATCAAATCTGTATTCACCTCTGCTCTCATAATTTCACTCACTGCTGTCTTAAAAGGAACATATATCTCTGAGGTAACCTCTAACTGCTGTGCTCCTTTTTTTTCTGTCTCTCGACATGCTGATTCTAATCTGGCATGTTGAAAAACCAATAGAATGGATAGCTAAATGAATGAAATATCTGTAGTACATCTGTACTGGAGTTCCCTACCTTGTAACATCAAAGTAAACATAATCTTCACACTGTAAAATAAAATCTGACTCACAGTAAATATTCCTTCTAATCACATAGCTAGCTGTTTCTTCTTTGACAAGCTGCATGGAGTCTGAAGACCCGTGCTCTGACAGAGATGGTGTACATTGATGAGGTGGAGGTGGACCAGGAGGGGATCGCTGAGATGTTGCTGGATGAAAGCTCCATCGCTCAGGTTGCTCGTAAGTCTAAACTCTGAACTGTCCCAGAGGGCCAATAGTTTTTCCTGGTCAGGCTAAATGGTCAGGAAAAACTCCTGACCATACCCACAGAACAGCCTACTGAGCCTACCAGATCAGTAAATCTCAAAGTCTGTCTCAATCACAATAATATATTACCATTCTGATCTGGTAAAATCTGTCCAATATGTTCTCAGCTCTTTGAGTGAACAGTAATGAAGCTTTCTTTCAGGCCCTGGGACATCACTGAGGCTTACTGAAACAAGCCATGGAGGTGGACCTACTCCAGCCATCAGGTATGTGACATTTTAGAATTCACAGCTATCTTGTATGTGTTAGGTAAGTATCCCAAGGCATTTCCCCTACTGACATTGTGTAATTACTGTAACAATGTTTATGACATTGAGTCGTGGGGAGCATTATGTACCTTGAAAAGCATCAGATTAGTTCTGAATCTGAACTGAGCTTTTTTGTCCTGAATCTAGGCCCATGACCCAATCAGGACGTCCTATCACAGGGTTTGTGAGGCCCAGTACTCAGTCTGGCAGACCAGGGACGATGGAACAAGCCATCAGGACCCCTCGCACGGCACACACTGCCCGTCCTGTTACTAGTGCGTCTGGGAGATTTGTCCGGCTGGGAACAGCCTCCATGTTGACCAATCCTGAGGGGCCATTTATAAACTTATCCAGACTCAATTTAGCTAAATATGCCCAGAAGCCCAATTTATCCAAGGTAAGAGTATTTTAATGAATGTAAGGCAATGAACATGGTCTCTCCAAAAATATTTTTGTCATTGTACTTGTATTTATTTGGGTTATTCGAGTTCAATACATGTTATGACCATTCCTTTTCTTTTTTATCTTCCATCATGAAAATGATGTTAAAAATGTGAGTTACCAATACAGATACACACTGAGTATACAAAACATTAGGAACACCTGCTCTTTCCATGACAAATCAAATCAAATTTTAGTTGCCACATGCGCCAAACACAACAGGTGTAGACCTTACTGTGAAATGCTTACTTACAAGCCCTTAACACCAACAATGCAGTTTTAATAAAGAAAAAAAAAGTGTTAAGTAAAAAATAGATAAGTAAAAAAAAAAAAAAAAAGCAAATAATTAAAGAGCAGCAAATAGTCCGGGTAGCCATGATTAGCTGTTCAGGAGTCTTATGGCTTGGGGGTAAAAGCTGTTAAGAAGCCTTTTGGACCTAGACTTGGCGCTCCGGTACCGCTTGCCGTGCGGTAGCAGAGAGAACAGTCTATGACTAGGGTGGCTGGAGTCTTTGACAATTTTTAGGGCTTTCCTCTGACACTGCCTGGTATAGAGGTCCTGGATGGCAGGAAGCTTGGCCCCAGTGAGGTACTGGGCCGTACGCACTACCCTCTGTAGTGCCTTGCGGTCGGAGGCAGAGCAGTTGCCATACCAAGCGGTGATGCAACCAGTTAGGATGCTCTTGAACTTTTTGAGGATCTGAGGACCCATGCCAAATCTTTTCAGTCTCCTGAGGGGGAATAGGCTTTCTCGTGTCTTCTTCACGACTGTCTTGGTGTGTTTGGACCATGATAGTTTGTTGGTGATGTGGACACCAAGGAACTTGAAGCTCTCAACCTGTTCCACTACAGCCCCGTCGATGAGAATGGGGGCGTGCTCAGTCCTCTTTTTTTTCCTGTAAAATCTCAAAATCAAGACAAAATCTCCTTTGTCTTGATCACGTTGAGGGAGAGGTTGTTATCCTGGCACCACACGGCCAGGTCTCTGACCTCCTCCCTATAGGCTGTCTCATCGTTGTCGGTGATCAGGCCTACCACTGTTGTGTCGTCGGCAAACTTAATGATGGTGTTGTAGTCGTGCCTGGCCATGCAGTCATGGGTGAACAGGGAGTACCCCTGAGGGGCCCCCGTGTTGAGGATCAGCGTGGCAGATGTGTTGTTACCTACCCTTACCACCTGGGGGCGGCCCATCAGGAAGTCCAGGATCCAGTTGCAGAGGGAGGTGTTTAGTCCCAGGATCCTTAGCTTAGTGATGAGCTTTTAGGGCACTATGGTGTTGAACGCTGAGCTGTAGTCAATGAAGAGCATTCTCACGTAGGTGTTCCTCTTGTCCAGGTGGGAAAGGGCAGTGTGGAGTGCAATAGAGATTGCATCATCTGTGGATCTGTTGGGGCGGTATGCAAATTGGAGTGGGTCTAGGGTTTCTGGGATAATGGTGTTGATGTGAGCCATGACCAGCCTTTCAAAGCACTTCATGGCAACAGACGTGAGTGCTACGGGTCGGTAGTCATTTAGGCAGGTTCTTAGTGTTCTTGGGCACAGGGACTATGGTGGTCTGCTTGAAACATGTTGGTATTACAGACTTAGTCAGGGACATGTTGAAAATGTCAGTGAAGACACTTGCCAGTTGGTCAGAGCATGCTCGGAGTACAGATCCGTCTGGCCCTGCGGCCTTGTGAATGTTGACCTGCTTAAAAGTCTTACTCACATCGGCTACGGAGAGCGTGATCACACAGTCATCCGGAATAGCTGATGCTCTCATGCATGCTTCAGCGAGCATAGAAGTGATTTAGCTCGTCTGGTAGGCTTGTGTCACTGGGCAGCTCACGGCTGTGCTGCCCTTTGTAGTCTGTAATAGTTTTCAAGCCCTACCACATCCGATGAGCGTCTGAGCCGGTGTAGTACGATTCAGTCTTAGTCCTGTATTGACTCTTTGCCTGTTTGATGGTTCGTCGGAGGGCATAGCAGGATTTCTTATAAGCGTCCGGGTTAGAGTCCCGCTCCTTGAAAGCGGCAGCTCTACCCTTTAGCTCAGTGCGGATGTTGCCTGTAATCCATGGCTTCTGGTTGGGGTATGCATGTACAGTCACTGTGGGGACGACGTCATCGATGCACTTATTGATGAAGCCAGTGACTGATGTGGTGTACTCCTCAATGCTATCGGAAGAATCCCGGAACATATTCCAGTCTGTGCTAGCAAAACAGTCCTGTAGCTTAGCATCTGCGTCATCTGACCACTTCCTTATTAACCGAGTCACTGGTGCTTCCTGCTTTAGTTTTTGTTTATAAGCAGGAATCAGGAGGATAAAGTTATGGTCAGATTTGCCAAATGGAGGGTGAGGGAGAGCTTTGTACGCGTCTCTGTGTGTGGAGTAAAGGTGGTCTAGAGTTTTTGTTTTTTTCCTCTGGTTGTACATTTAACATGCTGGTAGAAATGAGGTAGAACGGATTTCAGTTTCCCTGCATTAAAGTCCCCGGCCACTAGGAGTGCTGCCTCTGGATGAGCATTTTCCTGTTTACTTATGGCCTTATACAGCTCATTGAGTGCAATCTTAGTGCCAGCATCGGTTTGTGGTGGTAAATAGACAGCTACAAAAATAATAGATGAAAACTCTGGTAAATAGTGTGGTCTACAGCTTATCATGAGATACTCTACCTCAGGCGAGCAAAACCTTGAGACTTCGTTAGTATTAGATTTTATGCACCAGCTGTTGTTTACAAATAGTCAGCCGTTCTATCCTGTCGATGTAGTGTATATCCCACCAGCTGTATGTTATCCATGTCGTCGTTCAGCCACGACTCGGTGAAACATAAGATATTACAGTTTTTAATGTCCCGTTGGTAGGATAACCTTAATCTTAGGTCGTCCAATTTATTTTCAAATGATTGAACATTGGCTAATAGGATTGATAGAAGAGGCAGTTTACTCGCTCGCCGTCGGATCCTTACAAGGCACTCCGACCAACGTCCACGATATCTCAGTTTCTTTCTCATGCGAATGACTGGGATTTGGGTCTTGTCGGGTGTCTGTAGACATAGACTGACCAGGTGAATCAAGGTAAAAGCTATGATCCCCTATTGATATCACTTGTTAAATCCACTTCAATCAGTGTAGATGAAGGGGAGGAGACAGGTTAAATAAGCATTTTTAAGCCTCGAGACAGTTGAGACATGAATTGTGTATTTGTGCCATTCAGAGGGTGAATAGGCAAGACAAAATATTTAAGTGTCTTTGAACGGGGTATGTTAGTAGGTGCCAGGTGCACCGGTTTGAGTGTGTCAAAAACTGCAACTCTGCTGAGTTTTTCACACTCAACAGTTTCCCGTGTGTATCAAGAATGGTCCACCACCCAAAGGACATCCAGCCAATTTGACACAACTGTGGGAAGCATTGGAGTCAAAATGGGCCAGCATCCCTGTGAAACGCTTTCGACACCTTGTAGAGTCCATGTCCCGAAGAATTGAGGCTGTTCTGAGGGCAAAGTAATATTGTAACTCAATATTAGTGTATATCTTTGGCTTTCCATGTTGTTATTGTTCGTAAGTTTCACTCTAAAGTCATTTGTACCTTTTTTGTTTGTGTACAGGCTTTAGACCTGGCTGCTCTGGCCGCTGAGAATGCTCAGTTCAAAGACTGGTGGTGGAAAGTCCAGCTGGGGAAATGCTACTACAGGTAAAGCTTTAGCTAATTACTTAGATCTCATAAAACGGTTATTATACAATGCATACTATACTACCACTACAGTTTTACTACATTGCGACTGTTTTTATTGACAGACTTGGTTTACACCGGGAATCAGAAAAACAGTTCCGATTTGCTCTCAATCATCAGGAGGTGGTGGACACATACCTCTATCTAGCCAAGGTAACATACAAACTACACTGTCCCTAACACATTTTTAACACTGTAAATACTGTGTAACTACAAGTGGAAAACCACTGTGTATACAGTATGGATTAACCATGACACAAGGCTTCTCCATAGCAGATAGCACGTGGTGCGTCACTCAACGATGAGTTGTTTCTATAAGTCCAAATAGGTTTATGGTTTTTACATCGATCTACTACCCTATATTTGTTACAAATTACATAAAAATACTTATTGTTCTGTTTTGCCACTAAAACAGGTGTATCAGCGGCTTGATCAGCCTATAACTGCACTAACCCTCTTCAAGCAAGGTCTGGACCACTTCCCTGGGGAGGTCACTCTCTTAACAGGAATTGCTCGCACGAGTTACGTGACATGATTCCTTTTTTGCTGTTTGTTTGTAAAGCGTTCTCTTGCTTAAAGAAAGCATAGGTTGAAATCGGCATGTCAAATGTGTAATCTGAAATGAGCAGCTGATTGCCTTGGAATTTAGAGCCTAATTGTTTTGCATCTCTAGTAGCTATTGAATAACTCTACTGTCAATTGAGAGAATAGATGCAGGTTGATCAGGGGGTCCAAAATCTGTCTTTAATAATATTTGTTATCTGCGTCTCTCACAGGAGATGAACAACATCACCTCAGCCACAGAGTACTACAAAGACGTCCTGAAGCAGGACAACACTCATGTTGAGGCTATCGCCTGCATAGGCAGCAATCCCTTCTACACGGACCAGCCTGAGATTGCCCTGCGCTTCTACAGGTTAGTCACACACACACCACTCCCTTTAATTCCCTCATCTTGAATGAAGTTGAAGGATGGGACTAATAACAACTAACAACAACTAATAACAACAAGATAACTCATGTAAAGCATACTGTGTCCATAATAAGTATATAGGTTATAGGTTGAGAGCTTTTGTGAAAGAGCACAGTTAGAAAGATATGGCATATAGAAGCAAACCGGATGGACATCATGAAAAATTATTGGAGAGGTTGAGGGTAGAGGAAGTTCAGGAGTAAAAACTAACAAAATAGAATTATTGTAAAATTCACTGTGTCCATAAAATGTATATAGTATGTATAAGCTGGAAGTAGAGGCCTAAGCATAGTTGTTCACTAGTTTACTCCAATTAGGGAAGGGGTGGTGGGGTTGGAAAGTAATAAAGGGAAATATATTTTTTTAAACGATATGTATATGTGTATGTATGTGTGTATGTATGTGTGTATATATATATATATATATATATATATATATATATATATATATATATATATAATGTACTATACAGTGGGGAGAACAAGTATTTGATACACTGCCGATTTTGCAGGTTTTCCTACTTACAAAGCATGTAGAGGTCTGTAATTTTTATCATAGGTACACTTCAACTGTGAGAGACGGAATCTAAAACAAAAATCCAGAAAATCACATTGTATGATTTTAAAGTAATTCATTTGCATTTTATTGCATGACATAAGTATTTGATCACCTACCAACCAGTAAGAATTCCGGCTCTCACAGACATGTTAGTTTTTCTTTAAGAAGCCCTCCTGTTCTCCACTCATTACCTGTATTAACTGCACCTGTTTGAACTCGTTACCTGTATAAAAGACACCTGTCCACACACTCAATCAAACAGACTCCAACCTCTCCACAATGGCCAAGACCAGAGAGCTGTGTAAGGACATCAGGGATAAAATTGTAGACCTGCACAAGGCTGGGATGGGCTACAGGACAATAGGCAAGCAGCTTGGTGAGAAGGCAACAACTGTTGGCACAATTATTAGAAAATTGAAGAAGTTCAAGATGACGGTCAATCACCCTCGGTCTGGGGCTCCATGCAAGATCTCATCAATGATCATGAGGAAGGTGAAAAATTACAGACCTCTACATGCTTTGTAAGTAGGAAAACCTGCAAAATCGGCAGTGTATCAAATACTTGTTCTCCCCACTGTATATATATTTGCGAGAGAAAAAAAACATATGGGGGATTGGAAGTGATGCAGACAATTACATTGATGGAAGTTACAATCTATCTGTTATATTAAAGCTGATCTACCACCTAAAAAATAAAAATAAATATATAAACTAATCTTACTCTGATTATTATGGCTATGCCTTTACGATATTAAAGAATGTTTATCATGTCATTGGATACACATGCCTTGCATCGTTGCATTGATTTTACAGTTGTCTTTTCACTCTAACCTTCCCTTCCTGTAGACGGCTGCTGCAGATGGGAGTATATCATTGCCAGCTGTACAACAACCTTGGACTGTGCTGTTTCTATGCCCAGCAGTATGACATGACCCTCTCCTCCTTCGAGAAGGCTCTGGCCCTGGTGGCCAACAATGAGGAGCAGGCTGACGTCTGGTACAACATTGGACACGTAGCCGTGGTGGGTTAGCGTTAGCTTAGCACACACAGATGTTATTGTTACTGCATGAACTTACTCTACAGCACCCTCTTCTGTATGCCAACTGGTTTCTCTTGGACAGGATCCAAACTCTGGCTGCGTGCTTTGAACATATAGCATGCTATCACTTCTTCACATTTCTGTTTATGCTACGTGCATCTTATGTTTCTCCCCACAGGGAATAGGAGACCTGACTCTAGCATACCAGTGTTTTAAACTGGCCTTGGCCTTCAACGACCATGCTGAGGCCTATAATAACCTGGCTGTGCTGGAGCTACGCAAGGGACACATTGAGCAGGTGAATGAACTGGGGTTTCTAGATCTTCAAATATATCATATTGATCAAATGTTTGTTTTGGTTAGAGAATTGAGAGAGTAAAACTGTTATAAATTACAGACTTTCTTTCCAACTGGTGGAAGCTTCTTCCAGGCTTGCTCTTCTAAGGCATTATACCCAGTGGTTATTTTCCATATGGTACAACACATTATGTAAAAAGTATTTAGGAGCATCTACAGTAGTGGACTGCTTCTGATGTTTTGGTATTGAGTCTAATTCAGAATGGTTGTTTTGTTTTGATTTCCTAATTTCTTCACAGTCCAAAGCTTTCCTCCAGACCGCTGCGTCACTCGCCCCTCACATGTATGAACCGCACTTTAACTACTCCACTCTGTCAGACAAGGTAATGAGACACTTCATCAGCACTTTTACTTTAATCTATTTAACTATTGACATGTAGCCTGCACATTCATAGCACTGTTTTAAATTAAAAGGACAGTGGTTATGCCTGGTATAAAATACTGTTTTTAGTTATGAGTGATCATATGAATTGATGTGCTGTTGTCTTCTGCTGTGTCCAGACTGGAGATCTGCAGAGTAGCTATACAGCTGCCCAGAGGTCGGAGGATGCCTTCCCTGAGCATGTAGATACCCAGGAGATCCTGAAACACCTGCGCCAGCACTTTGCTGTGCTGTGAGCTACTGATTGACACACCTGACCTGAAAGTCCAGTCTGCCTGTGCAATATCTCACTTACTCAGTTGTCATAGAGTGCTGCTATTGAACAACAGTGACTGGCCTCCTCATGTTATGGTTAGACATCATCACGATCTACAGACAAATATGATTCTTGCAGGGACACAAAACTGTGGCTAAATGATATCAAAGGCAATCTGGCTTGGGCAACTCACTGCACAGAAATGATTGTAAAACAGTCGTTTACAACTGTTTTATTTGCTCGTTTTTCTTTTCAATGGTTGGTTCACAGGCTTGTAGAATAGTATTTAAGGTACCTTTAAGCACTGATAGTAAATGTACATAGTAAAGTATGAACATGTAATACAAATATTTATAGTAAATGTATTTATACTGCTATATTTTTATAGTGTATTCAGATGTAAACCAGGGATGTATTTTTGTACTACCATTCCTCTTGTCACAATTTGTAGTCTGTCTTGTTTGTAATGAGTAAACAATCAAAAATATACAAAACTCATATTAAAACAATTTCTTTCAACAGATACAATCTTATGCTATGTAAAACTTAAATTGACATTTGATTCCAATGCCTATTATTTTGACTGTATGTATTTACTTGAATGAAATAGTATAGGAAATAATGGACATTTTACAGTAATTTCCTTGATTGCATTTCACTTTTACACGTAGCATCATTCCAGGACTTCAAGGGATTTATTTTGATGGCCGCACAGTCCTCCATTCCATAGTGGTCATTGGGCTCTCCATCTTCTCAGTACCTTTAAACCAAGTTAAAGGTTACTTTCTAGACATTCTGGTATTATCCTGAATGATAATGGTACAGTGTCACAGACAGTGGAACCATTTCACCAAGAACCGCTTATCATGTTGGTGTACACAAATACATAGAAGATCATACATGATTAAACCTGTATCCAGTCCAATAACTTGTGCAGCTCTTACCCCTGAGTCAGCTCAGTCCCATCAAGCCATGTCCAGGTCCCCTCTGTATCCCCTTCCTCCTTCAGTCCTATCCAGAACCCCACTATCTTTCTCTTTTATAGTGCTCTCAAACCATTACAATGTAAAGGGACCTACTCCATGGAGTAGAGCACTTACAGCATTCCACATAGAGACACATTGCATAGAACTGATGGCCATGTTTTAACATGGCCATACAATGGATCATTTAGCTATTTGATTTGGAATTTTAGGACCCCTGTAGGTATGAAAAAATAATAAATGGAAAACAGACAGTCAAAAAATAAATAATAAGGACTAAGGTTTTTAAGTGTCTTTACTATATCTAGGAGATACAAGAAAGCTCAGGAAATACTGTATATATTTTTTTGGGACACATTTTAAACCCTTTTTTTGTTGGCACAAAACTACTTCCATACTTCCATGAATTATTTTAACCGGTACTGGGTTACTTTCAGACGACACTTGTGGAGAAGACCCTCATGTTCGTGAGAGTCTCCCCTTTCCACAGTGTGGTCATATTAGTTTGTAGGACAAACCGTACCGTTCAGACACTACAGTCATTTTTGTGAGAAGACTGATTTTCGGGATGTCTCCTGGTCTGACAAACAGCGCTGTAGCTCTGCCACTTTCCATCGCAGATGCAGAAGGCTGACATCGGCGGATGCAGTGGATTGAGACTCAGCCCATACAAAAAAACACATCTCTAGTTTAAACAGACGAGTCAATCGACTCCTAAGGATTTACATTCATCAATGTCTGTCCCAAAAGTCTCACCAACTTCAGTGACGCGGGACTGCAATGCCACCTTCTGTTCCTGAAGGCTTTCAACCTGCCTCTGTAACTCCATGCCAGTGCGATGGCACTCCCTAGCTGCCCGCTGGTTCTGTACAGCTTTTGGAGCTCTCGCAACCTGGTCTCAGAGCATTTAGTTTTATTCTGTACCTAAAACTGAGGCACTCCATTTAGTATGATATGTTACATTTGGTATGGTTACATAAGACAGATGGTTACTTAAGGCAAAAATGAAAGGAGGGTGGTTGATCAGGGTGGGTGGATAATGCTAACATCGGTTGCAAGTTTGAATCTCATTAGCTTTGCAACTACTTAGCATGTTAGCTAACCCTTCTCCTAACCCTAACCTTAACCCTTTTAGCTAAGCCTTCACCTAACCTTAATCCTTTTAGCTAACCCTTCCCCTAACCCTAACGTTAACACTTTAACCTAACTCTGAACTTAACCCTAGCCTAGCGAGTTAGCTACCGTTAGCCACCTAGCCACCTAGCTAGAATTCGTAATATACCATACGTTTTGCAAATTCGTAACATTGTACGTTTTGAAAATCCGTAACACATTGTATATTTAGAAAATGTGTAACATATCATATGAATTGTAATTTGTAACATATCATATGAAATGGATGATGGACATCTACAAAATAATACATACCATACGCAACGTAACATATCATACTAAATGGAATGTCTCAGATTTACATACAGAATAGTACGAAATGCTCTGAGACCAGGTTGCAACCTGTCAGGACCTCTGAGTTGCTCCAGCTCACTGCTGATCTGTGTCAAGTTCTGATATAGTGGACTGTACTTCTCACTGACTTTGCTGTCTGTGGGGCCCAAAGAGAGACCTAACATTACTAGAGGAAGAGGACAGAATTGTTCAGTTAATTATTTAAATGAGAGGGAAATGATAAAGGACACTACTCACATTGGACCCTCAGACCAATGTCAACGGCCAGTAGAAGAGCACTGAGCATGCCCAGATCCATTGCAACCAATCAGTAGAATCGAGAACTCAGCCCATCTCTCACCATGAACATGGACACTGGACAAGGGACAATTTTATTAATACCACAATAATGTTTGGGTTCATCGATGGGATTTTAGTGACATCTTTGTATTCAGAATTTAATACTCAAATCTACAATCTGCCAAAAGCTCCTGGATAGATTTTTTTATAGGAGAGCAGATATTCTCTTGCTTTTCCCAAAATGTCACGTTCTCCTTAAGTTACCTTGTTGTTGGTCTTGTCTGTTATAGAGAGGATGTCCATCTGTGCTGAAATCATCCTGACATATCAGCACATTGTACGTTCCCTTGAATCCCTTCAACACATTTTCTGATACGTCAGAATTCTCCATTGACTTGTCTGTCTGCTATCTGCCAATATTGAACTAAAACAACTGTTTACTCGTTCTCTCTGCCTGTGGAGGATTTGTTTAGTCATTGCCCTATGTCAATGCTTCATGTGAATACTGTGAAGCCGTTGGTGGTTTGAGTGGAGGGAGGTGTGTGTGTGTGTTTGTGTGTGTGTGTGCCCAAGGATTACAGGATACCTTCCAATAACAAAAATATCCTCAAACAACCAGTGATAAAGCAAATAATTGCCCATATTGGGAACTCACATCTTCTGAGGATAACACAGTGCCACCGACGCGGCCCACTACCAAGGACTGTGGGCTCTCCTTCTCCATGGCCTACGTGAGTAAGACATTTAAGCATGTTAACCCTCGCAAGGCTGCCGGCCCAGACGGCATTCCAAGCCGCGTCCTCAGAGCATGCGCAGACCAGCTGGCTGGTGTGTTTACGGACATATTCAATCACTCCCTATCCCAGTCTGCTGTCCCCACATGCTTCAAGATGGCCACCATTGTTCCTGTACCCAAGAAAGCAAAGGTAACTGAACAAAATGACTATCACTCACCTCTGTCATCATGAAGTGCTTTGAGAGACTAGTCAAGGATCATATCACCTCTACCTTACCTGTCACCCTAGACCCACTTCAATTTGCTTACCGCCCCAATAGATCCACAGACGATGCAATCGCCATCACACTGCATACTGCCCTATCCCATCTGGACAAGAGGAATATCTATGTAAGAATGCTGTTCATTGACTATAGCTCAGCATTCAACACCATAGTACCCTCCAAGCTCATCATTAAGCTCGAGGCCCTGGGTCTGAACCCAGCCCTGTGCAACTGGGTCCTGGACTTCCTGATGGGCCGCCCCCAGGTGGTGAAGGTAGGAAACAACATCTCCACTTCGCTGATCCTCAACACTGGGGCCCCACAAGGGCCGTGCTCAGCCCCCTCCTGTACTCCCTGTTCACCCATGACTGCGTGGCCAAGCACGCCTCCAACTCAATCATCAAGTTTGCAGATGACACAACAGTAGTCGTAGCCGGCCGCGACCGGGAGACCCATGGGGCGGCGCACAATTGGCCCAGCATCGTCCAGGGTAGGGGAGGGAATGGCCGGCAGGGATGTAGCTCAGTTGGTAGAGCATGGCGTTTCGCCAGGGTTGTGGGTTTGATTCCCACGGGGGGCCAGTATGAAAAAAAATTATGTATGCACTCACTAACTGTAAGTCGCTCTGGATAAGAGCGTCTGCTAAATGACTAAAATGTAAATGTAAATGTAGTAGGCTTGATTACCAACAATGACGAGACAGCCTACAGGGAGGGCTCTGGGAGTGTGGTGCCAGGAAAATAACCTCTCACTCAACGTCAACAAAACAAAGGAGATGATCGTGGACTTCAGGAAACAGCAGAGGGTGCACCCCCCATCCACATCGACAGGACCGCAGTGGAGAAGGTGGAAAGCTTCAAGTTCCTTGGTGTACACATCACTGACAGACTGAAATGGTCCACCCATGCAGACAGTGTGGTGAAGAAGGCTCAGCAGAGCCTGCACCTAAAACCCTCACAAACTTTTACAGATGCACAATTGAGAGCATCCTGTCGGGCTGTATTACCGCCTGGTACGACAACTGCACCGCCCGCAACCACAGGGTTCTCCAGAGGGCGGTGTGGTCTGCCGAACGCATTTCCGGGGGCAAACTACCTGCCCTCGAGGACACCTACAGCACCCGATGTCACAGGAAGGCCAAAAAGATAATCAAGGACATCAACCACCCGAGCCACTGCCTGTTCACCCTGCTATCATCCAGAAGGCGAGGTCAGTACAGGTGCATCAAAGCTGGAACCAAGAGACTGAAAAACAGCTTCTATCTCAAGGCCATCAGATTGTTAAATAGCCATCACTAGCACATTAGAGGCTGCTGCTGCCTATTGAAATCACTGGCCACTTTAATAAATGGAACACTAGTCACTTTAATAATGTTTACATATCTTGCATTACTCATCTCATATGTATATACTGTATTCTATAATATTCTACTGTATCTTAGTCCATGCCGCTCTGTCATTGCTCGTCCATATATGTATATATTCTTAATTCCATTCCTTACTTAGATTTGTGTGTATTGGGTATTTGTTGTGAAATTGTTAGATATTACTTGTTAGATATTACTGCACTGTCGGAGCTAGAAGCACAAGCATTTCGCTACACCCGCAATAACATCTGCTAAACACGTGTATGTGACAAGTAAAATTTGATTTGATTTGATATTGGCGCTGCACGTAAAGAGGCTAAATGACAAGAATTTAAAACCAATTATTTACTTTTGTTATAAACATTTTCATTTAACATGTAGTGTCTTTGCATATAGCAACACTCATGAGACAAATGATTACAACTTTAATTCCTGGGCTGCCTTTGCTTTCATTTCACATATCCATTTCAGTGCATTTCTACATGGGGCATCGTTCCAAGTCTTCATGCGATCCGAAGTCCACGTGGGATGTTTTTTGGAGTAAATGGCTGCACAATCCTCGTTATTCATAGCGTCGTTAGGCTCCCCATCTGCCCAGTACCTTGAACAAAGGTCAAGGTTCATTTTTAGACTACGTAATAGGTAATAAGACAGTAGTAATAGACAATGGTAATGCTAATATTTAGACAATCTGTCTATCTCCATACTTTGCCATAGCAGATAAGTTGAACCTATGTTATTCAGAGTCTATATGGCTCTGATGTTAATTAATAGGTAATAGGACAGTAGTAATAGTCAATGGTAATACTAGCTACATAACAAACCAATTCCAATGACTTGTGCAGCTCTTACCCCTGAGTCAGCTCAGTCCCATCAAGCCATGTCCAGGTCCCCTCTGTATCCTCTTCCTCCTTCAGTCCTATCCAGAACCCTGTTAGGTGCCAGGATCCTGAGCTGTATCTTAATGCTTGTATTGCCTTATTGATAAACTCCTGAGCAGACACAGACACATACAGAGAGAGAGAGAGAGAGAGAGAGAGAGAGAGAGAGATGAGAGAGAGAGAGAGAGAGAGAGAGAGAGAGAGAGAGAGAGAGAGAGAGAAAGAGAGAAAGAGAGAGAGAGAGAGAGAGAGAGAGAGAGAGAGAGAGAGAGAGAGAGAGAGAGAGAGAGAGAGAGAGAGAGAGAGAGAGAGAGAGAGAGAGAGAGAGAAAGAAGAGAGAGAGAGAGAGAGAGAGAAAGAGAGAAAGAGAGGAGAGAGAGAGAGAGAGAGAGAGAGAGAGAGAGAGAGAGAGAGAGAGAGAGAGAGAAAGAGAGGTCAAACCTTTACCGTGTAAAGGGGCCTACTCCATGGACTGGGGCATTTACATAATTACATTTAGACACACATTCCATAGAACTGATGAGAACGCTAGAACGTTCTACTCATTCTATGCTAACATGGTATGTACCGTATATATTCTTTAACCCAGTGTGGAAGTTACACCATGTGGAATATATCCAAATAATTTACCTGCTTCTCTTCACTATCTATTTTTGCCAGGTCAGCTCCTTGTTTAATGCAGTTATCTCTGCTTCTGTCCCACGTTTTCAGAGGAATGGAGTCAGACAAGGGAAAGTAGTAACACACTGAGTTTAGCAGTTCCCATCCTGGCAAACAACGGCCACAGCTTTCCACTGTTACAAAATGAAATGGAAACAGTCATTGAAACATTACTGTTGCTGTAACATCTGACAAATGAAGGCCCCCATATAAGCATACATTGCTGTTTCAATCTCCAGAGTGGGATTTCTCAAAGCGATTATTTTGATATAAACATCTACTAAGAATACATTATAAATTAATCAATGTCGCTTCTAGATAAACACAGCATAGGCTACAAAAGACTGAGTCCCAAAAGTCTCACCAACTTCAGTGACACGGGACTGCAATGCCACCTTCTGTTCCTGAAGGCTTTCAACCTGCCTCTGTAACTCCATGCCAGTGTGTTTGGCACTCTCTAGCTGCCCGCTGGTTTTGTACACATTTTGGAGCTCTCTCTGTACACTGTCAAGGCCTCCTCTTTGGCGTGGATCATATACGGTGGGTAGCTCTGAGTTGCTCCAGCTCACTGCTGATCTGTGTCAAGTTTCTGATATAGTGGACTGTACTTCTCACTGACTTTGCTGTCTGTGGGGCCCAAAGAGAGACCTAACATTACTAGAGGAAGAGGACAGAATTGTTCAGTTAATTATTTAAATGAGAGGGAAATGATAAGGACACTACTCACATTGGACCCCAGACCAATGTCAACGGCCAGTAGAAGAGCACTGAGCATGCCCAGACTCACTGCAACCAATCGGTAGAATCGAGAACTCAGCCCATCTCTCACCATGAACATGGACACTGGACAAGAGACAATTTTATCAAGTATTACCGCAATAATATTTGGGTTCATCCACGAGATTTTAGTGACATCCCTGTATTCAGAATTTAATACTCAAATCTACAATCTGTCAAAAGCTCCTGGATTTATATTTTATAGGAGTGCAGATATTCTCTTGCTTTTCCCAAAAAGGTCACTGTACCTTGTTGTTGGTCTTGTCTGTTATAGAGAGGATGTCCATCTGTGCTGAAATCATCCTGACATATCAGCTCATTGTACGTTCCCTTGAATCCCTTCAACACATTTTCTGATATGTCAGAATTCTCCATTGACTTGTCTGTCTGCTATCTGCCAATATTGAACTAAAACAACTGTTTACTCGTTCTCTCTGCCTGTGGAGGATTTGTTTAGTCATTGCCCTATGTCAATGCTTCATGTGAATACTGTGAAGCCATTGGTAGTTTGAGTGGAGGAAGGAGTGTTTGTGTGGGTGGCAACATTTAGTTTTTCCTATTGATTGGGATCACAGTTTGTTATGCTAGTGTCTGGAACCAAGACAACACCTCAGAATGCAGTTAATCTTGATCCTTCTTTACAGTTTTTTTTTCGATTGCTAACCAGCATTGTTCAATACTGCGGATACATGTGCAAAACTCTAAATACAGTTATCAAAACAACATGCAACTTGGCAATGCACATCCTACATGTCTCAAAAGCAAATATTTCTACCAAATGAAAGCTAACAGTCTCTCACAACATGCACACTTTGTCATTCATAGTATCATGACCTACAAAACTCTAAAAACAGCTACCACTTGAAAATGTGTCAATTTGTCTTTAATATCATAGTTTTTTAGATGAACCAACAGTCATTTTTACAAAAGAAGAGTGGCAAACCTGTACTGTATAGAATGTCCTGCAATATATGTAAAGAAATAAAGCAGAAAGGCTGCTGTAAGGGATCGGGGGTTGGCTGGGTCTAGACAGAGTCTGACACTTCCCCGATCTACAGAGAGGGGGAGTCATCAGACTCGATCTGGTTCACCTGAGTTCTGAGCACACCTGTCCGTAATTAGGGTAGGATATAAGGTGTGCTCAGAGGTTCAGTCGGTGCGAGGTATTGTTCCTTTGTGACTTGCTAAGCGTTTTGTTCCGAGAGAGAGAGAGAGAGAGAGAGAGAGAGAGAGAGAGAGAGAGAGAGAGAGAGAGAGAGAGAGAGAGAGAGAGAGAGAGAGAGAGAGAGAGAGAGAGAGAGAGAGAGAGAGAGAGAGAGAGAGAGAGAGAGAGAGAGAGAGAGAGAGAGAGAGAGAGTTTGTTGTTTTGATTAACCGTGTATCCGACCTGTGCCTTGTTTGACTCCCCGAATTGCTTAATCCTCTGCTTGTCTACCCCAGTGATTACCGTGCTCTGATCCTGTGCCTGTGCCCTCGACTACGACTAAGCCCGCTCCTTTGGTACCTCTGCCTGTCTATGCCTTGCCCGGTTTTGACCACAGCCCGCCCGACCACGATTAAGCTATACCCTTGTCTGTACTCTAATAAAGCATCGCTATTCTGCGATTGGATCTTACCACTCTGTCCGAGTATTCATTACAGCTGCAATATGCTTCAATACAATTTACTGTATTTCTGCAAATTACTGTATTTTGCTTTTTGCAGAGTAATTCCAAAATCCACAAAAATAAATAATTCCAGTACTGTTAAACAAACATAAAGTGTATACACACTATGAATATGCATAGCATATTGTCCAAATGAAACAGATATATAACAATGCTAGTCAACCCTGTCTGCTGCATTGGGCCACAAGTTCTCATCCACATCACAACGTATGGCCTCTCGTGCAGTACACCTGGGAAAGAATCTCTTTGCATGCCTGATCCATCCCTGGCAATCTTCTGCAGCGATATCCAGGCATCCTGCATTCATTGCATCCAAGAGTGACATTTGATCATGTGGATGGTGGTCATAAACTTTCCACCTCCATGAGGAAAATAATTATTCTATGGGGTTGAGGAAGGGAGAGTAAGGGGGGAGGAAAAGTAACACCATCCCGGGATGGGCTGCAAACCACACTGTGACTGCATGGGAGTGGTGAAATACCACATTGTCCCATACAATCACCCAGGTTTCCATATTTCTTCTGACTTGCCCTCTTTCTTCACCTGGCAAAAGCCTTCCATAGAGGTCATCCATGAATGAAATGTGGCGCTCTGTGTTGTATGGCCCAATTAGTAGTTTATGTAACAGCAATCCTTCAGAGGATATTGCGGCACACATTGTGATGTTGGCACCCCTCTGGCCCGGGACATTCACTGTTGCTCTTTTCCCAATCACATTCCTTCCACGTCGGCGTGTTTTGGCCATGTTAAAACCAGCCTCATCCACAAAGACGAACATGTGGGGTTTTGGCCTGGCTTCAAGCCCCATGACTCTAAAATATTGTAAATCCACAGGGCAACATAACAGTTATTCTATAACAGTAGTTTACATTACAGTATACTGTAACTGCTGTGTGTGCAGTGCTCTGGTGATTGTTGTGATTACACTTTCAACATTTTGAAATGTATTATTGTCTGCCAACACTCTCTCTTGAATTTCTCTGAGTTTTATGGCATTGTTGCTAATGACCATGTCAACAATTACAGCTTCCTGCTGAGCAGAGAAAATCCTACCTCTCCCCCCTCCATTTGGTAACCGTTGGCTCCTAAAACAAAAATAAAATCACACACAAGTGGTTCGGAGAGCTTTTGCTCGATTTACTACTCTACAGTAATATTCAGTACAGTTAGATGCCCATGCAGAATGCACATCTTACCTGTTAGTTTGCTGGAAGGTTTTTATAATAGATGACACAGTTGAGCGTTGCAAATTTGGCTGCACTCTGAGACCAGCATCTCGCATTGATAGACCATGATTGACAAAATGATTAATGATTGTAGCCCTAATCTCATCTGACACTACAACTCTGGGTCTTCCCCTCAGTCGTCTTCCACCACGGATACGTAATCCTCTGCCTCTCCCGGCAACTCTTCCACCTCTGTAAGCCACTACACGATCTTTGGCTGGGTCCATGTTTATGTAAAATATATTCCAAAGATGTCCCCTTTTGTAGAGATGGTAATGACATAAAAATGGAAAACACCTGGGTAGGTCTTCAATTACGTAATGTAGAATGAAAATCAGCAGTGAATAATTAAGAGTTATTATTATTATTTTGTTTTTACTGTAGCTATGTAAAAAAATGCAGTCTAATTCAATTTTCAGTAGCTTTTGAACTTGAGTTTAACAGTTTTGATAAGGGTATCTTAACATTTGCAAAATGGTCTGTAGATATATAGAGTTTTGTTGGTAAATGTGTTTTTGTGAGACAAGTATTTATGTAATTTGAAAGATGTCATTGAATACATTTTGTATCAAAGCAATTACAAATAATCCACAGGTTGCCACATAGAGTGTTGTTGTGATAACTGTATTTAGAGTTTTGCACATGTATCCGCAGTATTGAACAATGCTTGTTAGCAATAAATAAAAAACTGTAATAAACCAAAAACACGTTTTCTTATTTTTCTATTTCTAAAGCTTGGTGTAGTTTAGTGAAGATGCTAAATAAACAGTCATGCACTCTGGAGTCTCCAAATTGGAATAGACAGACATGATCTTTAGAGTGCACAACGGCATTATCCCACCAACAGCCTCAGACCTGTCAATCCACACAGAGCACCTGAAAATACCACTCAGAAACATTTTATTTTGTGCAGTCATGCATCAGTCAGATACTATGATGACTATGACCAACTGGGGACATTTTCATGGTCCTCTGTAGCTCAGCTGGTAGAGCACGGCGCTTGTAACGCCAAGGTAGTGGGTTCGATCCCCGGGACCACCCATACACAAAAATGTATGCACGCACGACTGTAAGTCGCTTTGGATAAAAGCGTCTGCTAAATGGCATTTTATTATTATTTTATTTTGTTGGTCCCCACAAGGTCAAATGCTATTTCTAGGGGGTTCAGGATTAAGGTTAGAATGAGGTTTAGGGTTAGGAGCTAGGGTTATTTTTAATGTTAGGGTTAGGAGCTAGGGCTAGGTTTAGGGTTAAGGTTAGGTTTTTGGGTTAAGGTTAGGGTTAAGGTTAGGGTAAGAGTACGGGTTAGGGTTAGGTTTAGGGTTAGCGGAATTGTGTCCCCACAAGGTTAGCTGTACAAGACTGTGTGTGTGTGTGACAGAAAGATCATCAAACAACCAGTGATGTTATATAATTGCCCAATATGGCTAAATTAGAAGAGTTTAATAACCATTCATTTACTTTTGTTATAAAAAACTTCATTTAACATGTAGTGTCTTTGCATATGGCAACACTCATGAGACAAATGATTACAACTTGAATTCCTGGGCTGCCTTTGCTTTCATTTCACATATCCATTTCAGTGCATTTCTACATGGGGCATCGTTCCAAGTCTTCCTGGGATCCCAAGTCCTCATGGGATAGTTGGAGTAAATGGCTGCACAGTCCTCATTTCTCCTATAGTCGTTAGGCTCCCCATCTGCCCAGTACCTTGAACAAAGGTCAAGGTTCATTTTTAGACTACGTAATAGGTAATAGGACAGTAGTAATAGTCAATGGTAATACTAGCTACATAACAAACCAATTCCAATGACTTGTGCAGCTCTTACCCCTGAGTCAGCTCAGTCCCATCAAGCCATGTCCAGGTCCCCTCTGTATCATCTTCCTCCTTCAGTCCTATCCAGAACCCTGTTAGGTGCCAGACTCTTGAACCGTATCGTAATGCTTGTATTGCCTTATTGATAAACTCCTGAGAAAACACAAACACACAGACACACACAGAGAAAGAGAGAGAGTCATGCACAAACAAGCTGTTGAATTAGGTTGGTTAAATTATTAATAATGCCAAGTTTGGAACAGTACTTACTTTCCCACTACAATGCCCTCAGTCACACAAAATATGATAATAAACATCACGCTCCCAGTTACAGTAACAAGATTCACACTGACGGTATATGTCTTACCTGCTTCTCCCAGTTATCTACCACAACCAGGTCAGCTCCATAACTTAAACATTCTTTTCTGGCCTCTCCCCAGCTTCTAGACTCAATGGCATCAGAAATGGCAAAGTAGTAACACGTTGAGTTTAGCAGATCCCATCCTGGCAAACATAGGCCACAGCTTACCTCTGTAAAGACACATATTATGTTTGTTTTTACTAATCGGTAGATCAAATCCTAAATTGGGTGTCTCACAAAAAGTTATCTCACCAAGCGAAGATATTTGGGACTGCATCTGCGTCTTCTCCTTGCGAAGGCTCTCAATCTGCGCCTGAAAGTTATCGACGCTGGTCGTCTGTTGCTGTAATTCTATCTCTAGTTGGTGAAGGCTAGTGAGCTCTCTGTGTAACTTTCTCTGGGCCTCCTCTTTAGCATGAATCACATTGTTCTGGACGGCTCGGAGTTGCTCCAGCTCACTGCTGATCTGTGTCAAATTCCGATATAGTGGAAGATGACTCTCACTGACTTTATTACCTGTGGGGATCAAAGAGGGACCCAATATCACTAGGGAGAAAAAACACCTTTCATGAACAAAGTAGTACATTTACGTTTTTTCTTTGTAACCATGTACATTGAGGGTGCGAGATTACTATACTTAGTATTGAGACTTATCTTTGGACATGGTTACACTCACAGTATACTCCCAGGACAATGGCAACAATCAGTAGAAGAGCACTAAGTAGCCCCAAACATATTGTAACCAATCGGTACTGTGGAAAACTGGGCCCATCTCTTACTGTGAATGTGGACACTGAAAGGGATAATTTCCGTCAGTATCAGAGTGTAGAGGTTATAAACAAGTTATAAAGTCTACAAAATAGCAATGTTTTCACTGAATGATTTGAGTGAAACATTCCAGACAGCATACAAAAAATTCTGATTTGCACAAACTGGATCAGGGATACACTTTTAGAGGTGGGCAGTGTCAAAGTCCACATTGTCTCAAAGAGCTCTACCAAAGCCAAAACAAAAACATATAAAAACAAAAATGTACAGTCACAATACACTGAAGCAAAAGGTTAACACATTGACTTGATATCTAAATCATATTAGTTTATACTAGAAAAATGTTTTTGTTTACTGTACCTGCTTTCTGGTCTTGGTTATCATCTGTGTCTAACCAATTTTCTGTATATGTCTCTGAATTCGCCATTGAATTGTCTGCCTTGTTTAAAATGATCTGTTCCAGTCAGTGGGGATGGTTGTATCTCTCTATGGAGTTTGTTCAAACATTGTACTGTGTCAATATAGTGTGTGTGCTTGTTTGTGTGTCTGCATGTTTGTGTGTGTGTGTGTGTGTGTGTGTGTGTGTGTGTGTGTGTGTGTGTGTGTCTATTTGTGCAATGACAGGATTGACATCAGAGATACAGTATGTATGATCATAGAAAGGCTCTATACTGTAAAGGGGTTACCGTGATTTTGACAGTAGCTTACAGGCAGCTCGGTGACAAGTAAAATTATATATTTCATATCACAGCCAGTGGCGACCCGTCATTTTTGGGATGCCTGCTTTGCATGTTATTTTGGCATTAATGCGTGTCACATATCAGTTTGCAAACTATGTAAAAAAACAACAGCAATACATTTGAGTTAATAAAGCCGCATTCAAACTTGGTCTCTTTTTTGCTTTCTTGAGTAAGGCAGCTCCAAAATGCAGGTGTTTCAGCCTAGCTCTGTGCTTTCTGTGGTGGTTCTCTAGTTGCGCCGTGATTGGCTCAGTGTTCTGTCACTCATGGGGACACTACGTCACCGCCAAATCTAAGGGTAGAGCTTAAATATTCAAGCCCCTTGGGTGCTGCCATTGAGTTACATTAGAAATGCGCATCCAAGAAGGCTCAAGGTCATTGGCCACAGAAAAAATGACGTCAAATCATGTTATATCTACAGCAGCTTTGATTGGACTGATCATGTCAACATCATACTTTCAAAGTCTTGTCACGCCCTGGCTCTGGGGACTCTGTTATGTTGAGCCAGGGTGTGTAGAGTCTATGTTTTGTGTTTCTATGTTCAGGATCTAGTTGATGTGTTTCTATGTTGGCCGGGGTGGTTCTCAATCAGAGGCAACGTGAATCAGCTGTTGCTTGTTGTCTCTGATTGGGAACCATACTTAGGTAGTCGTTTGGCATTTGTGTGGTGTGGTATCTTGTTCCGTGTTGGTTTGTGTATGTACCCAAGGACTTCACGTATCGTTTTGTTGTTTTTGTTCGTGTGGTGAAATATAAATAAAAGATGTTCGCATTCCACACTGCGCATTGGCCCGTTTCTTCAAATGACGATCGTGACAAGTCTTAGCTAGCAAGCTAGCAATCATCATCATGAATCAAGTCGACAATCTACTAGCAAATCCTTTTTAGTCATATGAAGAGAAATAATGAAGAGAAATTATAGATAAAACGTATCGGTGCTCATCGGCCATTGGATATAAACATTACACAACAAGTTGGGAAATCACAAATTCAACACTGAGTGGTTTGGAAGGAATCAATGGCTAACTGCAAGCATTGCAAAGCAATCACTATCCTACTATTCAGTGGAGTAGGTGTGTGGTCCCAAGTGTGGGTTTAAGGGTCTCTTTTTCAAGCTTGAAAGGATAAACATTCAACATTGGCCATTGTGTGAATCCAGCATGACTTCTGCCGCGCTCAAAACAACTGGAAACTCAGAACTGGGAAATCGGATTTCAGTGAGTTCAAGACAACTGGGAACTCTGAAAGAAATTAGCTCTGAATGGGAAAATACACTTTGAACGGTCATCCAACTCGAAATTGCAAGTCGGGAACTCAGGCCTCTTTCTAGAGCTCCGACCTGAAGATCACTGACATCATCATGATTCAACCTTGTTTTTTTTAGAGTTCCCAATTGTCTTGAAAGCACCATAAATCCAGAGAATGCCAGATTTTGATGATAAAGTTTGATTACTAAATTTGCTCACGAAGGACCGCCGCACCACCTTCCTGTTCAAGTGAGCACAGCACAACAAGGTGATTCCAAAAATGTATTGTATACTGCTGCATAAATGATGTAATATGCCAGGGAGATATGTATACTTTAGCTAAGAAAGTAATACTAAGTGTATGTTGTGTAGTAAGCTGTTAATAGCCTATATGCCTCACCCTAATAATTTGGTACGGTTTCCCCTCCTAACTTCGCCTACTATTCTGACTTGGTGGTGCACATGTAGAGAAATGTAATCATCTAATATTGTGAGAGCTTTCATTGTCTGCTTATATTCCCCCTTTATTTATCCTACGGTTCTGACTTGGTGTACAGCAGGGAGAATACTGTAAGAATGGCCCATGTTCTGAATTCTGTCGCTGTACATTTCAAAAGTGCTGAACAAATAGTTAAATTGACTACGTCTGTCCTAGCTCGCTCATTAACGTCTTAATCGAAATTACGAATTGCCTCTTATCTGCTCGTCGTCCCCTTATGCCATAGTTTGTACATCTCAATTGTCAGTAGAAACCACATTTGTTTAAGCAAGTCAGCCATATCAGCTATGTTTTCTTAAAAGGCAGTAAACGAGGCTGAATTAACTGTTTCACTGCCAGACAAGGCTCAGCTGATAGCCAGGTGTAGCAGTGGTAAGGTGTTGGGACTGCTGTTGGTACTCTGCTGTTGGGACAGCTTTATGTAGGCCCTAACAGTGTGTGGGCACCGTTTCTCACCGTTATAGTGCAGTTAACTTATTGTTTAGTGTTGTGTTGTGTAGTGGGTTTGCTGGCATGAATCTAAAACAAAATTTTTTTACGTTTACATAAGTATTCAGACCCTTTCCTCAGTACTTTGTTGAAGCACCCTTGGCAGCGATTATAGCATCGATTCTTCTTGGGTATGACGCTACAAGCTTGGCACACCTGTATTCGGGGAGTTTCTCCCATTGTTCTCTGCAGATCCTCTCAAGCTTTGTCAGGTTGGATGGGGAGCGTTGCTGCACAGCTATTTTCAGGTCTCTCCAGAGACGTTCGATCGGGTTCAAGTCCGGGCTCTGGCTGGGCCACTCAAGGACATTCAGAGACTTGTCCCGAAGGCACTCCTGCGTTGTCTTGGCTGTGTGCTTAGGGTCGTTGTCCTGTTGGAAGGTGAACCTTCGCCCCAGTCTGATGACCTGAGCGCTCTGGAGCAGGTTTTCATCAAGGATCTCTCTGTACTTTGCTCCGTTCATCTTTCCCTCGACCCTGACTAGTCTCCCAGTCCCTGCTGCTGAAAAACACCCCCACAGCATCATGCTGCCACCACCATGCTTCACCGTAGGGATGGTGCCAGGTTTCCTCCAGACGTGACGCTTGGTATTCAGGCCAAAGAGTTTAATCTTGGTTTCATCAGACCAGAGAATTCTGTTTCTCATGGTCTGAGAGTCCTTCAGGTGCCTTTTGGCAAACTCCAAGCGGGCTGTGGAGTGGCCACTCTACCATAAAGGCCTGATTGATGGAATGCTGCAGAGATCTCCACAGAGGAACTCTGGAGCTCTGTCAGAGTGACCATCGGGTTCTTGGTCACCTCCCTGACCAAGGCCCTTCTCCCCTGATTGCTCAGTTTGGCCGGGCGGCCAGCTCTAGGTAGAGTCTTGGTAGTTCCAAACTTCTTCCATTTAAGAATGATGGAGGCCACTGTGTTCTTGGGGACCTTCAATGCTGTAGACATGTTTTGGTACCCTCCCCCAGATCTGTGCCTCGACACAATCCTGTCTCGGAGCTCTACGGACAATTTATTCGACCTCATGGCTTGGTTTTTGCTCTGACATGCACTGTCAACTGTGGGACCTTATATAGACAGGTGTGTACCTTTCCAAATCATGTCCAATCAATTGAATTTACCACAAGTGGACTCCAATCAAGTTGTAGACATATCTCAAGGATGATCAATGGAAACAGGATGCACCTGAGCTAAATTTTGATTCTCATAGCAAAGGGTCTGAATACTTAAATAAGGTATTTCCAGGTTTTTTCCCCAATAGATTTACAAAAAAATCTAAAAAACTGTTTTTGCTCTGTCATTATGGGGTATTGTGTGTAGATTGATGAGGAATTTATTTTATTTAATCCATTTTAGAATAAGGCTGTAAGGTAACAAAATGTTGAAAAGGTCAAGGGGTCTGAATACTTTCCGAATGCACTGTACATATGTAGGGAATCAGTTGCTGTAAGATATGACAACGGATTCTCTATATGCAGAAAGATGTGTGATGGATGGTATTGTAAAGTAACAAATGTAATGTTTGATACATTTATTTGCAGGATCCAGAAAAGAGACCCACAGCTGATGAGATTCTGGACCAGCCAATCATCTCCTGCCGCAGGCAGTGAGTCTGGTGAAGGGGGAGAAAATGTGATGGGATGTCTGAAAGATATGGCCTAAATGGAGAAGATGATGTGATTGCTTAAATATAGGTGTAGTAAGAGACATCATCAAAACAGCTGTTTTATTCGACTAAATTACATTTTGTTTTGTTTCAGGGAGCTTGAGGATAGAGTAGCCTTGCTGAACTCAGCAATGAAAAAACCCAAGTATGTTCAAAACATTCACCTAATCATGCAAATGTGGTATTTGTAAATGTATATATTTTTATTAAGTTATTTTGTGACTTGTCCATAGGTTGAGCACAACGACTGAGAGCCCTGTTGCTGTAGTGACAACACGCTCTAGGGAGGTGTATTTCTAGGGAGGAGGAAAGTTCACACCCCAGAAATTGGACGCCTTTAAAGGTGGCAGCAGTGCCCAGCATGTGTGTGCAGGGGAGACCCACTTTGCTGTGGTTACCGTGGAGAAAGACCTTTACACTTTGGCTGTGAGTACTATGTTGTTCCTTTAAGTCCAAGGCAGAAAACACATTTCAAGCACTTTAAAGTTGTTTTTGTGCCCTTTTGATGTCATGGTTTCATTTTAGAGTGTCCAAGGTGGGGCCAAGATGGTGGGCCAGTTGGGCCATGGGGACCAGGCCTCGTACCGGCAGCCACGCAAGGTGGAGAGGCTGCAGGGAAAGGCCATCCGTCAGGTCGCTTGTGGAGCTGATTTCACTGCCTGTGTCAGTGGTGAGTGGTGTGTCTGTGTGGAGCACTACTTCTGTGCCAGTAGAATAGGATCTTTACAGTTGGAGGGCTCCATTTTTGTCTTTTTACAACACAGATAAACAATTCAGACAGCAATTTGCAACCTCATGCCATAAATTAAGATTTGGTCTAGTTTGACAACATGCTGTTGATGTGTTTAGTTTCAGATGAGGACCAGATGTACATGTTTGGTTCTGACTACTATGGCTGTATAGGAGTGGAGAACGAGCAGGGCAGGGAGGTCCTAGAGCCCGTGCTGTTGGAGTTCTTTGAGGAGCGGCCTGTCAGGCAGGTGTCCTGTGGAGACAGCCATGTGGTGGTGCGGACCCACAGGGTCATCGATCGGCAGCAGCTAGTACTCCGGGGACGACGAACGCCGAAGCCTGCCTGAGCAAGGAGGAGGAGCAGCCTCGGCTGAATCCGTGACAGTAGGCCTCCTTGCTCACACATGCTTTTTCAGTTCTGCCCACAAATATTCTATAGGATTGAGGTCAGGGCTTTGTGATGGCCACTCCAATACCTTGACTTTGTTGTCCTTAAGCCATTTTGCCACAACTTTGGAAGTATGCTTGGGGTCATTGTCCATTTGGAAGGCCTATTTGCGACCAAGCTTTAACTTTCTGACTGATGTCTTGAGATGTTGCTTCTATATATCCACATAATTTTCCTTCCTCATGATGCCATCTATTTTGTGACGTGCACCAGTCCCTCCTGCAGCAAAGCACTCCCACAGCATGCTTCACGGTTTGGATGGTGTTCTTCGGCTTGAAAGCTACCCCCTTTTTCCTCCAAACATAAAGATGGTCATTATGGCCAAACAGTTGTATTTTTGTTTAATCAGACCAGAGGACATTTCTCCAAAAAGTACAATCTTTGTCCCCATGTGCAGTTGCAAACCGTAGTCTGGCTTTTTTATGGCGGTTTTGGAGCAGTGGCTTCTTCCTTGCTGAGCGGCCTTTCATGTTATGTCGATATAGGACTCGTTTTACTGTGGATATAGATACTTTTGTACCTGTTTCCTCCAGCATCTTCACAAGGTCCTTTGCTATTGTTCTGGGATTGATTTGCACTTTTCGCACCAAAGTACGTTAATCTCTAGGAGACAGAACACGTCTCCTTCCTGAGCGGTATGACGGCTGCGTGGTCCCATGGTGTTTATACTTGCGTACTATTGTTTGTACAGATAATTGTGGTACCTTCATGTGTTTGGAAATTGCTCCCAAGGATGAACCAGACTTGTGGAGGTCTACAATTTTTTATTCTGAGGTTTTAATGACTCCAACCTAAGTGTATGTAAACTTCCGACTTCAACTGTATGTGCAAGATAACCCCTTACACACATTGTAACTGTAAATTGTTCTGTGTTTCTCTGTAGTTGTTGCCATTTTCTTTTACAGTTGCGAGAGAAAGTCAATCGTTAAGAGGCAACGATCCAGTTGTTACAGAAGCAGGTAAGCATTACTTACTATAGACTAGTGGTGCGCAGGTCAGCTGTTTGTTCACCTGCACCCGCCCACAATTGCTAATAATCCATCCGCAACCTTCCGACTACATCTGATAAAGTGAAAATCTGAGGCCCCGCACCTGACCCTAACCCACAAATATCTAAAATGCACTGTAGGCTACAGGTCAGATTTTGCCTAATTTAAATGTTTCTGCTTATAATTTCCGACATTTTCGTAGGCTATTTGTTAGTCAACATGTCTGTAATTAGATACATGCAGCTTCTCCTCTGTCATTACATGTTGCCCTAGAAGACTAAATAAAGCCGTGCTCACCAGAATAATGTCATAAATGGTAGAATGAATGCTTCAATCTAGTTGACATTGGTAAAGTTTTCTGTCATCTCTGCTTCTTTCGCAGAGCAAACCAAACATGTTTCTGATAAGATTTCAGTCCCGCTTGGATGCATATTTTATGTGGTTGAAATACTATCAACTTGTATGATGCTGATTAAGATAGGACCTCTACAGACTGTCCCTAACTGCACATTCGCATTCTTTCAAGATGCTGAAAGAAAGAGATCGTATTTCTCCACTCCTGTTAATATTAAGACTATGTGAGAGGTTATATACCTACACAGTAGGCTACAGTTCCCTTGACGTGCCATAGGCCTATTTGAAGTCCCGTCTTGTGACTGTCGAATTTGTATACCACCTCAAAATCAGCACACATAACATAGGCACTACTATCATCCTCTTTTACATCTTTCCAAAACATGACTTTTCTGGCACCTCCCTTCTCTTTATTTTCAACTCTCCATTTCACAGCTTTTCTCTTATTGAATTAAACTCTGACATTGGCCTTTTTGTCTCAGTGGATCGACATTAAAGTTTTCTGCCCATTCCCAAAAGCGTTTGGTTTTGGCGTGTAGGCTATATGGCACGCGTAAAGTTAGACCCTAAAGCTTAGGCTTACACACTAATGCCAGATAGCCTAAAAAGAATGAAAGAAAAACCTCAATGTAGCCTATAGACCTAGATCACAGGAGGTTAGTGGCACCTTAATTGGGGAGGACGGGCTCTTGGTAATGGCTGGAGCGGAATTAGTGGAATGTTGTCAAATACATCAAACACATGGTTTCCATGTGTTTGATGGCATTCCATTGACTCCGTTCCAGCCATTATTATGAGCCGTCCTCCCCTCAGCAGCCTCCACTGGCCTAGATATAAATTGCACAAGAATTATACATTTATTGATTTGTTTCTGTATCTTCTCTTTATTCAACCCAGCACCTGTAGGGATCCCTGTAAGCAAACGTGTGTAGTAACACTGTGATTCGAGTCCCTATTCTAGAAATGTGTAAAACCGATGAACTCCATTGCTATGCAGACAGATAAGTGTTATCAAGTGTTGTTCTCTTTGATAACAGTTCAGTGACCAGCTCAAAGAGAACGAGAGACTCTGGACAGCAATCAACCGTCTGACCCTGCGAGAGGCAGGAACTGAAAAAAACAGCAACCACCAATCCGGTCACAGGCCTGTGGAGGGACAGGGAGGAGCCTCCAACCATGATGGGGACAGATCTGCAGGGGCAAATCCGTGAGCAAAAAACTGCGTCTGTCCTACCCTATGGCAATGAGTGGCGGTGGCTCTGTGCAATTGAGTCCATCCAAACAGGTCCTGTAGATGGAGTGGCTAGACCATAGACCGAGGAGGAATATGTTAGCAAGCCAGTTCCATTGGTGAATGGCAGGGAGAAGTAAGTGTAAGGAATTACAAAAGGGATGAGTAGTCTGAGAATCAATTGTGTTCTCCTTAGCTAGGAACAGCTAGCTGATACTGCTTATTAGCAACAGCCACAGGTTGAAGAAAAATGGATGCCCACTGACCTCATCCGCATGGAAGAGAAGTCTCCAGTTTTGAGGGAGTGTGTAATTGGCATGCTGACTGTATGAATGTCTACCAGAGCTGTTGCCAGATAATTGAATGTTAATTTCTCTACCATAAGCCGTATCCAATGTCGTTTTAGAGAATTTGGCAGTACGTCCAACCGGCCTCACAACCGCAGACCATGTGTAACCACGCCAGCCCAGGATCTCCACTTCCGGCTTCTTCACCTTAGGGATCGTCTGAGGACCAGCCACCCGGACAGCTGATGAAACTGTGGGTATGCACAACCAAAGGATTTCTGCACAAACTGTCCGAAACCGTCTCAGGAAAGCTCATCTTCGTGCTCGTCGTCCTCACCAGGGTCTTGACCTGACTGCAGTTCGACTTTGTGACCGACTTCAGTGGGCAAATGCTCACCTTCAATGGCTACTGGCACGCTGAAGAAATGTGCTCTTTCTGTACCGGGCAGATGGCAGACTGCCCGGTATGGCGTCGTGTGGTCGAGCAGTTTGCTGATGTCAACGTTGAGAACAGAGTGCCCCATGGTGGCGGTGGAGTTATGGTATGGGCAGGCATAAGCTACAGACAACGAACACAATTGCATTTTATCAATGGCAATATGAATGCACAGCGATAGCGTGATGAGGTCCTGAGGCCCATTGTCATGCCATTCATCCGCCGCCATCACCTCATGTTTCAGCATGATAACCCACTGCCCCATGTCGCAAGGATCTGTACATAATTCCCTGGAAGCTGAAAATGTCCCAGGCCTGCATACTAACCTGAAATGTCACCCATTGAGCAACAGCCTGATCAACTCTATGCGAAGGAGATGTGTTCCGCTGCATGAGGCAAATGGTGGTCACACCAGATACACGCCCTCGTTTTTTTTTTTAAGGTATCTGTGACCAACAGATGCATGTTTGTATTCCCAATCATGTGGAATCCATAGATTAGGGCCTCATGAATTCATTTAAATTGACTGATTTCTTATATGAACTGTAACTCAGTAAAATATTTGAAATGGTTGCATGTTGCGTTTACATTTTTGTTCAGTGTACATGAGCGATACCCTGTGTGAACACTTCCATGTTGTAATCTATAATAACAGATGGTGACAGGAGTAGGCCTACAGCAACTGATATGCAGTGATTTAGACACAGACAGACTGAAATGTTGGCTGGATTCAACATTAAGCAACCGACTTCTTGCAGTGTTACTATGTCATGTGAAATATGAGTAAATACTTTGGTAGTAATGATAATGTTGTCACTGACTACTGTCTACGATTGTGTTGTTTTGTCCCAGATTTTAGTATTGATGATCACTTTATAACAAGTGGGCCCAGCTTACAGTAGAGTGAAGAACGTTTTGGTGTTCTCATTACACTATCTTTATAAGTGTTTTATCCTGCGCTTATTTCTTGTGGTTATTACAACATCATGGTTTTAACTAGGAGACAGATTGATCAGGTCAATACCATACACTACATGACCAAAAGTATGTGGACAACTCCTCGTCAAACATCTCATTCCAAAATCATGGGCATTAATATGGAGTTGGACTCCCCCTTTGCTGCTATAACAGCCTCCACTCTTTTGGGAAAGCTTTCCACTAGATGTTGGAACATTGTTGCGGGGACTTGCTTCCATTCAGCCACAAGAGCACTAGTGAGGTCGGGCACTGATGTTGGGGGATTAGGTCTGGCTCGCAGTTGGTGTTCCAATTCATCCCAAAGGTGTTCGATGGGGTTGAGGTCAGAGCTCTGTGCAAGCCAGTCAAGTTCTTCCTCAACGATCTTGACAAACCATTTCTGTATGGACCTCGCTTTGTGCACGGGGGCATTGTCATGCTGAAACAAACTGTTGCCACAAAATTGGAAGCACAGAATCGTCTAGAATGTAATTGTATGCTGTAGCGTTAAGATTTCCCTTCACTGGAACTACGGGGTATAGCCTGAACCATGAAAAACAGTCCCAGACCATTATTCCTCCTCCACCAAACTTTACAGTTGGTATTATGCATTCGGGCAGGTAGCGTTCTCCTGGCATCCGCCAAAACCAGATTTGTCTGTCACACTGCCAGATGGTGAAGCGTCATTTATCACTCCAGAGAACGTGTTTCCACTGCTCCAGAGTCCAATGGCGGCGAGCTTTACACCACTCCAGCCGATGCTTGGCATTGTGCATGGTGATCTTAGGCTTGTGTGCGGCTGCTCGGCCATGGAAACCCATTTCATGAAGCTCCCGGCGAACAGTTCTTGTGCTGACATTGCTTCCAGAGGCAGTTTGGAACTCAGTAGTGAGTGTTGCAACCGAGGACAGATTATTTTGACGCGCTTCAGCACTCGATCGTCCTGTTCTGTGAGCTTGTGTGGCCTACCACTTCGTGGCTGAGCCGTTGTTGCTCCTAGAAGTTTTCACTTCACAATAACAGCACTTACAGCAGGGCAGAAATTTGACGAACTGACTTGTTGGAAAGGTGCCATCCTATGACGGTGCCACGTTGAAAGTCACTGAACTCTTCAGTAAGGCCATTCTACTGCCAATGTTTGTCTATGGAGAGTGCATGGCTGTGTGCTCGATTGTATACACCTGTCAGCACCGGTTGTGGCTGAAATAGCCGAATCCAATAATTTGAAGGGGTGTCCACATACTTTTGTATATATAGTGTATGTTCCAATGTGAATTTCAAGTACTGCTTTTTTTGCTCATTTCAGTTCAAACACCCTGAGCCCTATTTTTGATAACCTACCAAAGTTCTTCATGTGATGCTTTTTTTTTTAAAGTCTAAATACTAACTAAAAGGTATTTCAAATAGCCCGAAGGTATACCAAATATTGTCTCTTTTACATTTAATTTACCAAAGACGTATTTAGTTTTAACATTTAAGTATTTAGAATTTTGTGTATTTCATATGATGAACAGCTTGCTATACTGTATCTGAAAAAATGGTGTGTGAAATGTATGAGGTTCACTTTTACATAACTCGAACTACTGATTCAATATAGACAATCACTTGTCTTTTTATTGCCTTAAGATGATAACCTTTTGTTTTAACTAGTATTTAAGTGGAGGAAATTAACCATAAAATGACCATCTTCCTTCTGTAAAATGTAATGTCAGGAGAACAGTACTCTTCCTAAAATGTAGAAAAGCTTGTTTTCGTAAACCTCAGGGTAATTCTTTGTTTTTTCTATTAAATGTTTTCTCAACTGTTGCTTTTTCAGGTTGATATTGTCTTTGTGTTCCTCTTGTGTTTGAGTATAGATGTATCATTCTTTTGACACTATATGTGAAAAGTGTAATATTCACATTTTGTGTATTTGGTTACTCTGGGTGGTGTGTGTACAGTATGTGTGTTTTAGGTGTCCTTTACCAACGGCTTATAAGCTTGCAACTCTTGGTTGGTGTGCAGTTAATTGATACAGTACACAACACTGGTGGAATTTCCTTTATCAATGCAAGAGAAAAACACGTCCTTATTCCATAGGGCTTTTGCAAACTCTTAAACCAAAGATTGTGTTGTGATGAATTGTGCACAAATAAAAATAATAGGCTATGCTTTTTATACAGTTTGTTTGATGTTGAAATATTACGCCTATACTGTGTTTAAATGGCTTAGCATACCCTATGCAACATTATACAATTTAGAGGTGTAAGATGTTACAGTGGTTTTACTTTCCACCATTCATAGAGGCACCTTTGTTTTATGCTTCATGTAAAAATAAAAACCCCAAACCATTTTGGTCTGATGAATTCTGTGATAAACCGAACAGTGTAGACAAAGTAAAAAAAAATTTTTTTTTTATTGCGCTTCAAAATCCACCAATAGTTCTTGTTGGTTTTCATTTTTTTATTCCCTTTGCATAATGTCATGAATTTTGTTCGGCAGTATCTGATACTGTATTTCTACAGTATTTACAGTTTAGGCATGACATCTAAATAGTTGCAAGTTTAGTTCCCCCCCACTTTTCAAAGGCAGTGTGAAACATAATGTGTGTAAAAACTATACTCCAAAAGCCAAAATTCTAAATGTTCATTTGAACAAACAAGTTATTTTAAACTAAATATTCTCATACTAAACTACAATGCCATACCTGTACATTTTGCTCTATAAAAATGTCAGTTAATGCAGAGGCTATTAGGTAACAAATTCTATATAACAAAGAGGTTACAAATTGCATCAGGGCTTTAGTTTTAACATCTGAAACCCTACCTCTTCAAAAAGTATCTTAAATAATCCCACAGCACCCCCCCAAAAATATTTGTATATACAAAATAATTGCCTTTTGTGAACTAACATTCGCACTTTACTTTTCCCCCCTACTAGCACTGACTTTGCTGATAGCTACTTTATTGAGGAAAAATGTATTTACTATGACTGAGATATGTGGTCGTCCCACCTAGCTGTTTTAAGATGAATGCACTAACTGTAGGTCGCTCTGGATAAGAGCGTCTGCTAAATGACTAAAATGTAAAATGTAATTTTGAATGCTTTTTATAAACATCATTGCAAATTAGTTGGTTTTGTCAGCGGCGGTGGCGGGGAGGTGGAGGGCGGCTCTTGATGTTCTGGCACTTGGGGATATGTCGCTCTGCTGGCCCTGGGGCAAACCGGCGGGCACAGTGAGGGCAGGTCACATAATCATCGTTGTCTTGGATAGGTGGTTGGGGCTGCAAAGCACCTGTTGCTGGAACATGGGCTTGGCGTAGATTACGAATAAATGCCTCGTGTTTCTGCCTCCAGTTGCTCTTCTTTAGCTGTAAATCAAAGCCAAAATTATATTAACCAGGGTTGAGAAATGGCATGAGAAATTTGAAAAATACCATTATTTCTTCAATATGTTAAAGAAATTAGGGAAAAACTCTTACCTCAGGAGACTTGCTTCTTGAGTTGGTTTTCATGAACTCTTCCAGGTCGGTTCCCTTGGCCCTGTACTTGGAGGAGTCAAAGACTTTGCGGCTGGAGCGCTGCATCCTCTCACAGACCTGACGGTGCTTCTCTAGTCTCTCTGCAGCAAAGTTTCTGTGGCAAATCCTGCAAGGGATGAGCTGGAGGCTAGCATTGTCAGCACTCTCCACTGGGCTGAGTTCCACTTGCAGTAACCGACTTGATTGACGGTGAACTGAGGGTGATGTGTGGGAAGCTTCTCGAGATATCTTTCTACAATTGATGCTACTGCTGCTCCCTGGTACTGATCTATGTGCAGTTTTGAGCTGTCCCTCCTGAACCAGCCCTCGATGAAATATGTCACGCTCCTTCCTCTTATCATCAGCTGAAACATACCTCTCTCTAGAAGTCCTTTCCCACTTATACTCCCTCTCCCAATCTATTTCCTTCTCAACCATCTCCCTATTTTGTTCTCCCTCTTTCACTTTCTCCCTCTCCCACCTATTCCTCTCAACTCTTTTCTTCCTCTCCCAATTTGTGTCCTTTTCATTCTCCCTCTCTCTAGCCCTCCTGCTCCACTCTCCATGTTTCTCCCTCTCTTGCTCTAGGTCCTTCTCAGTCCTCCTGTCTCTACTCCACTCTGGCTTGTTCACAATTTCCCTTTCCATTCTTTCCAACCTCTCCCACTCTTCTGCAAGTGCCCTCTTCTTCTCTCTTCTCTCCCTATTTACCTCTTCTTTTTTCTCTCTCTGCCACTCAATATCCTCCCGTCTTTTATCCCTCATAATCAACCTCTCCCTTCTTTCCATTTCTTGACCTCTCTCCTTTTCCCTTCTCTGCTCAGCTGAGGACACCTTGCTCTCTATCCACTCCTTTTCTCTTTCCACTGGTCTCCTAATAGGCCACTCCCCCCTCTTAGTGTCATCGCCTGAGACAGCTCTCTCCCTCTGATGCATTTCTCTCACTTTTGCCTGCGTTTTCAACAGCTTCTCCTGAAGTATTAGTTTATCCATTTCAATTTTCCTTGCCATCCTCCGCTCATAATCCAGCCTCTGCAGCTCTCCCTTTGATAGTTTGTACCCAGCAACCCTTCTGCTGTTTGTGTCATCTTCCAATGATGGTGAAGGATCCTCAGCAGGCTTTCTGTGGCTTGTTATGCCACTTCTTCTATCATACTCGAAATGATTGTGTTGTGGTGAGGGAAAATGTGGAGGGAGTTTTTGAAACTCATTAGGTTTACAAGCTACCTCGTCATTACTCAACCTATCTATGATTAAAGTTCTTTTATGGTAAACAGGCTTCAGTGAAAATACCTTGTCCACTCCATCTGCTTTCCTCCCAGATACAATATCACCTGGTTCTTCCGGGTAAACATACTTTGTTCTTGCTGAGTTATGTGTTCTGCTTTGGGAGGAATATTTGGATTGATGAAATGTCTCTTGGGAATACTGTTGCTGCCATTCATTCATGGCAGTCCTTTCCCTTGGTCTATGATCCTCAAATGGTTGCTCTCGAAGGCTGGTTTGATGTTTCAAAGCGTGATGCAAAGCTCTTGAGCAGTCCTTCTCAGGTGGGAGTTTTTCCAATATCACTTCTTTTTCCAAGAAAAGAAAAGGGTCAGGGTGAGGATGCGGAGCCATTTGCAACCGATGCATAATTATACCCCCAAAGAAATAGTTGATTATGAATTCACTTATCTGACAGATAGCTGCTGATTTTACTAGTTGAGAAGATAAGGCTAGGCCTAGCTAGCTAACGTTAACTATCTAGCTAGCTAAACGTTACATGGATGGACTCACCAGCTGCTCTCCCTCTTGAATTGGTAGATTTCTCTTTGTGATTCTCTTTCAGCATTTCACTACTGCTTAGCAATGGCTACTCCAAGACATGACTAATTATCTTCTTTAAAATTAGCTTGTGAATATCTCCAAAATGTGGAAAATGTTGACAGCAGTAGCAACATGCACACACGGCACCTGTTTTGTTGGTATCAGTTGCCTAGAAACAAGGTCATTTGTTAACGTTTTCTGATTGGTGCAGTACTGTCATCCGGAAGCAATGACCTGATGTTACGAAAAAGAGCTGGCTGAATGAAAATCACCAAACTGTCAAACCATTTCGGAGATAGCTGAGCTAAGGTATGATTTAGTAAACTAGCTATATAAACAATTACAATATTATGCGCTTGTTCTAATTGCACTGATAAGGGGCAAATGAAAATCACAGGTTAGGAAGCACGTTAGCTAGCTAATGAAAGTGGTGGCTAAGCTAGCTTTGGGACATAACATAGGGAGTTTGTGTACACAGACGTTGTGTCCCAAAGCTATGGCTAAGCATGCTGTTTGAGTCAGTCTCTTGTTTTGGTGAAGCTGTAAGTAACCTAGCTACATCTGCAACTAGCTAACTACAATAAATAGGTTGTCTCTAGGCAGACCGGCAATGTTCCCTAGGTCTGGGATGTCCGAGACTAATAATGGGGTATAACAAAGTCAAACATAGTTAGATTGGCCAAACTATCTAGTTAGCTACTCGCATTTGTGTTGAACCCCTTCAACATTTGTGTTGAACCCCTGAAAATATTGATATCTTTTTTTTTTCTTCGCTTTTCATTAAGACAGCTGTGATGTCTACTGAAGAGATGATTTCAGTAGATTATGAAATATTTGGGAGAGTTCAAGGTGTATTTTTTCGAAAATACACTCAGGTAAGAATACAATACAACAGTAGGACATAAACCAATAAGCCATTATTATTATTTGTCATTTGAAAGTCATGTTTCATACCTCTGCCAATGCTTAGTAACACATGGTCAATTAGCAGTCTGACTGTCAGTCAGTAGATTAGACATAAGCATACTTTCATAACTACTCATTGATGTTTTCAGCTGTATGGTTTGCTTCATTTAATTTATTTGTCACTCAGTCATGCTAGCAGGGGTAAGCAGTCCTGGCCGAGACACATCAGGGGTTGTAGTGCTGAGCTGGATTAAAAAATATGTACACCTTGTGGCTCTTCAAGGACATACTCCTGAGTAATGATAACCTCTCCTTCTTCCATGGTTGGTGGTGTTTTTCAGGCAGAGGGGAAAAAGCTAGGCTTGGTCGGCTGGGTGCAGAACACAGAGGCAGGAACTGTGCAGGGGCAGCTTCAAGGTCCAAGCAACAAGGTGAGACAGATGCAGGATTGGCTCAAGTCCACTGGGAGCCCCAAGTCACAAATCATCAAAGCAGAGTTCAAGAATGAGAAAAATGTTAAGAGCTTGGATCACTCAACGTTCAAAATAGTTCGCCTTTGAATTTATTTTATACAGTATTACATTCCAAACTAATGTGTGAGATATTCTTATTTAAAATGAGGATTGTTTGTTACAGTTCCTGAAATGAAAAGCTTTAGAAATGTACTGTAAATCATTTAAACGTATTTAAATGTACGTTAGGCCTTAACTCTGAATTGTGTGTTAACGTGTAATATTTAAAATCCATACAACTAAAATAAAATATTTAACACCATTTCATTTGATCTTTCTTGCTTGATGATTTAAGGCGTGTTTGATCTTGCTTCACACACAAAAATATTCAGTCCTCTAGGAACACGGTCTTTCACGCCGTAGGGGGTCAGTGTTTTCTCTGTAAACAGGGTAAGAAACCGGTGTGGAGCTAGCTACCATAGACTTCACGATGTAAACAGTCGCTTGATAAGTTGCTGCTGGAATGAACATGTCTAGTAAAAGTCGAGAACTTCGATGTTTCCAAACTACTTAAAATCCAGACAGAGACTGCACACGTTGGTCGTATGTATCAATTTAAAACACCCACCAACAGTCCGCACCTGTAACGTTAGCTAAATTTCGGTTGGAAAGCACTGTTTTGAATCTTGGCTAGCTAACGTTAACAGGCTAGCTGGCTATGCAGGAATGAGAGAAGGCTAGCTAGCTAACGTTACACATCAATGGCTCATTGTAGCCCTTATAAATTAACCACGGTCTAACGTTATAAATATGATTAAGTGTTTGTCAAAAGAAGTTCAAGGTAAGCTTCGGTCTGGAATCGCAATATGTTCATTACAGCAATGTCTTGAAGAGCTTATTCTGAACAGTATTGATGCTGGTGCAACATGCGTGGGTGTGAGGGTGGACATGGAAGCCTTCAAAGTGCAGGTTATAGACAATGGCTCAGGGATGGACATACAGGATATGGAGTCTGTAGGAAACAGATACTTCACAAGCAAATGCAGTTCTTTAGAGGACCTAGATAATCTCAAATTCTATGGATTCAGAGGAGAAGCTGTTGCCAGCATTGCAAATCTCGCCATGCTGGTGGAAATATCATCCAGGACCAAAATGTCTGTGAAGACGCATGTGAAAGTCTTCAAGGATGGTAACGGCTTGGACGTGTTTGAGGCTGAGACTACCCGCCCATCTGCAGGGACTACTGTTGTTATTTGTAACTTGTTCCACAACATGCCAGTGAGGAGAAACAGGATGGATAGCGTGCTGGAGTTTGAACGGATCAGGCAGAGAGTGGAGGCCATTTCACTCATGCAGCCCTCTGTCTCTTTCACGCTGAAGAATGACTGCACAGGGACCATGGTGGTGCAGCTCTCCAAAGCCCGAAACACTTACTACAGGTTTGTTCAGATCCATGGTTTAGGTAGGGCCCAAAAGCTTGGGGAAATCAGCCACTCCCATGCACAGTTTCAAGTAAGTGGTTACTTAGGACGAGAAGGCCATTACAACAACACCTTACAGTTCCTCTATGTGAATGACAGGCTCCTTCTCAAAACCCGCATCCACAAGCTGCTGAACCTTCTCCTGCGCAAAGTAGGCGGTTCAAGTCGGCAGAATGACAGCCCTGGTACACCTCCTGCTATTAGGAGCCCAAAGCAGAGAAGAGGAGCCGAGCTACATGCAATGTATGTCATCAATATCATGTGCCACTACTCTGAGTATGACATATGCCTTGAGCCCGCCAAGACCCTGATTGAATTCAAAGACTGGGAAAGTATTCTGCTCTGCATAGAAGAGGCGGTGAAAGCATTCCTGACAAGAGAGAACTTGGTGTGTGAACTCTACCCAGAGGATATCCAGGACTATGTTTGTCAGAATGTGTTTAGTGGCCAAACAGCTAGCACAGACGGAGGTAAGGACTCCATTGGCAAAGGTGTCCAAGCACACATGGAGGGTGTTATCCTAGAATGTAACGTTGGAAGGACACTTGCATCTGAAGCTGTTCATAGAAGGCACACAGAAGATGCTGACAAGATAGAAAGTGTTTGTCAGACATGTGATGGAGTTGAATCCGAGCAGGGTGACAGAGTAGGCAAACTAGGGGACAAGGAGGTCCTTAAGGGGTTTGAACAAGAGCATAATACCACAAACCCACAATGTCGACCAAGCTCAGTAGACACAGACCGAGAAGGTCTACAGTATGATTCAGTTACAGATTCATCAGAGTCTTATAAGGACATTACGAAAGAGAATGAAAGCAATGAACATCTGAAATCTGCTATTTCTTGTCCTGAATCATCTCAGCATAGTCTTATCTATAAGACAAAGAGTGAAAATCTGAAAATGAGTATAGAGGAAGGAACAGAGATGAAGGATAATGCAAGAGAGCATGTTTTCCTCTCAAGATGCACTGTGAGAGCACCATGTTCTCTCACTCAGGGAATCCAGTCAGAGACGGGCTCTATCAAACAGACACTACCTCAACCACAGGACACAGAACTGAATCCAGGTGGACACAGAAAAATCTTTCTATCGGATCCATACATTCATAGCAGTTTACCCTCTCAGAAATGTCCGTCCCACCAGAGTAGACAAGGGCTAGTGTTAGAATCTAGAGAGAAACTTGCAACAAAACGAAAATGGCCTATGGTGGAGGGCCCAGGCCATGTTCACGTTTATGACAGAGAAAGTAAGGACCTTCCCACTGGCATCCCCTCAAAGATTTCTAAGTTCATGTCATGTCAAAAGCTGGCTTTATATAAAGAGGCTGGATCTCTGGACAGGTTCAGAAGAATATACGGGAAGCCTACCGAATCCAAACCACTTCCTGTCGATGTTAATAGCAATCATTTAGCAATTGATGCCACACCTTCCCAGACAGAACACTTGGTTATGAATGCTAAGGCTGTTTTGCCCTATCTTAAAGCGGATCGAGAAAGGGATGTCACAGAGTCACGTCCGGATCTGATGAAAGACCACAAAAGTCCATTAACACTCCCCATGTTTACCAAACTAAGACCTCTCTCCGCTCAGAGCAGGAGCAGTGAAATATCTTTGGCTGCTAAACTCTCTCATTTAAAACACCAAAGGACAGAGGTTGCAAGCAGTGCATTTGTACATCCTCCAGAGAGTACTTCAAATGAGGATATATGTCCCCAGGACACTGTAGAAAACAATGCTATTCTAGACATCAATGATGGAGAACAACACAATGACACTGACCTGAATTGTGACTTCATCCCGGGCTGCAATACACATCCTCTGCCAGATGAAAAGGAAGAGGACAATGTAACAGCATCAAGCGATTGGCTACATCACTATGACGACACTGTGGGGAAGCTGGTTTACATCAACAAAGTGACAGGACTCAGTAAATATGAAGCACCCTCTGCTGAAGAGACACAAGTGTCCTGCACATCAGATGTCACCAACATGGCAATCAGTGTCATCTCCAAAAAAGGTAAGAACTTTTGTCATGTATTCATCATATCTGTCTAACGCCTACTTATAAAGTTTAGACCATTATATTGTTTGGATCAAGTTTGACAGTAGCAAGCTATGTATGAAAAGTGTATTTAAGGATGTATGTTTGACTATGAGAGGTGCTTGTGTTAGTGTTTACTACCTGGCTTTCCTTCCTTCCCCTGCAGGGATTGAGTACAGGTGTTACCCATTTCAGATGGATCTAGTCTTGCCCTTCCTTCCCAAATCAGGGAGCGTTCTTAGTTCAGGGCCTGACAATGGAGGTACAATGGAGGTTTCTGTCAAAAATGTAGATCAGAATGCTGCAGTAGACTAAGTGCATATTAACCCATTTTTTATATTCTTTGTAATCTTATCGTTTTTAATTTTTATAGGAGATGACATTCAGGACTCGAATTCACTGTCCTCCCTGTACTCTGAGTGGACTAACCCTGTGTTTGCACGACCTCCTATGGTAAGCCAAATTCTCTCGCTTCACTCCAGAATGTACAAATAGACTACCTGCCTCAGTCCAGAAATTAAATACAATTACATTATTTAGGGACTTTATTTTCACATGTAGAAATTGTGGGCTGTCTTGACTGACATTTTTGTCCTTAAATGTGTGTTGTCTTTTCAAAATATAGAAGCGCAATATTGCTTATTTCAACAACCCATGTCTTGCCAGGTTGGTGTGGACATATCAAGTGTGCAAGCTGAAGGACTGGCTGTGAAGATCCATAACATCCTCTTTCCATACCGCTTCTCCAAGGACATGATTCACTCAATGAAGGCAAATATCTCATTACCCTTTGATTCATATGATAGTGTGTTGATACAGTGGCTTTATATCCCACCATAAAGTGATTTCTAACACTAGCTAAATATTTGTATCTCTTACCTTGTAGGTTATTCATCAAGTGGATAAGAAGTTTCTTGCATGTCTTATCAACACACAAGACCAAGAGCCTGCGGCCTGCAGTGAAACTGATGGTACAGAGAGATATTTTCAGTTTAAACAGTTTTAAGTCATAAATTTTTCTTTCTAAGTGATCACACCTTTTGAATTTCAGGGAACCTTTTAGTGCTAGTGGATCAACACGCTGCGCATGAGAGAGTTCGTCTTGAGAATCTAGTTGCAGGTAAGACCACCACACCCTCAATTGAATGCAATGCAGTTACAAAGACAATGCTGAAATACTCTGTAACAACATGTTAATATAGTATTGTTACTGTAGTAATTACAGCATTACCAAGTAGGAATACAAGCAATTGGTGTAAAGTTTAACCGCCCATTCTGCTATGTAATGATGCAGATTCGTACGAGGATGACCCAGAGGCACCGGGGGAGAGACGGCTGTGCTCATCCACTGTAGCCCCACCACTGGAGGTCAGCGTGACAGATGAGGAGCTGAGGCTGCTCGGGTCAGTACTTAGCTGCCTCTAAGACAAGCGGTCAGAGGAACTCTGTTGACCATCCAAAAGAGATGTAGTTGATGTGCAGTTGGTTTTCCCAGCTGTTAACTAGAGAGAATTGTCTCAACTGCTTAATTTGGAGCGAGGGTCTATAGTGGCTCATTATTGGTGGTGGCATAACTTCTGCTCTGATGATATGGATTAGGGGGTGTTCCTTTCGACAGGTCCTGCCAGCCATTCTTGAGGGGCCTTGGTCTGGAGATGCAGTTCTCGCAGATAGGCAATCCCCAGGTGCTGGTGGGGAAGGTGCCAATGTGTTTCACAGAGAAGGAGAGCAATGAACTTCGCCGGGGGAGGCATTCTATCATCAAGCCCATAGTCGAGGTGAGAATTATACCACCTCTCCTCAGCAAAATAATTGCACCCTATAATATTTAATTATTGAGTCAATTATCACCTCATTACTATTCATTTCCACCTCATGCAACTGCCCTCCAGGAGTACCTTCAAGAGCAGATTGAGGTGAGCATGAATACCGTCTGTGTACTCTTGCAAAATCTTTAAAAGGATAATACATTGTTTTCCATGCTGCCTTGTTTGAAAGAACAATCAATAGGATGAATATCGTCAAATAATTAGTGCTTGGATATGAGTTCATTTCTATTGGCCTGATATTTTATTCCCTTCATCTCAGTTACTGCGTTCAACTGGCAGAGTGAGAGGGACATTGCCTCTTACAGTACTTAAAGTCCTCGCCTCCCTTGCATGTCATGGTGAGTGTCCTTTTTCATTCAGTGGTCATACTGTACTTTGTATACGTTGCTCATTAGTTCCTTATTGTACAATTAGTGTCATGGTGAAGTATTATTGGTGTTGTGGCCCAAACAGGTGCAATCAAATTCAATGACAGCCTAAGTAAGGAGGAGTGTTGCAGCCTGGTAGGCTCTCTATCTTCATGCCAGCTGCCCTTCCAGTGTGCCCATGGCCGCCCATCCATTGCCCCGCTGGTAGACGTCCTTCACTTGAATGACCAAGAGGTACCACTATAGACAGACACTGATTAAGGATCGGCTTAAAGGAAAACTCCACCCCAAAAATATATTTGTTGATATATTCCCAAAATGCTTTGCATGTCAGCAATCAAGTTTAAGACATAACTTTTAAAAATACAGATGGTATGATGCATTTATACCTGCTGTATTTCTGTATTTTGAAAGTTATATATCTTCAACTTGGTTGCTGACGTGCAAAACATTTCGGGACTATAATCAATGGACTAATGAAACAAATACCAAAATATAGTTTTTGGGTGGAATTTTACTTGAACAGTTTAATGATGCTGTCACTACAGATATGTTAACAAAGTACAAATGAGTCTGGCCCCATGCCAAATAATATTCTTGTTTTTCACAGGAACCACCCAAACCAAACCTCAGAAAACTGAGAAGAATGTACAAAGCCTGGGAACTTTATGGAAATAGATAAGTGTGCCTACATTGTCAAATGATAAAATATTAACTTAAGAGATTTCCCTCATTAAATGAGACTAATTTATTGTTATTGCTGGTCTTTCTTTTAATGCCGTATAGTCTTTATAGCTATATGAAATACACCCAAAATGAGAACAGAGTGAAAGCCTTTTTAATCAAAAACACAACCATGTACCTGACATACTGGGGACATTTTATTTTCACATAACAATAGCTGAATGTGTGACGAAGGCTTTGTGCACTCACTAAAAATGTAGTGCGTTTCTTTTCATACAGTTTTAGTAGATTTACTACAACATGAAAATAGTAACAATATTGCATGAGTAAATCTCAAACCTATGTATGTATGTTCTGTTGTATTTATAATCAAAACAAAGAGTGCCTGAGATGAGGCTAGTTTCACAAATTGCACACCATTTCCAAACATCCTAAACATGGTCCCCGTTTCGTAGATGACTTTACTCAATCAGTTTCTTCGCCTTGAAGAAACGCCGCAGGTAGAAGACCTGCCACGTTGCCAGCCCAATAAGACAGCACATAGAGAAGATACTGAAGTACAGGACGCGCATGTTGGTGGATTCTGCAATGTGAGGGAAAATCTATTTAACCCAGTAACATGTGTCCGTTTATTTAAACCAAGGTTTTACTCCTTTCACAAGACCAGGAAAAAAAGATTGAGAAACATATGAAAGACACTGAAAATGTTCTGGTTGAGTGAAAACATGGACCACAAGTAGCCAATTATGTTGCTTTGCACTTTCTTTCATATAGCACTTACCATTTGTGTCACTCATTTCCTCTTCACGCTTCTTCATGTAGGCAAAGTCATTCACAATGGACTCCGACAAGTCCTCGAGGCGTCTTAGTTCAACTTCTAGGGGCTTCAGCTTCTCAACTTTTGAAATCTGAAAAGAGCACAAGAATTATAAAGTTGAGCATACTGTGTCACAAAGTATTCTCTCGCACCATACAGAATAAAGCCCTGATTGACCACTGGATGTCCTTAGTCACATTTAATATTGTAGGAAATGGCGTGAAAATGTAAGTGAATAACACTTGTATTATTGAGTGGATAAAGATGTGTGAGGATTTTCTGCAGCATGTGTCAGTCTTCATAATGTATAGCAGCTACAATGCTTTCAGAAATGTAGTTGAGAGAAAGTTAGTCTTAGGGTGTTTTCACACTTGGTCCCTTTCAGACAATTTTTGTTATCTCAGTGTGAACACTCCAAAAGGAACTAGGACCCCTCAAGAGCCCACGAAGCGAACTGAACTGAGACCATCTCGAGAGGTGGTCTGGTTCGGTTCGCTTGGATTCTGGGGTCCGGTTCCCTTTTTTAAGGCAATGTGAACACAAAGCTCCCCAAGTTCGCTTGTCATTATTCCCGGACCACAGACTAGACTACTGCAACACCGTTTCCCCTGCCATAACCCCTCACATTGGTGCCACAAAAGAGAGACGATGATGTGCAGGTTCGTGGAAAAAACGTGCTGTTTTTGGATATTGATTAGAAATTGTCAAGGATGCACAGACATTACAAAATGTGTGTGGAGTTTTATACTGACACGATGTTCAGATTATTTGTTTGCAATACGTGATCTATAGGCTAAGAGCTTCATAAATTGTTTATTCAAAAGTGGGGCTTGAATAATGTGAGAAGACAACATATTTGGTGAATCAATGCAATAACAGCATTATTTCAACTGCAGTTCTGCTATTTATTCTGTTACCAATAATACTTACATGTTAATATTATCTTCTGATTATAATTATCTTTTAACTATTAGCTTCCAAAATGTGAGTAGGTGTATCTAGCTGTCCAATAACACATTCTGATGGAATGGCTTGTCCTGCACTTTGTAAAAACCCAGTGCATTTTAGTAAATGTTGGAAAAAGGTATTGGTTCCTTTCTAAACATAGCAATGTGAATGCAAAGAGGACTCGGACCACAAAATAGGTGAAGTAAACTGGCTAAAGAGTTGAGTCCTCATTCAAAGGCAAGGGCCTTTTTACCCCAGAGTTCACTTTAGAGGACTTAGATTTTAAAGAGGACGAAACCTTAACCATCATTGACATTATAAAAAATGTTCCCCCTTCATGTTGACTCATGGCAAGCCACACCAAATCTGATCCAGATGCACCTGGAGAAAGGCTGATGGGCAGTTGGTACTTACCTCTTCGTAATTCTTTGCCTCCACACCATGCTTCATGTCTAAATTGACCAGCTGGTCTGGGACCCTCCCAGTACCTAGAGCCCAGAATGAAAAGACTTATTGTACAGGGGCAAAACATTCCAGGAAATGACTATTCCCTGCTTCCAAATCCTGCCCAGCCTGCACATTTGGCTTAATCGTATATACTCTAACCCTTAAAGCAGGGCTTGACATGAACTTTTTTTAGCCACTTTTCCTTGTCCGAAAGCTGAAGTCACTTGTCTCTCCCCCATCCATCCAAATAAAATAAAAAAGACTGCTACGCATTTGGTTCGCAAGCTACGGGATGGACGAGAGAAATCATGACATTGACAAAAGATACTTAGTGGAGCCAAATCTTTTTGAATATCCTATTCCACTCTGGTGGCGCTGTGGCACGCAAGACGTGCAGTGGCCTAGGCCTATCTGTGTGTGCCTAAGCGTGCAGATGGAGAAAGTGACAGTCAACGAACCTAGCTGGCTGTGTGTCTTGTGATTGGTTGTAAATCATCATGGGCTGCAGAACAACTCTGCGGTCCTCAGCAGGGGTGTAGGCATTGGTGGGCATAGCGCAATCAGATTGAGCACTTGTTCCAAACTGGACATTGTCTTTTTACCTAAACACAGTAGCCTACTTTACTTGGGCAAGAGCTCACCGGAATTGAGTATATGCACCTCAAATATTCTACTGCTGGAGTTCCTGCACCTCCTATACAATATTAGCTCAAAAGAATAAAGGAGTTCCTGCACCTAAATATAAAATGGTACCGGGACCCAAAATGAGTACCGGGACCTATTTCAGTCCAAGTCAAGCACTGGCCTAAACATGCATACGCAACCAGTAGGGAGGGGGTGGGAAAACTAAAGGGACATATATTGATATTAATAATACATTTTATTTGGCAGATGCCTTTCAGGACACTCAAGGACATCTTACATAAAATCGAGTGCTGTACATAAAATCAATTGTATTTAGGCCTATGTAATGAATTATGCTTGATTATTTACTGGGGGGAAAAACTATAAAAATGAATAGTTAATTCTTTTAAATTCAGCTTATCCATTTTTAATAATGGGCGGGTTCTGGCACGTCACTTCGCACTGATACCATGTGCAGTAAACAGTAGCTATCGCTGTGTAGGCTACCTACTGTTAGCTAGCTAAGGCTCAAGTAAAATGGCCAAACTAAGCTCACGGTTCAAATTTTTTAAAGAGACCATGTATAGAAGAGGATGTTGGAGCATTTGCCACGTTATTTGATATCAGTGATTTCCCTATGAAGGGCTTCCAGTCCTCCCTACTGATCGCATTGATCTAATCGAGGGCCTTAAAGACCGTTTCAGTACATTCAGAGACAATGATCAGCACTACAACGCTGTTATTATTCAACACTTTTAGAAATCATGAAATGCTTCTCCAATTAGACTCGCACGCGCTACCTCCCGCCGCTGACACATTACCATCAGTCCAGTGAAATAAAATAAATAAAAAGTTATTTACATTTATGCTCCGATGTGCCTTGCAAGTAATAGGCTACAACAATTGACTTATTACAAGTGTTAGCATTTAGCCTAGCTTGAGACTCTAGTTTTGAAATATATGGGACCCTCGCGCCCCCCACCCCACCCCACAGTTTGGAAACCACTGCTATAGGCTATTGAAAATGTGTAATTGATATCACACAATACATTGTAGGCGCACTTGATCTCCCACGCCCAGCTGATAATTGCACTCTGCTTGCATTTTGACTCAAAGCGATCTCGACTAAGAAAAGGTTGGTGACCACTGTTCTAGTATATATAGGCTATCGATGCCTATTGTGATTATTACTGTTATATCAGGGCATTATGTTCTAGTCTGTCTTAATTATAGGCCTATGGTTTTATGTGTAGGTCTATGTGAGTTGCATGTTAAATGGATTTACACAGGCCTACAAGACTACAGTGCATTCATGTAAATAAGGTATCTGTTTTTTATTTTCAATATATTTGCAAAAATGTCAACCTGTTTTCGCTTTGACATTATGGGGTAGTGTGTAGATTGATGAGGAAAAAATGCATGTAATCCATTTTAGAATAAGGCTGTAACGTAACAAAATGTAGAAAAAGAGAAGGGGTCTGAATACTTTCCGAATGCACTATATTTAGTCTATAATGTAAAATAACGTTAGATGGTTTGTGTGTGATCGATTACAGTAAGGTATACGGTAAGCTATGCTTTTATGATAATTTAATGATGAGTGGCCAAATTTAGGCACAGCGACATTTTTGCTGGCCCTGCCATCAATGGATTTGTGCCTACGCCACTGGTCCTCAGAACTGGATCATTATAAACTGATTTGCTTTTTGCCTCAACCTCCTCTCTTATTGGCCTAGGCTACTATATGCATTGTATGTAGGTTGCACATTGCTAGAATAATATGGAAATAGGCCTAGGCCAACAACGCCTCATTTCTTTCATAAACTTTCCTCAGCTGTTGCCTAAAAAATTGTTTTTACTCATTCGATTTTTCCATCTTGCTATTGTCTGCTCAATTTCAAATATTTGTCATAAAAAATAAATCTGAATGAGAATAGCAGACTGACTTTCATAATTATTCCATTTTAAAAGCTGCAACTTTAGGACATGAAACACTTTATTGGAATAGTTTGGAAAATACTCTTCAGAACTTTAATTTGTCTTAATACTTTTATGATATTTCAGTTGGTAGGATTAGGCTTTTGGATGTTTGGTTCGCAATGGTAAGGAGGGATTTTTTTCCCCAGCCTTGCATACATGCATCATTCCTGTCTTATAATGCTTTGCTCAACTAATGTTTGCTCAAATTTCTCATATCTTGCTATTGTTTTTCTCTCTCTCTCACTATTACCTTAGGCCTCCCATGTTTTTGGTTTATTTAAAAAAACAAAAACAGACTAGACGTCTGTTGGATTCATTCATTGTTTGATCATGAAATAGCGCACAGGAGAGAAATCTACCATGCATTAAACTGAAAGTGTGGCTTAATAGGCCAAGTCATATTCATATAAAATGGAGAGAAAATATTAAATGTGGGCTTCTATAACAATAAGACACCGGAGTTTCCCCTTATTAAAATACACTTTGGCTATTGGCCCAGAACTGACAAAAAATACAGTGCATTAGGAAAGTATTCAGACCCCTTGACTTTTTCCACAGTTACGTTACAGCCTTATTCTAAAATTGATTAAATCTACACACAATACCCCATAATAACAAAGCAAAAACAGGTTTTTCAAAATGTTAACATTTATTAAAAATGAAAAAACTGATATCACATTTACATAACTATTCAGACCCTTTACTCAGTACTTTGTTGAAGCACCTTTGGCAGCGATTACAGCCTTGAGTCTTCTTGGGTACGACGCTACAAGCTTGGCACACCTGTATTTGGGGAGTTTCTCCCATTCTTCTCTGCAGATCCTCTCAAGCTCTGTCAGGTTGGATGGGGAGCGTCGCTGCACAGCTATTTCCAGGTCTCTCCAGAGATGTTCAATTGGGTTCAAGTCCAGGCTCTGGCTGGGCCACTCAAGGACATTTAGAGACTTGTCCCGAAACCACTCCTGCGTTGTCTTGGCTGTGTGCTTAGGGTCGTTGTCCTGTTGGAAGGGGAACCTTAGCCCCAGTCTGAGGTCCTGAGCGCTCTGGAGCAGGTTTTCATCAAGGATCTCTGTATGTTGCGCCGTTCATCTTTCCCTCTATCCTGACTAGTCTCCCAGTGCCTGCTGCTGAAAAACATCCCCACAGCATGATGCTGCCACCACCATGCTTCATCGTAGGGATGGTGCCAGGTTTCCTCCAGACGTGACGCTTGGCATTCAGGCCAAAGAGTTCAATCTTGGTTTCATCAGGCCAGAGAATCTTGTTTCTCATGGTCTGAGAGTCTTTAGGTGACTTTTGGCAAACTCCAAGCGGGCTGTCATATGCCTTTTACTGAGGTACCATAAAGGCCTGATTGGTGGAGTGCTGCAGAGATGGTTGTCCTTCTGGAAGCTTCTCCCATCTCCACAGAGGAACTCTGGAGCTCTGTCAAATCAAAAACAGGTTATACATTTTTGCTAATTTATTAAAAATAAAACACAGAAATACCTTACATAAGTATTCAGACCCTTTGCTATGAGACTCAATTGAGCTCAGGTGCATCCCGTTTCCATTGATCATCCTTGATGTTTTTACAACTTGATTGGAGTCCACCTGTGGTAAATCAATTTGATTGGACATGATTTGGAAAGGCACACACCTGTCTATATAAAAAGGTCCCACAGTTGACAGTGCATGTCAGAGCAAAAACCAAGCCATGAGGTCGAAGGAAATGTCCGTAGAGCTCCGAGACAGGATTGTGTCGAGGCACAAGGGTACCAAAATATTTCTGCAGCATTGAAGGTCCCCAAGAACACAGTGGCCTCCATCATTCTTAAATGGAAGAAGTTTGGAACCACCAACACTCTTCCTAGAGGTGGCCGCCTGGCCAAACTGAGCAATCAGGGGAGAAGGGCCTTGGTCAGGGAGGTGACCAAGAACCTGATGGTCACTCTGACAGAGCTCCAGAGTTCCTCTGTGGAGATGGGAGAACCTTCCAGAAGGACAACCATCTCTGCAGCACTCCACCAATCAGGCCTTTATGGTAGAGTGGCCAGACAGAAGTCACTTCTCAGTAAAAGGCACATGACAGCCCACTTGGAGTTTGCCAAAAGGCACCTAAAGGACTCTCAGACCATGAGAAACAAGATTCTCTGTTCTGATGAAACCAAGATTGAACTCTTAGGCCTGAATGCCAAGCGTCACGTCTGGAGGAAATCTGGCACCATCCCTATGGTGAAGCATGGTGGTAGCAGCATCATGCTGTGGGGATGTTTTCAGTGGCAGGGACTGGGAGACTAGTCAGGATCGAGGGAAAGATGAACGAAGCAAAGTACAGCGAGATCCTTGACGAAGAGTGCTCAGGACCTCAGACTGGGGCGAAGATTCACCTTCCAACAGGACAACGACCCTACGCACACAGCCAAGACAACGCAGGAGTGGTTTCGGGACAAGTCTCAGTGGCCCAGACAGGACCTGAACCCGATCGAACATCTCTGGAGAGACCTGAAAATAGCTGTGCGGTGACGATCCCCATCCAACCTGACAGTGCTTAAGAAGATCTGCATACAGGTGTGCCAAGCTTGTAGCGTCATACCCAAGAAGACTCGAGGCTCTAATCGCTGCCAAAGCGATTATAGCAAATAGGGATATAGGCAATTTACTCAATGTCAACAATGTACTGCCCTGCTGTGCGCTGCCTAATTCAATTCTGATCTGAGTAATTGTTTGATATTGTGATTTTTTACTTGTCCCTTCGGACAACTGAAATCTACAATGAACAAAAATATAAAACGCAATATGTAAAGTGTTGATCCCATGTTCCATGAGCTGAAATAAAATATCCCAGAAATGTTCCATACGCACAAAGCTAATTTCTCTCAAATTGTGCACACATTTGTTTACATCCCTGTTAGTGAGCATTTCTCCTTTGCCAAGATAATCCATCCACCTGACAGGTGTGGCATATCAAGAAGCCGATTAAACAGCACGGTCATTACACAGGTGGACCTTATGCTGGGGACAATAAAAGGCCACTCTAAAATGTGCAGTTTCGTCACACAACGCCACAGATGTCTCAAGTTTTGAGGTAGTGTGCAATTGGCATGCTTACTGCAGAAATGTCCACGAGCTGTTGCCAGATAATTTAATGTGACTTTCTCCACCATAAGCTGCCTCCAACGTCGTTTTAGAGAATTTGGCAGTACATCCAACTGGCCTCACAACTGCAGACCATGTGTATGGCGTTGTGTGGGCGAACGGTTTGCTGATGTCAACGTTGTGAACAGAGTGCCCCATGGTGGGGTTATCGTATGGGCAGGCATAAGCTATGGACAACGAAAACAATTGCATTTTATTGATGGTAATTTGAATGTACAGAGATACCGTGAAGAGATCCTGAGGCCCATTGTCGTGCCTTTCATCCGTCGCCATCACCTCATGTTTCAGCATGATAATGCATGGCCTCATGTCGCAAGGATCTGTACACAATTCCTGGAAGCTGAAAATGTCCCAGTTCCTCCAAGGCCTGCATACTCACCAGACATGTCACCCATTGAGCATGTTTGGGATGATTTGGATCGACGTGTACGACAGCGTGTTCCAGTTCCCGCCAATATCCAGCAACTTCGCACAGCCATTGAAGACGAGTAGGCCTAATGCCACAGGCTACAATCAACAGCTTGATCAATTCTATGCGAAGGAGATGTGTCACGCTGCATGAGGCAAATGGTGGTCACACCAGATATGGACTGGTTTTCTGATCCATGCCCATACTGTTTTTTTAAAGGTATCTGCGATCAGCAGATGCGTATCTGTATTTGCAGTAATGTGAAATCCATAGATTAGGGCCTAATGAATTTATTTCAATTGACTGATTTCCTTATGAACTGTAACTCAGTAAAATCTTTGAAATTGTTGCACTTATATTTTTATTCTGGTTGTCTGACTTTTTTTTACTTGCCCCGGACAAGGCGGACAAGCCTTAAGGTCGAACCCTGCTGGCTTTACACTTAAACGACCCAGGCCCATTGCTATGTTAGAATACATATGTGACATGGTTAAACACTCACCTAGGGGGGATTTGCTTTCGAAGCAAACCTCAAACATATCATAGTCCTCTGTTGTAAAGGCAAACTTCCCCTTTGAAGCATCCTCCTTGGAGTACAAGATGTGACCTGATGAATCTGTAATCTGAAATGGAAAATAATTAAACATATGGTTGGTACTTTTTTTGACCCAGATACACTACAAGTGCATTACTCAAAATCAACTAGCTAGCTACTTGTGTTAATCTTTATAACATACACTACATGACCAAAAGTATGTGGACACCTGCTCGTCGAACATCTCATTCCAAAATCATGGGCATTAATATGGAGTTGGTCCCCCTTTTGCTGCTATAAACAGCCTCCACTTTTATGGGAAGGCTTTCCACTAAATGTTGGAACATTGCTGCAGGGACTTGCTTCCATTCAGCCACAAGAGCATTAGTGAGGTCGGGCACTGATGTTGGGCGATTAGGCCTGGCTCGCAGTCGATGGAGTTGAGGTCAGGGCTCTGTGCAGGCCAGTCAAGTTCTTCCACACCGATCTCGACCAACCATTTCTGTATGGACCTTGCTTTGTACACGGGGGCATTGTTATGCCGAAACAGGAAAGAGCCTTCTGTTGCCACAAAGTTGGAAACACAGAATTGTCTAGAATGTCATTGTATGCTGTAGCATTAAGATTTCCCTTCACTGGAACTAAGGGGCCTAGCACAAACCATGAAAAACAGCCCCAGACCATTATTCCTCATCCACCAAACTTTACAGTTGGCACAATGTATTTGGGAAGGTGGCGTTCTCCTGGCATCCGCCAAACCTAGATTTGTCAGTTGTACTGCCAGATGGTGATTCATCACTCCAGAGAACACGTTTCCACTGCTCCAGAGTCCAATGACAGCGAGCTTTACACCACTCCAGCCGACGCTTGGCATTGTGCATGGTGAGATTAGACTTGTGTGCGGCTGCTCAGCCATGGAAACCCATTTCATGAAGCTCCCGACTAACAGTTCTTGTGCTGTTTGGAACTCGGTAGTGAGTGATGCAACCAAGGACAGACGATTTTTACGTCCTTCAGCACTCGGTGGTCCTGTTCTGTGAGCTTGGGTGGCCTACCACTTCGCGGCTGAGCCGTTGTTGCTCCTAGACGTTTCCACTTTACAATAACAGCACTTACCGTTGACTGGGGCTGCTCAAGCAGGGCAGAAATTTTACAAACTGACTTGTTGGAAAGGCGGCATCCTATGACGGTGCCACGTTGAAAGTCACTGAGCTCTTCAGTAAAGCCATTCTACTGCCAATGTTTGTCTATGGAGATTGCATGGCTGTGTGTTCGATTTTATACACCAGTCAGCAACGGGTGTGGCTGAAATAGCCAAATCTACTAATTTGAAGCGGTGTCCACATACTTTTGTATATATAGTGTAGCTTGTAGCTACATGATTAATACTATACTTGCATAGATATTGATGGCTATTCACGTCTTTTGCCGTATACCGTTGAACCAAAATGACATTTTATTTAGCTAGCTAGTTACATTAGCCAGCTGTACTGTACAGGTCGTTGGTCCATATACCGTATAGGTTAGCTAGATAACGTTAGCTACCTGGTCAGGTGGCCAACTAATGCAAACCTGCCCAGAGAAAAATCTAAATATTGGTATTGATAGTAGGTAAGTGATACACATATTCGAGGCTTCCAAGTCAAATAGTAACGTTAACAGCTATTTGATTCCAATGATTTGATACAGTCTAGCTAGCTAGCTCAGACCTAACTAAGTTACGCGTTACCTTGAGATTGGTTTTCGCATTTGGTTGTTCGCTAACTTCGTATTCGCCTGTGACCAGCACGTCTTTGTGGATCTCTTCCCGCAAACATTTTATAAGATTTACCGGTAGATAGAACGTAATAGTAAAGGTCAAATCAAAAAGAACAGGAAAAATAAGTAATACACATAATCTAGACATACTGTATGCTACTGTCAGTCCCCACCAAGCAATCTCGATGCTAAAAATCTAGATGCTGCGCAGTTCCGGGTTAAGTCACTTGATCTCTTCGCTCCGCAGTCCTTTTTTTGCAAGTCCAACGTGCGCGTGGTAATAATTGTCAAAAAATCATCATACTGTTTCTACTTTGTATCCTTTTTATTTTCAGCGACATGTATTGCATCGTTGTTTTATAATAATAAGTACTAAATACGCAAATGCAAATACAAATAATGTTATTCGGTGTTACTGGTAGATCGAGCAGATATGAGGTTTTTCTTAAAAAAAAAAGGATTTCCAGGACATCAGTGTCCTTATATGGAATGCAACCTGTGCGAGATTGGCACGTCATCATTCTAGGATCGTTTGATGAAAAAAACGTGATAACTCTGGTGTACGTATAATAACTGTCTTTATATTAATGGCGTAGGCTAATATTATACTGCCATTCTATTATGTAATTAAAATAATAAAAAAATAGCTTTATAACTAACACAACCAGATTACTGTGTATATCACTTCGGGGTTAGTAGCCTATAATTATCCTATTGCCTAATAAAACGTATAGAACATTTAAAATAATTCTAAGCAGTAAGCCTATTGTGTACAGTCGTGGTCAAAAGTTTTGAGAACGACACAAGTATTGGTCTTCACAAAGTTTGCTGCTTCAGTGTTTTTATATATTTTTCTCAGATGTTACTATGGTATACTGAAGTATAATTACAAGCATTCCATAAGTGTCAAAGGCTTTTATTGACAATTACATTAAGTTTATGCAAAGAGTCAATATTTGCAGTGTTGACCCTTCTTTTTCAAGACCTCTGCAATCCGCCCTGGCATGCTGTCAATTAACTTCTGGGCCACATCCTGACTGATGGCAGCCCATTCTTGCATAATCAATGCTTGGAGTTTGTCAGAATTTGTGGGTTTTTGTTTGTCCACCCGCCTCTTGAGGATTGACCACAAGTTCTCAATGGGATCAAGGTCTAGGGAGTTTCCTGGCCATGGACCCAAAATGTCGATGTTTTGTTCCCCAAGCCACTTAGTTATCACTTTTGCCTTATGGCAAGGTGCTCCGTCATGCTGGAAAAGGCATTGTTCGTGACCAAACTGTTATTGGATGGTTGGGAGAAGTTGCTCTCGGAGGATGTGTTGGTACCATTCTTTATTCATGGCTGTGTTCTTAGGCAAAATTGTGAGTGAGCCCACTCCCTTGGCTGAGAAGCAACCCCACACATGAATGGTCTCAGGATGCTTTACTGTTGGCATGACACAGGACTGATGGTAGCGCTCACCTTGTCTTCTCCGGACAAGCTTTTTTCCGGATGCCCCAAACAATTGGAAAGGGGATTCATCAGAGAAAATGACTTTACCCCAGTCCTCAGCAGTCCAATCCCTGTACCTTTTGCTGAATATCAGTCTGTCCCTGATGTTTTTCCTGGAGAGAAGTGGCTTCCTCGCTGCCCTTCTTGACACCAGGTCATCCTCCAAAAGTCTTCGCCTCACTGTGCGTGCAGATGCACTCACACCTGCCTGCTGCCATTCCTGAGCAAGCTCTGCACTGGTGGTGCCCCGATCCCGCAGTTGAATCAACTTTAGGAGACGGTCCTGGCGCTTGCTGGACTTTCTTGGGCGCCCTGAAGCCTTCTTCACAACAATTTAACCTCTCTCCTTGGAGTTCTTGATGATCTGATAAATGGTTGATTTAGGTGCAATCTTACTAGCAGCAATATCCTTGCCTGTGAAGCCCTTTTTGTGCAAAGCAATGATGATGGCACGTGTTTCCTTGCAGGTAACCATGGTTAACAGAGGAAGAACAATGATTTCAAGCACCACCCTCCTTTTAAAGCTTCCAGTCTGTTATTCTAACTCAATCAGCATGACAGAGTGATCTCCAGCCTTGTCCTCGTCAACACTCTCACCTGTGTTAACGAGAGAATCACTGACATGATGTCAGCTGGTCCATTTGTGGCAGGGCTGAAATGCAGTAGAAAGGTTTTTTGGGGATTAAGTTCATTTTCATGGCAAAGAGGGACTTTGCAATTAATTGCAATTCATCTGATCACTCTTCATAACATTCTGGAGTATATGCAAATTGCCATCATAAAAACTGAGACAGCAGACTTTGTGAAAATTAATATTTGTGTCATTCTCAAAACTTTTGACCACGACTGTGTATGTCCAATTTCATATATTGAGGTGTAAACCAATTCATTCAGATAGAGACAACTGCATTATATAGCCATTAAAATGTGCTGTTATTTGCACGAAATCAATAGAGTCTGTGTGCCTGAATTTATGAATGGGCATGCTACATGCTACACACTTCTCTCTGGTATTTGTTGTATTAATGCATTTTAAAATATTACATTGTATTTAACTGGGGGGAAATTACAAATTTGAGCAACTCAGTCATATGACATTGAGCATTTGGCAGATGTTAAAAAATATGCTAAATGTGTGTTTCATTGTCCAGTGGCTCCCCTCTATAGAGATGGTACAGCCTCCGTTCATTCATAAAAGTCTGGCAGACTATAAAAGGAGGGGCTCGCACGCGAGTCTATCAGTTACCAGGTACAAACCTGGAATAGAAGCAACTGAAGAAAAACTATCTTTGACGAGCAGGCTGGTTATTCTATTAGCTGAGGATATTTTAAGACATGTTTCTTAACCCTGACTTCGATTCAATGTCTCGCTGCAGCACAGAATCTCCTGTCGGGGACACCCTGACGTACTATCAGAAGACACAAGATGACTCTTTCTCCAGGTCCTCAGCTTCGCCGTCAGAGAGCAGTGCACAGGTATGAATGAATCAAGTAGTGATGTCTGTGATGCAATGATAATAATATTCACACGCAACGATGTCAACGACTATTAATTAAAATATGGTTGACTTTCATCATTTATCATTGTTAATCAATACTATATTAACATAAATGTGTGTGAAATCAATAATAGGAAATAATTAATTTATTTGTCGAGATTGTCAGCAAATGGGTGGGTAAGTGGGATAAAAGATTTTACCATATTATTCATATTTATATGATGAACACCTATTTCCTATTCCAGAATCCAAGAGTGAAATATTGAAAATGCAATAACACGCCACAGTGGGAGAGGATTAAAATTGTGTGTATGATAATTTTCACGTCCTCAGACCAAATATGTAGCATGTCCATGCAGCCGTTCATTTAGATAAATAAATCCATTCCGGAGACTTCACAGCATCTCTGCGTCAGTGTTGACGTCAGTAAGAATGATAAAGTCAAATATTGGTTCGGGGGAGACTATTTTTAGATGGCTAGATATATTTTAAGAAAACCCATATATAGTTCATACATGCCATAACAATACAGCATAAAGTCACAGACATCCCCAATACAAATGTGGTAATTACCTTATGTCTATGTCATTAGAATAACATGTGTTTAGAATGACTAGTTGTGCAGTAAAATAATTAAGTAAATTGTGATCAAAATCATTAGTTGTAAATAATTAATAACTGTGATAATATATAACTTTGCAGGAGCTCTGCCCAGACATGGATATACCAGCCACTTCATTTGTTCCAACAGTGACTGCAATTTCCACTACCCCGGATTTGCAGTGGATGGTCCAGCCGACTATTATAACATCTGTCTCCCCATCTCTGGGTAGCAAGCAAGCCAATGAAGTGCAGAGCTCTCACCAGGCAACACCCAAAGCGGGCGGGAGCAGGGGGAAAAACAATGGCAGAAAGGGGAAAATCGAGCAGGTTGGTTGGCGCTTTTCAGATTGCAAATAAAATAAAACATATTCACTTGTGTGAACATCTAAATCAATCTTAATTTCCAACAGTGCAGCAGCAGCATTGCATGCTCTCCAAGAGCAGTGTATTTGGCTGTGTGCCGAGCTCAGGCAGTCCATTTATATTCAGGTCACAGTGAGTCTGCAACAATGGTCTATTTTTAGACGCATTGCAGAGAAAGATGCTTTTGCTACTCTCCAGAGGGGGAATTGGCAACGGAAGTCTGAGATTAGGAGATGAAATGGACAAATTATTCAAGGTTTTTCTCTGAATCTCACAGCTCTCTCCAGAGGAAGAAGAGAAGAAGAGGGTGAGGAGAGAGAGGAATAAAATGGCTGCAGCCAAGTGTCGCAACAGACGGAGGGAACTCACTGATACACTGCAAGCTGTAAGTTAACCCTTGGACATCATGCTAATCACAGTACCATCATTTTAAACGTTTATCTATTGTTATGATTGTTTACATTTCCTGTGTTCCGCATTTTGTTTATTTTCAAAGGAAACTGATCAGCTGGAGGAGGACAAAGCAGCTCTGCAGACAGAGATAGCCAACCTCCTCAAAGAGAAAGAGAGGCTGGAATTTGTCCTCACTACTCATAAACCTGTGTGCCAAATTGCAGAAGAACTGGACTCCATCTTCTTGGAGCCCAGTGGGTCTCCCGAGCTACCCTCCAGCCCAGAGGGGAGTAATCTCCCTGAGGACAGTGCTCAGGAAGCCCCCTCGCTTCAGGACATGGACATCCCCAATGACCCGTCCACAGCCATCTCTGGGAACTCCAACATCCTACTCTGTGCAAGTGCTGAAGTGAACATCTGCGACCTTGAGCCCTCATTGGATATGAAGGAGGGGCTCCTGGACAATCTGCTGCCCAGCATGGAGGAGAAAGTCCCTACAGAGACTGCCCGCTCTGTACCAGACATTGACCTTAGCGGCTCCCTTGGGGTTACGGACTGGGAAACCCTGTACAAATCTGTGTCTAATGACCTAGAGCCTCTGAGCACTCCGGTTGTGACCTCGACCCCCACCTGTAGTAGCTACCTGTCCATTTTCACATTCTCCTGTCCCGAGCTCGACTCCCTTGGAGAGGGGTTTGACGGTCGCAAAAGTGCAGTGGGCAAGGCTGAATCTGTTGATATCCTCAACTCTCCAACCCTGTTGGCCTTATAATGTAAGCAGAGGGAGTTGATTGGTGGATCACTGCAGTTGGTATCCCCAACTGTAATAAGATATCAGAGACTTGCTGTGGTGTCAGCACTTCAGTTTGAGGATTACATCAATGAATTGTGTTATTTGACTAAGCAAGTATAAACTTCTTCCAGATACAATTGATGTAGCTAAGAGCATGGCTATACATTTTACAGATGGGAATGAAGTATGTTCTGGTTTTAACGCATGCAGAGGAATTCCAAATAATGTTCATATATGTTTGATCTGGTAAGCTGTATTGTGGAATTGACTGTATGGTTTTGTGCTTCAATGGGAATAGTATATCAATAGCTATGAATATTGTGTTAAAGTAAACATCATGTTCAGTACTTACATACATACCTCAATGTCATCCACTGTGATTTGACCTCATTGTTACAATGTTTAGAGTTTTCCATGAAAACATCCAGTGCTATATCTATCAAGATGTAATTTATGAGAATGTATTTTTTTACCTCAGATTTTGACTTGTTTGTCAAATAAAAAAAGTTAATGAGCATTGATTGCTTATTGATAAATATTCACATTAAATATTCATTCAAAGTGATGTTGGGTGCTTTTTTGATTGCTAAATATTTCATCACATATACAGTGCCTTGCAAAAGTATTCATCTCCCTTGGCGTTTTTCCTATTTTGTTGCATTACAACCTGTAATTTAAATGGATTTTTATTTGGATTTCATGTAATGGACATACACAAAATAGTCCAAATTGGTGAAGTGAAATGAAAAAAACAACTTCTTTCAAAAAATTCTAAAAAATAAATAACGGAAAAGTGGTGCGTGCATATGTATTCACCCCCTTTGCTATGAAGTCCCTAAATAAGATCTGGTGCAACCAATTACCTTCAGAAGTCTCATAGTTAGTTAAATAAAGTCCACCTGTGTACAATCTAAGTGTCACGTGATCTCAGTATATATACATCTGTTCTGAAAGGCCCCAGAGTCTGCAACACCACTAAGCAAGAAGCACCACCAAGCAAGCGGCACCATGAAGACCAAGGAGCTCTCCAAACAGGTCAGGGACAAAGTTGTGGAGAAGTACAGATCAGGGTTGGGTTATAAAAAAATATCAGAAACTTTGAACATCCCACGGAGCACCATTAAATCCATGATTAAAAAATGTAAAGAATATGGCACCACAACAAACCTGCCAAGAGAGGGCCGCCCACCAAAACTAATGGACCAGGCAAGGAGGGCATTAATCAGAGAGGCAACAAAGAGACCAAAGATAACCCTGAAGGAGCTGCAAAGCTCCACAGCGGAGATTGAAGTATCTGTCAATAGGACCACTTTAAGCCGTACATTCCACAGAGCTGGGCTTTACGGAAGAGTGGCCAGAAAAAAGCCATTGCTTAAAGAAAAAAATAAGCAAACACGTTTGGTGTTCGCCAAAAGGCATGTGGGAAACTCCCCAAACATATGGAAGAAGGTACTCTTGTCAGATGAGACTAAAATTTAGCTTTTTGGCCAACAAGGAAATGCTATGTCTGGCGCAAACCCAACACCTCTCATCACCCCGAGAACACCATTCCCACAGTGAAGTATGGTGGTGGCAGCATCATGCTGTGGGGATGTTTTTCATCGGCAGGGACTGGGAAACTGGTCAGAATTGAAGGAATGATGGATGGCGCTAAATACAGGGAAATTCTTGAGGGAAACCTGTTTCAGTCTTCCAGAGATTTGAGACTGGGACGGAGGTTCACCTTCCAGCAGGACAATGACCCTAAGCATACTGCTAAAGCAACACTCGAGTGGTTTAAGGGGAAACATTTAAATGTCTTGGAATGGCTTAGTCAAAGCCCAGACCTCAATCCAATTGAGAATATGTGGTATGACTTAAAGATTGCTATACACCAGCGGAATCCATCCAACTTGAAGGAGCTGGAGCAGTTTTGCCTTGAAGAATGGGTAAAAATCCCAGTGACTAGATGTGCCAAGCTTATAGAGACATACCACAAGAGACTTGCAGCTGTAATGGGGGGGGGGGGTGAATAGTTATGCACACTCAATTTTTGTGTTTCTTAGTCATATTTATTGTTTGTTTCACAAGAAAAAATATTTTGCATCTTCAAAGTGGTAGGCATGTTCTGTAAATCAAATGATACAAACCCCCCAAAAATCCATTTTAATTCCAGGTTGTAAGGCAACAAAATAGGAAAAATGCCAAGGGGGGTGAATACTTTCGCAAGCCACTGTACCAGCTAGTGTTGCTCCATTGAGTTTCACAATTCATGGATTTCATAATTAAATACATTCTATGGTCACCTGAATATCTAGAAACAACCGGCATTGAATTTGATCTGGATGATCCTCTTGTTTGTAGTTCCTCTTGTTAATTGTTGTAGAAGAAGTTGTAGAAAGTCTCTCTCTTTTTCTCTCTCTCTCTCTCGCTCGCTCTCTCTCTCTCTCTCAATTCAATTTCAATTCAATTCAATTCAATTTAAGGGCTTTATTGGCATGGGAAACGTGTGTTAACATTGCCAAAGCAAGTGAAGTAGATAGTAAACAAAAGTGAAATAAACAATAAATATTAACAGTAAACATTACACTCAGAAGTTTCAAAAGAATAAAGACATTTCAAATGTCATATTATGTATATATACAGTGTTGTAACAATGTGCAAATAGTTAAAGTACAAATGGGAAAATAAATAAACATAAATATGGGTTGTATTTACAATGGTGTTTGTTCTTCACTGGTTGCCCTTTTCTTGTGGCAACAGGTCACAAATCTTGCAGCTGTGATGGCACACTGTGGTTTTTCACCTAGTAGATAAGAGAGTTTATCAAAATTGGGTTTGTTTTCGAATTCTTTGTGGATCGCTGTAATCTGAGGGAAATATGTGTCTCTAATATGGTCATACATTTGGCAGGAGGTTAGGAAGTGCAGCTCAGTTTCCACCTCATTTTGTGGGCAGTGTGCACATAGCCTGTCTTCTCTTGAGAGCCAGGTCTGCCTACGGCGGCCTTTCTCAATAGCAAGGCTATGCTCACTGAGTCTGTACATAGTCAAAGCTTTCCTTAAGTTTGGGTCAGTCACAGTGGTCAGGTATTCTGCCACTGTGTACTCTCTGTTTAGGGCCAAATAGCATTCTAGTTTGCTCTGTTTTTTTGTTTGTTCTTTCCAATGTGTCAAGTAATTCTCTTTTTGTTTTCTCATGATTTGGTTTGGTCTAATTGTGTTGTTGTTGTTGTTGTCCTGGGGCTGTGTGGGGTCTGTTTGTGTTTGTGAACAGAGGCCCAGGACAAGCTTACTTAGGGGACTCTTCTCCAAGTTCATCTCTCTGTAGGTGATGGCTTTGTTATGGAAGGTTTGGGAATCGCTTCCTTTTAAGTGGTTATAGAATTTAACGGCTCTTTTCTGGATTTTGATAATTAGCGGGTATTGGCCTAATTCTGCTCTGCATGCATTATTTGGTGTTTTACGTTGTACACAGAGGATGTTTTTGCAGAATTCTGCCTGCAGAGTCTCAATTTGGTGTTTGTCCCATTTTGTGAATTCTTGGTTGGTGAGCGGACCCCAGACCTCAGAACCATAAAGGGCAATGGGTTCTATAACTGATTCAAGTATTTTTAGCCAGATCCTAATTGGTATGTCAAATTGTATGTTCCTTTTGATGGCATAGAAGGCCCTTCTTGCCTTGTCTCTCAGATCGTTCACAGCTTTGTGGAAGTTACCTGTGGCGCTGATGTTTAGGCCGAGGTATGTATAGTTTTTTGTGTGCTCTAGGACAACGGTGTCTAGATGGAATTTGTATTTGTGGGCCTGGCAACTGGACCTTTTTTGGAACACCATTATTTTTGCCTTACTGAGATTTACTGTCAGGGCCCAGGTCTGACAGAATCTGTGCAGAAGATCTAGGTGCTGCTGTAGGCCCTCCTTGGTTGGTGACAGAAGCACCAGATCATCAGCAAACAGAAGACATTTGACTTCAGATTCTAGTAGGGTGAGGCCAGGTGCTGCAGACTGTTCTAGTGCCCTCGCCAATTCGTTGATATATATGTTGAAGAGGGTGGGGCTTAAACTACATCCCTGTCTCACCCCACGGCCCTGTGGAAAGAAATGTGTGTTTTCTGCCAATTTTAACCGCACACTTGTTGTTTGTGTACATGGATTTTATAATGTCGTATGTTTTTCCCCCAACCCCACTTTCCATCAATTTGTATAGCAGACCCTCATGCCAAATTGAGTCAAAAGCTTTTTTGAAATCAACAAAACATGAGAAGACTTTGCCTTTGTTTTGGTTTGTTTGTTTGTCAATTAGGGTGTGCAGGGTGAATACGTGGTCTGTCGTACGGTAATTTGGTAAAAAGCCAATTTGACATTTGCTCAGTACATTGTTTTCACTGAGGAAATGAACTAGTCTGCTGTTAATGATAATGCAGAGGATTTTCCCCAGGTTGCTGTTGACGCATATCCCACGGTAGTTATTGGGGTCAAATTTGTCTCCACTTTTGTGGATTGGGGTGATCAGTCCTTGGTTCCAAATATTGGGGAAGATGCCAGAGCTAAGGATGATGTTAAAGAGTTTAAGTATAGCTAATTGAAATTTGTGGTCTGTATATTTTATCATTTCATTGAGGATACCATCAACACCACAGGACTTTTTGGGTTGGAGGGTTTGTATTTTGTCCTGTAGTTCATTCAATGTAATTGGAGAATCCAGTGGGTTCTGGTAGTCTTTAATAGTTGATTCTAAGATTTGCATTTGATCATGTATATATATTTTTTGTTTGTTCTCTGTTATAGGGCCAAAAAGATTGGAGAAGTGGTTTACCCATACATCTCCGTTTTGGATAGATAGCTCTTCGTGTTGTTGTTTGTTTAGTGTTTTCCAATTTTCCCAGAAGTGGTTAGAGTCTATGGATTCTTCAATTACATTGAGCTGATTTCTGACATGCTGTTCCTTCTTTTTCCGTAGTGTATTTCTGTATTGTTTTAGTGATTCACCATAGTGAAGGCGTAGGCTCAGGTTTTCTGGGTCTCTATGTTTTTGGTTGGATAGGTTTCTCAATTTCTTTCTTCGGTTTTTGCATTCTTCATCAAACCATTTATCACTGTTATTACTTTTCTTTGGTTTTCTGTTAGAGATTTTTAGATTTGATAGGGAAGTTGAGAGGTCAAATATACTGTTTAGGTTTTCTACTGCCAAGTTTACACCTTCACTATTACAGTGGAACGTTTTGTCCAGGAAGTTGTCTAGAATGGATTGAATTTGTTGTTTCCTAATTGTTTTTTGGTAGGTTTCAACACTACTTTCCTTCCATCTATAGCATTTCTTAATATTATTCAGTTCCTTTGGCTTTGATGCCTCATGATTGAGTATTGCTCTGTTCAAGTAGACTGTGATTTTGCTGTGGTCTGATAGGGGTGTCAGTGGGCTGACTGTGAACGCTCTGAGAGACTCTGGGTTGAGGTCAGTGATAAAGTAGTCTACAGTACTACTGCCAAGAGATGAGCTATAGGTGTACCTACCATAGGAGTCCCCTCGAAGCCTACCATTGACTATGTACATACCCAGTGTGCGACAGAGCTGCAGGAGTCGTGACCCGTTTTTGTTGGTTATGTTGTCGTAGTTGTGCCTAGGGGGGCATATGGGGGAGGGAATGCTGTCACCTCCAGGTAGGTGTATGTCCCCCTGTGTGCTGAGGGTGTCAGGTTCTTGTCCAGTTCTGGCATTTAGGTCGCCACAGACTAGTACATGTCCCTGGGTCTGGAATTGATTGATTGTCTCTCTCTCTCTCTCTCTCTCTCTCTCTCTCAATTTAAATTTAAATTTAAGGGGGCTTTATTGGCATGGGAAACCTATGTTTACATTGCCAAAGCAAGTGAAATAGATTATAAACAAAAGTGAATTAAACAATAAAAGAATTAACAGTAAGCATTATCTCTCTCTCTCTCTCGCTCTCTCTCTGTCTGTGGAATAGAAAGTGAGAGTATTGATATTGTGAATGAATCAAACAAGAATGGTGTTTATAGGCATTAATGGCAGGTGTTAATTACACACGGAATCACAACTGCAGGGTCTGTCCTGGGGCCTGTTGCACAAAAGTAGAATTAAGACATCCGGGATAAATGACTCAGCTGAGCTCAATGAAGCCAAAACATGTGCGTCCAGGCTTAATTGGTTGCACAAAGACCAAGCCAGGATGAGCAGACACGGATTCATTAAGCCAGGTGAAACCAATCCTGGATAGGTGCGCGCTCACGGCTCACTCAAATAGACCCCGCCACAGATCACAGATTAACTGATTTACCATGGCAACTAGAGCCGCGTACTTTTCCCCGTCGGAAGCACAAATCCTCATGGAGGCATACGAGGAGGTAAAAGATATAATTAAGAAGAAAGGCAACACCGCCACAGTGATAAAGCAAAGAGAAAAAGCGTGGCAAAGTATTGCAGACCGCCTGAATGCGTAAGTAGTGCACAATTACACACTCACCGCTCCGCTGAAACATCACAATTACAATTCAAATATTTAATTCACATCTCCAAAAATGCAGTTGTACTGTAATTATGAAACGGTTAAATTTTTAATTGAAATGCACTGCAGATATGAGTGAAATTGTGTAAAGTAACTCCATCACACTGTATAAAGCTATGATAAATTTTTTGATATTTTTACTGAAAACAAGACAAAAATACCAAGTAATTTTTTGCAGTGTGACTCCATTAAATGTGTGTGTGTGTGTGTGTGTGTGTGTGTGTGTGTGTGTGTGTGTGTGTGTGTGTGTGTAGATTAAACATGAACGGGCCAAAACGGACATGGCAGCAGGTCAAAATCAAATACAAGAACATTCTGCAGAATGGTATGGTCCCTGACTAATATTTAACAAAGCACAAGCATATATTGTACCCAGAAGGTGCCTGCTCACACATTGTCTGTACTGTTTTAGCAGTGAAAAAGAATACCCACAGACAAGGCACGGGTGGTGGGTCACCAAAGGCTGACCTTACCCCAGCAGAGGACATGGCCTTGGAGCTAAATAAAGGCAGGCCCGTCTTAGAGGGGATCCCTGGGGGGAAAGAGACGAGCATAGGTTCCTCCCAAGATGCCACCCGCTTCATTCAAGGTATGTCCTTCCATCTCTACATGGGATACAACCACATTCATATTGAATCAATTTGGACTGTCTGACTTTGGTTTACCTATTGCCTTGCAGTGTCTGGCAGCACTGTGTTCCTGTTAGAGCCACCAGCACAAGCACCAGACGATGCTGATCCAGTGAGTACTCCATCAAAGGCATACTGTAGGCCTGGCATGTCTTGTCTACTAGCTTCAATATGAATCCGATTAAATGTGATAGGGTGAAGGCCCCAGTGCAGCAGCAACAGCACATGATGGAGACGATGATGAGGAGGAGACCATCTCTCTGGATTCCAGAAGGCATGAGGTATCATGTTAAGACTGTGAAAGTACTATTTACTCTACAATGGTGAGGAGTCCTCATCAAAATCAAAAAATCTAATTTCTTTTACAGGACCCAGATGCTATACAGTGGGAAAACCAGCCTGGCAACATAGTGCGTATTAATAAAAGGACACCACATCCTGCCAAATTCCAGCTGCGCTAATTGTATTGTGTTCACAGAGCTCACAAGCTATCAGAAAGTTGTATGGCAACCACCTCCGGCGCCAAATAGAACTGGCAGACATAGACATTCAGTACAAGAAGAAAAAGATGGAAAATCTTGCACTGGAGTCCGAAATAAAAAAGAGGACAATTAGGAAACTGGACCTTGAAATAAAAAAACTTGAGAGGGAGGTGAGATATGCCTTCAATGTACACTGTATGCTAACTGTAACACAAATGTATTAATCATTATTTTTCTTTCCTCCCCCAGCTCCAAGAAGATGACACAGCTCAAAATAAAAATTAGGTATATTCTCGTAAAGTCAAGTGAGCCATGACATATGAGCTCTTATTGTGAGCACACAGGACGGTGGCATCTTTCTAAGGTTTTTTTTATTTTCCCAGCAATCAGTACAACCAAGTCATCGTTATAAGGCATCGCCCTCTTTTGCCCACCCCCCCAGCACCAGGTGTGGCCACTAGCCTATATGAAGGCCCAAAATTGTGTGTTCCTTTCTGCTCTGACAATGGCATGCCCATTCGTGCGAGATGTGGTGGATGAAGAAGCACTTGTGCTGAGGAGAGCCTTCAGGCGAGAAAGGGTCTTCAGGGACCGGTTGGACCCACTGGCCTTCCCTGATGACCATCTATATGAAAGATACAGGTTTTCTGCAGATGGCATCAGGTATCTATGCAGACTACTGGGTCCCAGGATTAAGCACTGCACTGCACGGAGCCATGCACTGAGTGTGGAGCAAATGGTTTGTGTGGCCTTGCGCTTTTTTGCTAGTGGAGCCTTCCTGTACTCAGTGGGGGATGCAGAACAGCTGAACAAGGCCACAATTTGCCGCACAATAAGGAGTGTGTGTCTGGCTATCAAAGCATTAGCAGATGTCTTCATCTCCTTCCCTGGCCACAGAAGACTCTGTGACATCAAAGAGGAGTTCTATAGGATTGCAGGTAAGAGGATCTACAAATTACAGGACAACTGTTAACACATAGTAGGATACTCATTACTTTGTGTGACAGGTTTCCCCAATGTCATTGGTGCAGTGGACTGCACACACATAAGGATAAAAGCCCCCTCAGGTGCCCATGAGGCCGATTTTGTGAATAGGAAATCCTTTCACAGCATTAATGTTCAGGTGAACATAACTTTTTGATATTGTCCATTGACGAACACTCTGCATTGCCAGTGATGTGCATTGATTGGTGTAATATTCCTCATCTTATGATTTCAGATGGTCTGCAATGCTGACTGTGTGATCAGCAATGTTGTGGCAAAATGGCCTGGCTCAGTCCATGACTCCAGAATCTTTCGGGCCTCTGAAATCTATCAGTGCCTATCACAAGGTAAGCCACACAACCCCTATTTATAACCATCATGGCTGTGTCAAGAATATCACTGTGTTTATGAGGTAGTAATGATGAGATTTTGTGTTGACAGGTGAATTCTCTGGTGTGTTGCTGGGAGACAGGGGGTATGGCTGCCAGCCTTTTCTCCTGACACCTTTCACAGACCCCCAGGAAGCACAGCAGGCCTACAACCATGCCCATGCCAGGACCAGGGCCAGAGTTGAAATGACCTTTGGCCTCCTGAAGGCACGCTTTCACTGCCTTCACAAATTAAGGGTCAGCCCTGTTAGGGCATGTGATATTACTGTGGCTTGTGCTGTCCTCCACAATGTGGCCTGCCTGAGGAAGGAGAGGGCCCCCAGAGTGCCACCAGCCATGGACTGGGACAATCCGGCAATCTTCCCTGATGACGACAGTGGTCGGCTGCTGAGGGACCAATATGTGTTGAATTATTTTAGTTAGTATGTGTGCTTTCAATTTTGGTTAAATATGTCCTGCGGTGGCAGAGGAATTTGGGTTTTTTTGGGTTCGTTTTTTTACGAATTTGGCCTCTTATGATGTTTGTGCGGTATACTGTGTGTAATACAAGGCTGCAGGGAGGCTACTGCATCCATTCATTTGTCTGTTCAGTTGATGTGTATGGATTTGTCCTGCATTTATTTTAGTGTGCAGACATGCAGGGTGTGTTATATACAGACCTTTGAATGTGTATGTATCATTTTGTATAATATGCTTGGATTCTGTGCTTTCCATCTTGTAGAGTCACTGTGACTTCAGTTTCGAAAGGAGCTGATGGTTTACCTGCTTTGTTTTGTCCTTATTCAATAAAGGAACATAATGTTACACATTGTGTTTTTATATTCATATGGAATGTGTATTTGTTTATATGACAGAGTACTAGGGCCACACTGAAGAAAAAGGATAAAGTCATAAATTTATGAGGCTGGTTCTTTCTGCAAAAAAGCTACATATTGTTTTTACAGTTTTGATACTTATGACAATGTGATACTTAATATTCTGGCACATCAGCATGTCTTTGTTTATGAAACCATACTGAAGTACAATTTCACGAAATGCCCCACATCTGTCATTTTAACAACTGTCCTCCTTTAAAACAACTGGTTACAATATTATGACTTGTGTTTTTTTCCCCTCTGTGGCCCTAATATTCTATCATTTTATATATAGCCTTATAGTCTATGGGAAACTGTAAATTATCTAATGATAGCAACATCATCTAAAAATCATTTTTTATCCAAAATCATTGAAATTAATGATCACAAACGTTTAAATAATGACAGTGGGTCTAGTTATATGTGATAACAATGTATAGTGAGCAGTGAAATAACTATTGGTTTCCATTTGTGGTGACTGCTGACTGACATTAGGGATGAGATTAAATAGATCCTGGAATTTAGCCTGGTCTGGAGCAGGCTAGCTCCACAGAATAAATCTCCATGGTAATTTATACCATAAAATATCCTCCTGCCCCCTATCCATCTTTAGTGCAACCGGATTACGGATCAATTGAGCCAGGATCACCAAGATATCCTGGCTTAATCCCTTATCCTAGTTTTGTGCAACAGGCCCCTGCTCTGCACTGGGTCAGTGGAGTGGATTGTTTTCTGGTTTCTAGGGGAGGGGCGGATAGGACTTCCCTACATCTTGCGCTCACTTTGAGCTGTACTTTTTACATCCCAGTTTACGTCTAGTTGGCATAACTCATTTCCGCATTCCCAAATCCTCCCAGATAGGGATCACTATTTAAACGGGCTGATGCAACGGTTTCCACTTTTTAAAATCTATTCTCGACCTTCAACTGACCAGAAGAAAGGACAACTGTTGCACTCGGGATCAAAGTCAGGTAATAGACATTTTCGTAATCGAGAAACATTTATTATACTGGGGCGCCACGCTTGAGTTGCGAGTGTGAGCAGCCCATTCGTTTTTCAGTGGACAATTGTGCACGGTCGTGCAATTGAGCAATCCCGTTCTTTCGTTCTTTTTGGATTGGGCAGCAATAGCCTAATGTAAGCATTTATGGAGATTATAAACGTTCTTCATGAGACATAACTTTGCACTCAATGGTTTTCTTCTGTTTAGTATGCACGCTTGCAAGGTTGCAGACCTACACGTTTATTCATCCTAATAAAGTGGTACTCTGCAACTTTATTTTTCCTGAACGAATATGACAAAACATTCCTCACAACACGTATAATTGATTTAATGTTTCATCACTCTGCAAAAGTCAGTTACATAACATGCATTCCATACTGAATAATAGCTTCTGCTTTGAAATGAGTCATGACTCAAGTGTATCATTATTAACCGAGGTTTACTTTTCTTGTTCTGTGTAAACACTGGCTTTCAGGAGTGTTACATAAACTTGATGGAATTCTGACAATGTATCAATTTAGTAGGTAGCCTATTACAATGTTAGCCTACTACTTACACTGCACACTGGATCGATGTTTCTGTGAAATAAAATTGGCTTCTGGTAATAATGTTCATTTCGCAACTAATTCAGCGCTCTGTTAAAGGTTTCTTCTCTCTTTTTTAACTTTCTGTTTTAGTTTCGAAACTTTCACTGTTGAATATCCTAATCATTGAGTAATGAACACATGTGTATCGTTCTTATTAAATAAAATACATATTTTAATTTAATTACATTTTCCAATCTGCCTTTATTGGGACATAGATTATATGAAGGGTGAGGTTGCAGATACAGTCCTCAATGGAAAACCTAAGGCGTCTATCACAGCTAGGTGTGAGGAACCACTTTGGACCAGATTGACATGAGACAATGGATTTCTCATAAACCCTGCCTTATTGTTCACCATTCATTCCTTGTATTCACTGGGAGGGAGAAAACAACATGTTTCTTTGTGAATGCAATGCAGGAACACAGGGCATTACATTAAGATATACATTTTGGTCATTTGGCAGATGCTCTTATCCAGAGGAACTTAGTCAGGGTGTTAAAATAAGTTACCAAAATCTGTTTGTCTCTAATACAAGGACAACAATAAGTCTATTCGATTATTTTCATAGATATCTGCAATGCCTGTGTAAGTGCAGTTAGCCTGCACATAAACTGTGCTACACACATTATAGTTGTTGCATAAAAAACATTATGGAGACCTGGTTGTCGAAGTATGTGACTACTGCATAGGTTACTAAAGCTGCCACGGAGGTCATTGTCATCATGTAGCATTACAACTAACGTCATAACAGTACTGTTTTTAACCATACTAGAGGAGTTCCACATATTACTTCCAGATTTTTGGGCCTGGTACTTTTCTTTTGAGTAACTTTGGAACTGAAACTAATTATAATCTGAGACAAAATGATGGACATTTGCTTGTGTTTTCTTGATTTAAAAATTGGTTTCAGTCCGGTACAATGAAAATGTGCACCACACAGCAAAAATGGAATCACGTTCTGCACCAAATCTATTCTGTTATATATGACAATTACCAGATTTTCATCCGTAAAGCCAAATTGGGTTGTATCTGTGCAATAATAATATTTTAATAAATGATTTACTTAGTTGAACAGAATTTGCTGTAAAAGGAGGGCAAATGGAAGCTGTTGGTAGATTTTAATGCTGCACATTAGGGCATTTAGGTGGTGGAGGGAGGGGGCAGGTAGAAAGGGGTAGAGTATTGTTGAGTGAAACAGGCCACACTTGCATGCAAATACACCAAAACCTCAAATGACTTGTCTTAGTACCTTGCCCAGAGTAAGGTTATTGGCTTACTTTGCTTGGTTCCCATTAATTGGAACTCAACATTGTACGACTAAACAGCATAGGCCCAGACTGCGTAGACATTGAAGGAAACCTTCAGTACTTTCTATTATTTGGGTAGGGTCTGAGATCAGTGTAGGAGATCCTGTATCAATGTATCCTGGGTATCTGGATTATTGTACACTCTTTTACTAGTTTGAAGTTGTATTAGTCGTATGTACAGGATACACATGGTATTCACCGTCCAACAAAATGCTTACTTGCCTGTTCCTTCCCAACAATGCAACAATAATAATAAATAATAAAATATAAAAAATAAGAGCATGAAGTAAATGGCTCAGTAGAATAGAATAAACATTTTATCATGAGTATAATACAGGAAGGCACAATGTATAGTCCAATATTTACATGTTTTGGGGAAGGGGGGATAGGGAGGCAAGTGTTTAAATTGTGCAGCATTTAGCAATCGTAATAAGTCTGGTAGCAGCAGTTGTGATGTGTGTAGCATGAATGTGTGTATGTGAGTGGGTGCATGTATGCCAAGGTGTGGAGAGTCAGTGCAGGTGGTCAGTCCAGTTCAAGTGTTCAGTAGTCTGTTGGCTTGTAGATGGAAACGGTCTCTGAGCCTGTTGGTATCAGACCTCATGCTCCGATACCGACTGCTCGACGGTAAGGGAGTGAACAGCTAGTGTGTGGGGTCCTTAATGATACTGCGTGCCTTCCTCAGGCACCGTTTCGAGTAGATTTCCTAGATGGGTGGGAGCACGGTCCCAGTGACGTACTGGGCTGTCTTCATCACCCGCTGGAGGGCCTTGCGGTTGTGGACGGAGACATTTTCGTATCAGGCCGTGATGCAACTGGTCAGGGCGCTCTCGATGGTGCAGCAGTAGTATATGGAGAGGACCTGGGTGGCATGCAAATGTATTCAGCTGCCTTAGGAAGTAGAGACTCTGTTGCACCCTCTTGACAAGAGTGGTGGTATTGTTGGTCCATGCCATGTCCTCAGTGATGTGGACGCGGAGGAACTTAACTGCTGTCTCTCTCTGCTGCAGTCCCGTTGATTTGAATCAGTGCATGTTCCCTCCTCTGCTTCCTGAAGTCAACAATTAACTCCTTTGTTTTGCTGACGTTGAGGGAAAGGTGGTTGTCCTGGCACCACAATGCCAGTTCACTTACCTCCTCCCTATAGGCTGACTTGTTGTTAGTTATCAGGCCTACAATCGTGGTGTCATCAGCAAACTTGATGATGGAGTTGGTGTCATGCAAAGCCATGCAGTCGTAGGTGTACAGGAAGTACAGCAGAAGGCCGAGGAAACATCATTAGGGGGCCCCTTAAGAGTCATTGTGGAGGAGGTGTTGTTGCCAATCCTCACAGCCTGTGGTCTGCCCGTCAGGAAGTCCAGGGTCCAGTTGCAGAGGGTGGTGTCCAGACCCAGGGCTCTGAGCTTGGTGTCGAGCTTGGAGGGAACAATGGTGTTGAATGCTAAACTGTAGTCAATGAACAGTATTCTCACATAGGTGTTCCTGTTGTCCAGATGTGTTACGGCCGTGTGAATAGCGATGGAAATGGCATGCTAACTTCCAAACAAAGAGAACACTGTTTCTGTTCTGTTTATTTTTCCTCATCATTCTCAGTCATTACTTGAATGCTTGCATATCCTGCTGGGCTCATAAGCGATTTCTATTTTTAGATATTTTGGAAGGATACTGTACATTCAGAGCAAAGGGGTACATTAATATGATTCTTTACCCAGGTTGTACCCCAGGGGTGTTACTTGGTTGGTGTTGTGAGTATTTGCTCTTGTGCTGCTGAGTCCATTTCAGTCCATAATGTGGTGGGAAATGTGAATGTGTGTGGGCAAATGAAATCAGACAGCGGTCTTGTCTGCAGCGTGCAACAGGCTCTGATATCCTTGGGAGAGTTGTGGTAGCTAGCTGTTGTCCTTGGCTACCCCTCTCCACGCACCTTCTCTTTGATTTTAGAGTGGCTTGATTTTCATTGCAACCTTGGCATTGAATAGTAGCAAGAGAATGAATGGCTGATGCAAGCTTACAAATGAGTGAGGCAAAATTTAGTAGAATCAAGCAGTTATAGATGTAAAGTGCTTTTTCTTTAAATATACTATATTGAGACACTGTTTAGTGAGCTACAGTGTAACCTATACCCTATCCGTCATCCTCCCAAATTAATTACTTGCTACTCACCTGGGAATAGAGGCAGATGTCCTTGCAAAACTTATATCACTACAGTTGTAAACCAAACAGATTTACAGGGAAGACACTGATGAACAAGTATGGCACCATAGCTCTTGGATAGTGTCAGTTTAGTCAGACAAAATAGGAGGAGAAGGGTTAGAGGAAGGGCCTTTATCAGGGTTGGCCACATTGTCCTGAGCTCCCGCAGCCACATTCCACCTCCCTGACATGGAGAAAAGGCTCATATGGAGGAAAACATGGGCAACGGGTGTTTCTTGGCAATTGCTGGCTGTAGTTCTCCTTGGCATAAAGGGGAACGTGTCTGAGTCTACTTTTGTGCAGGGCTGTGTGCCTCTCTTGGCCTCCTCGGGAATGAAAAAACCCCACATAGATCCATGCCAAGACCTCTGTAAATGGGAGTATACATACATTCCAGAAAAAAGAGAGATGAAATAATAAAATGGCCTAATGGGAGACAGCCTCTGCCTCCTGCTCTGCAACAGGCCAACAATTCATTAGAGAAGGCTGCCAGGGAGACCAGGTGCACCCGGGGAAATGCCTCCTTTAAGCCATTTAGCAGACTGAAATGAAAGTAGATCAATTAATTATCTGTCTACTATACCAAAACCAGAAGCAGGTTTGAAATGTGAATATTTGGGGTAAAATGTATTCAGATCTTTTACACTGGTATAGCTGCCAAATGTTGTGAAATGTTCAGAGTATAGGGACAAGGTGGTGAATCGTACATCTCAATCCACATGTCTTTGATTTTCTTCTCAATGTATTTTCCTGCCCTTTTGTCCCTGTTCCTATCAGCTGTGGTCACGGCCGGGTCTTATATGATGCCGGGACCAATCTCAGATCCTCTGGTGACAGCCGGCTCATTTCCCAGCCTGGGTCCCTTGGCAGGGATCCCCTCCACTACACTGACTGACCAGCTCAAATACGCCAACCTCCGGGAACTGGGGACCATGCTCTCTCCACTGCACTTCCTGGGCAAGCTAGGGAAGAGGCCCCTAACCATCAAAACAGAGGTGAGAATGAAAGTTTTTCTTTGGTTCTTGAAGATGATGTGCGACGTTTGAATTGAGACATCTTTCAGGTAATTTTACTGTTTAAGACTCACTCTTTTGTTTGATTATTTTTTACTTTTCTAACCATCACAGAAGTTTGAGTTAAAATGCATAGGCAATGTTTTGTTCCCAGAGCTCAGAGGGACTTCGGTATCTACTTAAAGATCCAATGCAGCTGTTTTTATCACAATATCAAATCATTTCTAGGTAACAATGAAGTACCTTACTGTGATTGTTTTCAACTAAAATGGTCAAAAAGAAACAAAAATAGCTTCTTAGCAAAGCGCAACTTCTCAAGCAAGAATTTTGCTAGGACTGTTTGGGAGTGGTCTGAGTGGGGAGGGGAAAACTGAAAACTAGCTGTTATTGGCATAGAGGTTTGGAACAGTTTTTCTTATTGGTCTATTAACTAATTTATCGCCTGGTGATGTCACCAGGCAGTAGTGATGGGTAACCGATGCCTTTGGGGCTTTCAACAAATTGTGCCGAAAAACGGTTCATTATTCGGAACTTTTAACACTGCACATTAGTGACATCTGCTGGTCAGGAATACATATCAGCATGTTTGCTGTTTTATATAGACCTGTTTTCTAAATGCTAATGCACCCATCAAAACGTCGTAGCGCAATGGATAGGCGTGAATGTTGGTAAACTAAATTTAGTTAGAATGCGGGCTTCGCATCCCACATCCTACTTGTTCTTTTTGCCCCTTACCCTTATATATTTATTTTATTTGAGCTCAATGCACACATTGCACAGTTTCTAGAGATAAATCAGATCCAGCTTGAACTGTGCGATGTAGTAGGGAGTTGTAGTTTCCAACAGGCCAATACTCTACATAGTTTAGCGCATTAAAACGTGGTAATTAACTACAATGACCATAATCCATAACGCATCTACTTGGTCTGTGTATCATTTACGCCTGCTATGGAAGAGACAAGAATGCGTGATCGTGAGGGGATATGGAGAGCAGCTGATGCTTCGCGAGGTATCTCTACCTGAAAATACATGATCAAAGTGATTGATAGTTGGTATTCAGCAGTCATAAAAGTATTCATTATTTACTTTGAAGAACAACAAAATAGTGATTTTGTCAGACAGCACAGGCAGTAGCTCTATAGAGATGAGATGATGACTTGGAATTAAATAATAGCCATCAAATAAAACACATACATATACACAACAACTGAAATATTTTATTGAAGTAAAGTGTATAAATTATAGTTAATAAGTGATAAGCAGTAATGGGCAATCATGGGACTCTTATGAATTGTTTTATTCTTTGTTACAGCATTCAACCCAAATAATCAGAAAACAGTGATTAATTTTTTTATAATTGTACCGAAACCGAACTGACCTCAAAAAGCACTAATCGCTCAGCACTATCCATGGTATTATTTAGGATGCTGAAGACAAAACATTATCATAGGCTACACTAAATAAAAATTTTTTTTGAACAACAATGGGAAGATATTGTGGTTTCACAGAAAAATGCTTTCGACCATAGCCAGGATTCAATCATGTGCCTATGCTGGTGTCTGATCCCAAATCCCTGTTCCTACCTGCTGAGCTACCGTTCAGGTGCTATAAACTGGAAAAATGTAACTAAATGTGTAAATAAGGTGTCCATTAGAGGTCGGTGTTTGAAAGCAACTTTGCAACAAAGAAAGCACCGGCACCACGGCGAAATCAGTGGGATCTCGCATTTTACAACAGACTGTTCGAAAAGGTACGTGATCAAACGAAGCTTCGTACATCATTGATCACGTGGGGCTGTTACTTTGAAACTATCCGTCTATGCTTTAAAATGAGCAACCTAGATTTATTTTACAATTATTTATTTTTTACAAAAGACAGAATGATTTACGATGTTAAATAAAAAACTGAACAGCCTATGATTATCAAAACTAATAATGTAAAAGTTAGAAATACAATGTAACCAGTGTTTCAAAGGCAAAATAAATAAATTAATCTATACAGGGATTTGATCCTGTGCCTCCACAAGACTAGAGATTAATTTGCTGCTGCTATACAGGCAGAACCACCTGTTATGTGAGAACTGGAGAAGAATGTCTATAGTACGCCTGTAAATAGTGTCCAGCAGAGGTCCATTTTTTGGCGGGATCCACTGACTGAGGGATCAAACTAAGCATTCATTGTACGTCATTTATTACGTGGTAACTGCTTGTCAACTTTGCTTTGGGTTTGAATGAAACTTTTTCAACTTTACATATTAACAAAAAACGTTGATACATAATTTGATAATGACCAATAACAACTACAAGAGCTGTTTCATTTACAATCACTGAGAAAGAAAACAATTCTAAATAGGCACTCTCAAGATGTGATACTAGTGCTACAATTTCAGAATAGATTATTCTACCTTGTGGCGCTACGCCCTGAGCTACTGTATCTTTACACCTTCTAAGAATGTGAAATATCTAGATAAAAACAAAAAGCTTCTAGCAGAGGTCGGCGCTCTCAGTTACGAGCAATGACACCTGTCAGATGCTAGTGTGACCTCCGAAGCTTCGAATGTCATCATCACGTGTTATTGTTACTTTGATACAAGCATCGATATGTTGTCGAATCAGTAGTGCTTTGAAAACTGTGTCGGAGCACCGGTATCAATCGTCCCATCACTACCAGGCAGGCCAAAACTCGATCCCACCAAAACAGGCTGACATTTATTTTGGAACAGCTCTTAACACTTAAAATGCATTATCAACATTTTCAGAATTTCACAATGTTATTCCAACCTCGTAGTGTGGAGATATATATATATATATATATATATACACTACCGTTCAAAAGTTTGGGGTCACTTAGACATTTCCTTGTTTTCGAAAGAAAAGCAAAAAAAATTTGTCCATTTTAAAATAACATCAAATTGATCAGAAATACAGTGTAGACAATGTTGTAACTGGAAACGGCTGATTTTTTTTTTTACATTAGAGTGTCTAGTTTGAGAAACAGGCACCTCACAGGTCCTCAACTGGCAGCTTCATTAAATAGTACCCGTAAAACACCAGCCTCAATGTCAACAGTGAAGCGGCGACTCCGGGATGCTGACCTTCTAGGCAGAGTTGCAAAGAAAAAGCCATATCTCAGACTGCCCATCTTAATCTTTTATTTTTATTGGCCAGTCTGAGATAAGCCACATCTCAGACTGCACATCTTAATCTTTTATTTTTATTGGCCAGTCTGAGATATGGCTTTTTCTTTGCAACTCTGCCTAGAAGGTCAGCATCCCGGAGTCGCCTCTTCACTGTTGACATTGAGACTGGTGTTTTGCGGGTACTATTTAATGAAGCTGCCAGTTGAGGACCTGTGAGGTGCCTGTTTCTCAAACTAGACACTCTAATGTATTTGTCCTCTTGCTCAGTTGTGCACCGGGGCCTCCCACTCCTCTTACTATTCTGGTTAGAGCCAGTTTGCACTGTTCTGTGAAGGGAGTAGTACACAGCGTTGTACGAGATCTTCCATTTCTTGGCAATTTCTCGCATGGAATAGCCTTCATTTCTCAGAACAAGAATAGACTGACGAGTTTCAGAAGAAAGTTATTTGTTTCTGGCTATTTTGAGCCTGTAATCGAACCCACAATTGCTGATGCTCTAGATAGTCAACTAGTCTAAAGAAGGCCAGTTTTATTGATTCTTTAATCAGTACAACAGTTTTCAGCTGTGCTAACATAATTGCAAAAGGGTTTTCTAATGATCAATTAGCCTTTTTAAAATGATAAACTTGGATTAGCAAACACAACGTGCCATTGGAACACAGGACTGATGGATGCTGATAATGGGCCTCTGTACGCCTATGTAGATATTCCATTAAAAATCAGCCGTTTCCAGTTACAACATTAACAATGTCTACACTGTATTTCTGATCAATTTGATGTTATTTTAAATGGACAATTTTGTTGTGCTTTTCTTTTGAAAACAAGGACATTTCTGAGTGACCACAAACTTTTGAGAGGTAGAGAGATTTGCGCTGGGCCTTTTAATGTTGACCAATGGCATCACCTATTGGACAGAATTATCATTAAAACAAATGTAACCTGCTTTTAGATTGTTTCCTACACTTGAACCATAATTGCTGGGTCCATTTTCCACCTTGTTCGGTTGTAAAATATGTTTGCATTTCTCCTTAATGTAGAGAGATGAGGAAGAAGACAGGAGGAAACGAAGGAGAGAGAAAAACAAAGTAGCAGCAGCACGCTGTAGAAACAAAAAGAAGGAGAGGACAGACTATCTACAAAGGGTGAGAGGTTTTTCTTTAATGAAATGTAAAATCAATCTCAACTTTTCTAAGAATAAGTAATGATCTTCCTTCCTTCCTCCTGCCCCCTCTGTCTCAGGAATCGGAGAGACTAGAGGTGATGAACTCTGACCTCAAAGCTCAGATCGAGGAGCTGAAGCATGAGCGGCAGCAGCTGATCATCATGTTGAATCGCCACCGCCCAACGTGCATCGTCAGGACGGACAGCGTCAAGACCCCTGAGAGCGAAGCCAACCCCCTGCTGGAGCACCTGGAGGGCAAGTGATGTCTCAGGACTCAGAGCAGAAGAGCAGCGTGTTGTTCCAGTTTACAGTGAAGCCCCACTCCGGCCAACTAGCAGCACTTCAGTACCTCTGGGTTCTTGGCTTAGAGGAAAACCAGCTAAGCACACCTGCCTGGAGCCAGAGAGCCTTTTAAACACAAAGGTGACCCAATGTGATTGGACTTCGTGCTGGCAGTTAAACACATTTATTTCTATGTTTTTTTTGTTTTGTTATTTCCATTCAGGGCCCCATAGCCTCAGCCACTATCACTATAAATAGAATAAATGGCTAAATGCAGCTTGGTGAGAAATACTCCACCACTCCTAGGCAACGTGACAGATCTCTCAGGCCCCTAGGCACAGTCAGAGCTTGTGCTATGTTTTGTTTTTACTTATGCGTACTAGTTATGAACTAGTATGGTTTTTGAATATTATTTTTTATTTGTATTACGATATGTCCTGATGGCAGACCGGTTGAACCGTTTTCTTTTGTCTTTTATTTTGGCGCAGGCGTCATATATGCACATAGCCTATATATGGACTGTTTACATTGTAGTTGGTCTGCTATTGCTACTTCCAAATATGGTTCTGATTTTTATACTTACTGTACATTATATCATATAGACATATATAAGCTATCACAAAAGGTGATACATTTTGTATTTCTGTTAAAAATAAATACATTTGTTATGGTTTAGAACTGTGAACAACTATTCAAATGGTCATTTAATCCGTGATATTAATAATGCCATTACAAAATTCCTAATTGTAAATGATACCATACCCTGGCATCATTACAACATTACTATAAGTCCATGTAAATGCAGCTGATGATTTGTCTATAAGCTCATTTACATCAGCTGCTTGATTTGATCACTTGACTTTTTCATTCATTTGTTTAAAGGGTAAATTTTGTGTAACACTGCCATCTGATGGCGGATATTCATATAGGCACACAGGTTCCGGCATGGGAGGCTATATGGACCATAGAATAGACATTAAAACCAGATATGGACAAGCCTGGTGCCAAAATGTATGACCTATTATGTTGTGGAGTGGAGACTAATTGATTGAGAAATAGACACATCTCAAATAATGTCAGACTGGTATTGCATATCATAGATCACTCAGATTTGGTCTCCGATGAGAGTTTAATACTCTTTTGGGATTTTTATAAAGCCTTTGATACAGTAGAACATTACTTTATTGTTCATGCCCTTAAAAAAATTGGCTTTGGAGATTTATTTTGTAAAACTGTTAAACTCTGTATACAAATGGTAATAGCTCTATCAAATTGAAAGCAGGTACCTCTCCAAGGTTTGAATTCATGCGGGGTATCAGACAAGTGTGTCCAATTTCACCTTATCTCTTCCTATTAGCCACACAGCTTCTTACTTCTCATATTAAGACAAGTGTTTTAAAGGGTATTTCTATTGCAAACAGGGAGATCATTATTAGTCAGAGGATGACACCACCCTCTTTTTAAAGTATTCCTCTCAGATTCCAATTGCACTTAATGTGATTCATTCATTCTTTAAAGCCCTCAAACTCAACTCTGGACCTCAACCAGTTCCGCTGCATTTTTTCATTGTTACCATCTAATCAGGGACTGATTTAGACCTGGGACACCAGGTGTGTGCAATTAAGTATCTGGTAGAACAGAAAACCAGCAGGCTTCGGACCTCGTAGAGTTAGAGTTAAATAGCCCCTAAAACATTCTGGTCTTGGGTTGAACATAAATGTGAACTGTTGCCAGTAAAAAACTGTGATATGCCCTCAATCTAAGGATTCACTTATCTGGGAATTACGATAACAAAAAATCTAAAAGCTAGATGTTTTCTGAACTTTAATCCCGTTTTATAGAGAGAACTCAAAAGAAACAATCATTGTTTACAAAGGCTTTTATCGCTGAAGGGTAGAATATTACTCATAAAAGCTGAGGGTATTTACAGGCTCATTTACAGTGCATTCGGAAAGTATTCAGACCACATTTTGTTACGTTACAGCCTTTTTCTAAAATGGAATTAAAAAATAATAATCCTCATCAATCTACACACAATACCCCATAACGACAAAGCGAAAACTGGTTTTTAGAGATTTTTTAATAATTTATAAAAAATAAAAAACATACCTTATTTACATAAGTATTCAGACCCTTTGCTATGAGACTCAAAAGTGAGCTTAGGTGCATCCTGTTTCCATTGATCATCATTGAGGTGTTTCTACAACTTAATTGGAGTCCACCTGTGGTAAATTCAATTGATTGGACATGATTTGGAAAGGCACACACCTGTCTATATAAGGTCCCACAGTTGACAGTGCATGTCAGAGCAAATACCAAACCATGAGGTTGAAGGAATTGTCCGTAGACCTCCGAGACAGGATTGTGTCAAGGTACAGCTCTGAGGAAGGGTCCCAAAAAATTCTGCAGCATTGAAGATCCCCAAGAACACAGTGGCCTCCATCATTCTTAAGTGGAAGAAGTTTGGAACCACCAAGACATATCCTAGAGCTGGCCGCCCGGCCAAACTGAGCAATCTGGGGAGAAGGGCCTTGGTCAGGGAGATGACCAAGAACCCGTTGGTCACTCTGACAGAGCTCCAGAGTTCCTCTGTGGAGATGTGAGAACCTTCCTGAAGGACAACCATCTCCGCAGCACTCCACCAATCAGGCCTTTATGGTAGAGTGGCCAGATGGAAGCCACTCCTCAGTAAAAGGTGCATGACAGCCTGCTTGGAGTTTGCCAAAAGGCACCTAAAGGACTCTGACCAAGAGAAACAAGATTCTCTGGTCTGATGAAACCAGAACGCTTGGCATTCAGGCCAAAGAGTCACATCTGGAGGAAACCTGGCACCATCCCTACGGTGAAGCATGGTGGTGGCAGCATCATGCTGTGGGGATGTTTTTCAGCGGCAGGGACTGGGAGACTAGTCAGGATTGAGGGATAGGTGAAACGGAGCAAAGTACAGAGGGATCCTTGATGAAAACCTGCTCCAGAGCGCTCAGGACCTCAGACTGGGGCGAAGGTTCACCTTCCGACAGGACAACGACCCTAAGCACACAGCCAAGACAACGCAGGAGTGGCTTTGGGACAAGTCTCTGAATGTCCTTGAGGGGCCCAGCCAGAGCCCGGACTTGAACCCGATCTAACATCTCTGGAGAGACCTGAAAATAGCTGTGCAGCAACGCTCGCCATCCAACCTGACAGAGCTTGAGAGGATCTGTAAATACAGTGGGGAGAACAAGTATTTGATACACTGCCGATCTTGCAGGTTTTCCTATTTACAAAGCATGTAGAGGTCTTTAATTTTTATCATAGGTACACTTCAACTGTAAGAGACGGAATCTAAAACAAAAATCCAGAAAATCAAATTGTATGATTTTTAAGTAATTAATTTGCATTTTATTGCATGACATAAGTATTTGATACATCACAAAAGCAGAACTTAATATTTCGTACAGAAACCTTTGTTTGCAATTACAGAGATCATACGTTTCCTGTAGGTCTTGACCAGGTTTGCACACACTGCAGCAGGGATTTTGGCCCACTCCTCCATACAGACCTTCTCCAGATCCTTCAGGTTTCGGGGCTGTCGCTGGGCAATACGGATTTTCAGCTCCCTCCAAAGATTTTCTTTTGGGTTCAGGTCTGGAGACTGGCTAGGCCACTCCAGGACCTTGAGATGCTTCTTACAGAGCCACTCCTTAGTTGCCCTGGCTGTGTGTTTCGGGTCATTGTCATGCTGGAAGACCCAGCCACGACCCATCTTCAATGGTCTTACTGAGGGAAGGAGGTTGTTGGCCAAGATCTCGCGATACATGGCCCCATCCATCCTCCCCTCAATACGGTGCAGTCGTCCTGTCCCCTTTGCAGAAAAGCATCCCCAAAGAATGATGTTTCCACTGCCATGCTTCACGGTTGGGATGGTGTTCTTGGGGTTGTACTCATCCTTCTTCTTCCTCCAAACACGGCGAGTGGAGTTTAGACCAAAAAGCTCTATTTTTGTCTCATCAGACTACATGACCTTCTCCCATTCTGGATCATCCAGATGGTCAATGGCAAACTTCAGACGGGCCTGGACATGCGCTGGCTTGAGCAGGGGGACCTTGCGTGCGCTGCAGGATTTTAATCCATGACGGCGTAGTGTGTTACTAATGGTTTTCTTTGAGACTGTGGTCCCAGCACTCTTCAGGTCATTGACCAGGTCCTGCCCTGTAGTTCTGGGCTGATCCCTCACCTTCCTTATGATCATTGATGCCCCACGAGGTGAGATCTTGCATGGAGCCCCAGACCGAGGGTGATTGACCGTCATCTTGAACTTCTTCCATTTTCTAATAATTGCGCCAACAGTTGTTGCCTTCTCACCAAGCTGCTTGCCTATTGTCCTGTAGCCCATCCCAGCCTTGTGCAGGTCTACAATTTTATCCCTGATGTCCTTACACAGCTCTCTGGTCTTGGCCATTGTGGAGAGGTTGGAGTCCGTTTGATTGAGTGTGTGGACAGGTGTCTTTTATACAGGTAACGAGTTCAAACAGGTGCAGTTAATACAGGTAATGAGTGGAGAACAGGAGGGCTTCTTAAAGAAAAACTAACAGGTCTGTGAGAGCTGGAATTCTTACTGGTTGGTAGGTGATCAAATACTTATGTCATGCAATAAAATGCAAATTAATTACTTAAAAATCATACAATGTGATTTTCTGGATTTTTGTTGTAGATTCCGTCTCTCACAGTTGAAGTGTACCTATGATAAAAATTACAGAACTCTACATGCTTTGTGAGTAGGAAAACCTGCAAAATCGGCAGTGTATCAAATACTTGTTCTCCCCACTGTAAGAATGGGAGAAACTCCCCAAATACAGGTGTGCCAAGCTTGTAGCGTCATACCCAAGAAGACTCGAGGCTGTAATCGCTGCCAAAGGTGCTTCAACAAAGTAAAGGGTCTGAATACTTATGTAAATGTTATATTTAAGTTTTTTATTTTTAATACATTTGCAAACATTTCTACAAATGTGTTTTTGCTTTGTCATTATGGGGTAATGTGTGTAGATTGATGAGGGGGGAAAACTATTTAATCCATTTTAGAATAAGGCTGTAACATAACAAAATGTGGAAAAAGTCAAGGGGTCTGAATATGTTCCGAATGCACTGTATACAAGGCGGAGCCGAGAGTGCAGGCAGGTCTTGGCGGGGGAGCTGTGCTTTGATGAACATTGGGCTTGTAGCAGTGGAGGCCCTTCAGAGGAGGAAGGGGAGGACCATTCTCCTCAGTGAATTTCATACAAATAGAAATTGTGAAACATAAAAAAAGTTATCCTTTTTAGAATAAACTATACTAAATATATTCACAACAAATCAGATGTCTGTGACCAGGCGAAAAAACCTTTCCAAGCCAAACCTTCATATCAAAACCGCTAACCACTACAGACAGTCTACATCAGGGTTCTTCAATTCCGGTCCTGGAGGGCCGAAACACCTCTGTTTTTCATCCTCTCCTTCTAATCAGGGGCTAATTCAGACCTGGGACACCAGGTGAGTGCAATTAACTACCAGGTAGAAATAAAAAACAGAAGTGTTTCGGCCCTCCAGGACCGGAATAGAAGAACCCTGGTCTACATCGTTGTCACCATATTAGCTAACGCCAGTCAACATAGCTACTAGAACTAACACATTAGTAAACCCGCTACAATCATGCAGTACAGTCAGCAAGTAGTTTAGCAGTTACACCGGCGAGCCCCGGTGATAATAAATTAATAAAACCAAAAGCTTACCTTGACTTGGAAGAGTTCCAGTGTTGGATAGACATAGCCAGCTAGCTAACATAGCATCTCTCTCTGTTTGAGTAGGCTAAACTAGCTAGTGAAAGTGAAAACAAATACTATGAAATATAGCTAGCTCTCTCTCTCTCTCCTAGTTCTCCTTCATTTTTAAAGAAATTAATTTGTTCAAAACTGTTACACTTTTGACATTCTCTGTCTTTGAGTCAACTACTCACCACATTTTATGCACTACAGTGCTAGCTAGCTGTAGCTTATGCTTTCAGTACTAGATTAATTATCTGATCCTTTGATTGGGTGGACAACATGTCAGTCCATGCTGCAAGAGCTCTGATAGGTTGGAGGATGTCCTCCGGAAGTTGTAATAATTACTGTGTAAGTGTATGGAAGGGAGTGAGAACCATGAGCATCCTAGGTTTTGATTTGAAGTCAATACAGTGGAGGATGGAAACTTTTTTATGTTTCACAATTTTTATATTTATGAAATTCACTGAGGAGAATGGTCCTCCCCTTTCTCCTCTGAGGAGCCTCCACTGGTTCCAACTGTGTGTCAACTGTTCCAATATTTATGCACAGGTGTTTCTAGGATATCAAGACATTTGGGGCCTAGCCCAAAGCCAGTAGCGGGGTTCAGGGGCATTCTCCCCCTGCAAAGAAACAAAATGAATTTCAACAGCTAAATGCATGAATTTGGTGCACTTTGAGATGAACATTGAGAGATAGGAAACATTGAGAGATTAGATATTTTTCAGGTAACTCCTACCTGCCACAGCAGACACTGCCAGTACTCAATAACAGTTGCTACTGTTGGTCTCTCTACTCTGGAATACATACACTACATGATCAGAAGTATGTGGACACTTGTTCATTGAACAGCTCATTCCAAAATCATGGGCATTAATATAGAGTTGGTACCCCCTTTGCTGCTATAACAGCCTCTGCTCTTTTGGGAAGGCTTTACACTAGATGTTGGAACATTGCTGCGGGGACTTCCATTCAGCCACAAGAGCATTAGTGATTTTGGGCACTGATGTTGGGCGATTAGGCCTGGCTCGCAGTTGGCGTTCCAATTCATCCCAAAGGTGTTTGATGGGGTTGAGTTCAGGGCTCTGTGCAGGCCAGTCAAGCTCTTCCACACCGATCTCGACAAACCCTTTCTGTATGGACCTCACTTTGTGCACGGGTGCATTGCCATGCTGAAACAGGAAAGGGCCATCCCCAAACTGTTGCCACAAAGTTGGAAGCACAGAATCGTCTAAAATGTAATTGTATGCTGTAGCGTTAAGATTTCCCTTCAATGGAACTAAGGGGCTTTGCCCGAACCATGAAAAACAGCCCCAGACCATTATTCCTCCTCCACCAAACTTTACAGTTGGCACTATGCAATGGGGCAGGTAGCGTTCTCCTGGCATCCACCAAACCCAGATTTGTCAGTCGGAATGCCAAGTGAAGCGTGATTAATCACTCCAGAGAACGTGTTTCCACTGCTCCAGAGTCCAATGGCGGCGAGCTTTAGAGCACTCCAGCCGATGCTTGGCATTGCGCATGGTGATCTTAGGCTTGTGTGCGGCTGCTCGGCCATGGAAACCCATTTCATGAAGCTCCCGACTAACAGTTATTGTGCTGACTTTGCTTCCAGAGGCTGTTTGGAACTCGGTAGTGAGTGTTGCAACCGAGGACAGACGATTTATACGCGCTACGCGTTTCAGCACTCTGCGGTCCCGTTCTGTGAGCTTGTGTGGCCTACCACTTCACGGCTGAGCCGTTGTTACTCCTAGACGTTTCCACTTCACAATAGCAGCACTTACAGTTGACCGGGGCAGCTTCAGCAGGGCAGAAATTTGACGGTGCCTTGTTGAAAGTCACTGAGCAGTAAGGCCATTTTACTGCCAATGTTTGTCTATGGAGATTGCATGGCTGTGTGCTCGATTTTATACACCTGTCAGTAACAGGTGTGGCTGAATTAGCCGAATCCACTAATTTGAAGGGGTGTCCACATACTTTTGTATATATAGTGTACATCTACAGTCGTGGTCAAAAGTTTTGAGAATGGCACAAATATTAATTTTCACAAAGTCTGCTGCCTCAGTTTTTATGATGGCAATTTGCATATACTCCAGAATGTTATGAAGAGTGATCAGATGAATTGCAATTAATTGCAAAGTCCCTCTTTGCCATGAAAATCAACTTAATCCCCAAAAACATTTCCACTGCATTTCAGCCCTGCCACAAAAGGACCAGCTGACATCATGTCAGTGATTCTCTCGTTAACACAGGTGAGAGTGTTGACGAGGACAAGGCTGGAGATCACTCTGTCATGCTGATTTAGTTAGAATAACAGACTGGAAGCTTTAAAAGGAGGGTGGTTCTTGAAATCATTGTTCTTCCTCTGTTAACCATGGTTAACTGCAAGGAAACACATGCCGTCATCATTGCTTTGCACAAAAAGGGCTTCACAGGCAAGGATATTGCTGCTAGTAAGATTGCACCTAAATCAACCATTTATCGGATCATCAAGAACTTCAAGGAAAGAGGTTCAATTGTTGTGAAGATGCTTCAGGGCACCCAAGAAAGTCCAGCAAGCGTCAGGACCATCTCCTAAAGTTGATTCAGCTGCGGGATCGGGGCACCACCAGTGCAGAGCTTGCTCAGGAATGGCAGCAGGCAGGTGTGAGTGCATCTGCACGCACAGTGAGGCGAAGACTTTTGGAGGATGGCCTGGTGTCAAGAAGGGCAGCGAGGAAGCCACTTCTCTCCAGGAAAAACATCAGGGACAGACTGATATTCAGCAAAAGGTACAGGGATTGGACTGCTGAGGACTGGGGTAAAGTCATTTTCTCTGATGAATCGCCTTTCCGATTGTTTGGGGCATCCGGAAAAAAGCTTGTCCGGAGAAGACAAGGTGAGCACTACCATCAGTCCTGTGTCATGCCAACAGTAAAGCATCCTGAGACCATTCATGTGTGGGGTTGCTTTTCAGCCAAGGGAGTGGGCTCACTCACAATTTTGCCTAAGAACACAGCCATGAATAAAGAATGGTACCAACACATCCTCCAAGAGCAACTTCTCCCAACCATCCAAGAACAGTTTGGTGACGAACAATGCCTTTTCTAGCATTATGGAGAACCTTGCCATTAGGCAAAAGTGATAACTAAGTGGCTCGGGGAACAAATCATTGACATTTTGGGTCCATGGCCATTAAACTCCCCAGACCTTAATCCCATTGAGGACTTGTGGTCGATCCTCAAGAGGCGGGTGGACAAACAAAAACCCACAAATTCTGACAAACTCCAAGCATTGATTATGCAAGAATGGGCTGCCATCAGTCAGGATGTGGCCCAGAAGTTAATTGACAGCATGCCAGGGCGGATTGCAGAGGTCTTGAAAAAGAAGGGTCAACACTGCAAATATTGACTCTTTGCATAAACTTAATGTAATTGTCAATAAAAGCCTTTGACACTAATGGAATGCTTGTAATTATACTTCAGTATACCATAGTAACATCTGAGAAAAATATCTAACAGACTCTGACCTGTTCAATGAGCCAAACTGATAAAAGAATCCCACAGAACCTCAGAGAGTTACCGCAAGTCACAAAGAAAACAGGAGCTACCTCCAATATTCCAGCACTATTTCAACTTCAACATTTCAACATCATCTAATCACCTATGCTTAGTATAATACAGTGACAACTAAAAGATACCAAAAACAATTTAGTCCAATCAACGTAAGCTATATATGATGTGGCTGTCCATGGTACTGATTTCTTTGTGTGTTGTGTGTGTGCGTGCGTGTGTGCAAGTAGAAAAAAAATGTTGATGCAAATGCCATCCTCCTCTTTCATGTTGCCTAAACGGTCTTTGTCATACAGTGCAAGTTTTTTGCTTTTGTTGTCCTAGGCTACCTGGCTAAAATGCTTGCTCGCTAGCCTAAATTCCATGGGCAATGATGCGCCAGGCCAGCTAGTTAAAATTAGCATACTACATCTAGCTACATGTTGAACTTCCATCCTCTCAGACCAGGGGCATAATGTATGAATTTATGGTTGGATCAGAATTGCCGTTATAATCATTGGCCAGTACGGGGAATTACGGAAAACCACAAGTCCAAATCCCTATATCCATCCATTGCTAATTTAGGAAAGGGATGATTTTAGCTAGCTAGCTAGCCACCGGAGGACAATGACACAACAAGATGTAACAATTCAAGTTATTTTTCTCTCAATGACGTTTGGCTTCTGATATGATGTGATTGGTCTGAAGCCAAATCCAAACTGGCTTCCCTTGACACTTTTGTTTGGTGCGCCAGGACCATTCACAGCTGAGCTTACTCAGTTTAGCTCAACTTTGATTGTTTATTGTTTTATTAATTTTTTTTATCAAGGGAGGCCAAATGCTAGCTGGCTTCCCTTGCATTCAATGCTACGGGCGCCAACAATGTCATACTCTTTTTGATCAGACAGCATCAGATAGATACGCTACACATACTGAGACAGAGGGGCGCTGTTTCGCTCGCTCAGATACTTTCTCCAGTGAGATACATTCAAGCAAATTGAAGGAAAAGTATGAATCACAAAGAGACGAAAGATACAATTATACACGCCACTGCACACGGGAAACTGTTGAGCGTGAAAAACCCAGCAGCATTGCAGTTCTTGACATAAACAAACCGGTGCGCTTGGCACCTACAACCATACCCCGTGAGTACCCCAAAGTAATTTAAATGTTTGGTCTTGCCATCTGAATGGTGCACACACATACAATCCATGTCTCAATTGTCTCAAGGCTTAAAAATCCTTCTTTAACCTGTCTCTTCCCCTTCATCTACACTGATTGAAGTGGATTTAACAAGTGACATCAATAAGGGATCATAGCTTCAAAACTTCTGTCCTCGGCTGCCACATTCACTACCGAGTTCCAAACTGCCTCTGGAAGCAATGTCAGCATAAGAACTGTTCGTTGGGAGCTTCATGAAATGGGTTTCCATGGCTGAGCAGCCGCACACAAGCCTAAGATCACCTTGCACAATGCAAAGCGTCGGCTGGAGTGGTGTAAAGCTCGCAGCCATTGGACTCTGGAGCAGTGGAAACGCCATCAGGCAGTCCGACGGACGAATCTGGGTTTGGCGGATGCAAGGAGAACGCTACCTGCCCCAATACATAGTGCCAACTGTAACGTTTGGAGGAGGAGGAATATTGGTCTGGGGCTCTTTTTCATGGTTCGGGCCATCCCCCTTAGTTCAAGTAAAGGAAAATCTTAATGCTACAGCATACAATGACATTCTAGGCAATTCTGTGCTTCCAACTTTGTCGGAACAGTTTGGGGAAGGCCCTTTACTGTTTCAGCATGACAATGCCCCGTGCAAAAAGCGAGGTCCATACAGAAATGGTTTGTCGAGATTGGTGTGGAAGAGCTTGACTGGTCTGCACAGAGCCCTGACCTCAACCCCATCGAACACCTTTGCGAGGAATTAGAACGCTGACCGCGAACCAGGCCTAATCGCCCAACATCAGTGGCTGACCTCACTAATGCTCTTGTGGCTGAATAGAAGCAAGTCCCCGCAGCAATGTTCCAACATCTAGTGGAAAGCATTCCCAGAAGAGTGGAGACTGTTATAGCAGCAAAGGGGGGACCAACTCCATATGAATGCCCATGATTTTGGAATGAGATGTTCGAAGAGCAGGTGTCCACCTACTTTTGGTAATGTAGTGTGTATATATATATACTACTGGTCAAAAGTTTTAGAACACCTATTCATTTTTTTTAGAAGTTTTAGAACACCTACCAACCTAATACTTTATTTTTACTCTTTTCTACATTGTAGAATAATACAATCTGGATAAGAGCGTCTGCTAAATGACGTAAATGTAAATGTAAAACTATGAAATAACACATGGAATCATGTAATAACCAACAAAGTGTTAAACAAACTATTTGAAATTCTTCAAATAGCCACCCTTTGCTTTGATGACAGCTTTGCACACTCTTGGCCATCTCTCAACCAGCTTCATGAGGTAGTCACCTGGAATGCATTTAAATTAACAGGTGTGCCTTCTTAAAAGTGAATTTGTGGAATTTCTTTCCTTCTTAATGCGTTTGAGCCAATCAGTTGTGTTGTGACAAGGTAGGGGGGTATACAGAAGATAGCCCTATTTGGTAAAAGACAAGTCCATATTATGGCAAGAACAGTTCAAATAAGCAAAGAGAAAAGACAGTCATTTATGAAATGAAGGTCAGTCAATACGGAACATTTCAAGAAGTTTCTTTAACAGCAGTCGCAAAAACCATCAAGCGCTATGATGAAATTGGCTCTCATGAGGACCACCACAGGAATTGAAGACCCAGAGTTACCTCTGCTGCAGACGATAAGTTCATTAGAGTTACCAGCCTCAGAAATTGCAGCCCAAATAAATACTTCACAGAGTTCAAGTAACAGACACATCTCAACATCAACTGTTAAGAGGAGACTGTGTGAATCAGGCCTTCATGGTCGAATTTCTGCAAAGAAACCACTACTAAAGGACACCAATAAGAAGAAACCTGCTTGGGCCAAGAAACACGAGAAATTTACATTAGACCGGTGGAAATGTGTCCTTTGGTCTGGAGTCCAAATTGGAGATTATTGGTTCCAACCGCCGTGTCTTTGTGAGACGCGGTGTGGGTGAATGGATTATCTCTCCATGTATATTTTCATGGAGGAGGAGGTGTTATGGTGTGGGGGTGCTTTGCTGGTGACACTGTCTGTGATTTATTTAGAATTCAAGGCACACTTAACCAGCATGGCTACCACAGCATTCTGCAGCGATACGCCATCCCATCTGGTTTGGGCTTAGTGGGACTATCATTTGTTTTTCAACAGGACAATGACCCAACACACCTCCAGGCTGTGTAAGGGCTATTTTACCAAGAAGGAGAGTGATGGAGTGCTGCATCAGATGACCTGGCCTCCACAATCCCCCGACCTCAACCAAAATTTGATGGTTTGGGATGAGTCAGACCGCAGAGTGAAGGAAAAGCAGTCAACAAGTGCTCAGCATATGTGGGAACTCCTTCAAGACTGTTGGAAAAGCATTCCAGGTGAAGCTGGTTGAGAGAATGCCATGAGTGTGCAAAGCTGTCATCAATGCAAATGGTGGCTACTTTGAAGAATCTCAAATATAAAATATATTTTCATTTGTTTAACACTTTTTTGGTTACTACATTATTCCATGTGTTATTTCATAGTTTTGATGTCTTCACTATTATTCTACAATGTAGAACATTTTACAAATAAAGAAAAACCCTGGAATGAGTAGGTGTGTCCAAACTTTTGACTGGTGCTGTATATACAGTGCATTCGGAAAGTATTCAGACCCCTTGACTTTTTTCACATTTTGTTACGTTACAGCCTTATTCTAAAATTGATTAAATATTATTTTTTTGTGCAGAAATTTCAAAAAAAATGTTTTTGCTTTGTCATTATGGGGTACTGTGTGTAGATTGATGAAGGAGAAGTACAAAACCGCAAGAATAGGCCAGTTCTATGGCTCACTGAATGAAACAAAGTTTCCAAACATATTTGAGTCCACATATGTGTGTGAACAAACGTTCTCAGTCATGATTTACAACAAATCCCATCACAGGTCAAATGTAACAAATTACCACTTGTCAGCTGTTCTGAAAATCTCTACATCAAAGATGATACCAGACTTTGATGCCCTTGCCAAGAGAGGTGACCAGACCCATTGTTCACATTAAGACTCGAATAACCTTGACTGGGTTAGGCAAGGATTATGCTTTTTCATGGTGATGGTTATGCGGTGAGAATTATCCAGCAATGTACTTGGATACAGATTTGGGCTGAGGTGATTGGATAACTGTAAATATGGCTCACAATGGAGATAAGAATTGTTCCTTAATATGCTTTCAAAATAAGACCACTCAAAATGAAATGGATGCCCTTACCATATGTTTTTTTTACACATCTGCTGTTACATTTTGCATGTCTCCAGTCATATAATATATCTATTTTTAAGTTTGCATATTGTGACTGTAAGTTTGATTGTACTTTACAAGGGTAGAGATGCAGTATCTGTGTGTGTGTTTGACTGTGTCTGTGATGTTATAAATTATATCAATTTTGTGAACATTTTGTTAATAGAAAACAAGGGTAGAGATGGTACAAGGGTAGAATTGTTCTGCAGGCATATGTACACCTACAGTACACTAGTAGTTGCGTGTCAATGTGAAAATGAATAAAGGCTTCACATGTTTTGTCACGCATATAGTATGTGGCCCTTCACTTGGTTTCAAAAACTCAATGTGGCCCATGAGCCAAAAGGTGTGCCCACCCTTGCTGTAATGTAACAAAATGTGGAAAAGGGAAGTGGTCTGAATACTTTCTGAATGCACTGTATATGGAGTACACAGTGCAATTAAATGCTTAATTGACAATGCAACAACAATAGAAAAAGTAAGTAGCTAAGTGAATAAAAAGAGTAATACAAATAAAAGCTCAATGAAATAATTTCACCAATTGAATAATGGGCAGTGGTTTACAAGTAGTTACATAGCCTGTATGGAAATAACAGACACGAGTTAAGCATGTTTACCTGCAGAATGGAATAGGTTATAAGACCTCTATGATTCATTTCATTTAGTCAGTTCTACCTCAACATTGCTAATTTTAAACAGGGTTAAATATAATGTTGTAGTAAAGTTCAGCTTCAGTCAGAAGATATGCGCTTCAGTCAGAAAAACATTATCTCATCTCTTCAGTCTTAGCTAGCTAGCCAGGCAGTAGTTACCGATGTGGATAGCCAGCCAAGCTAGCTACAGAAACGAAACCCATCAAATACACTCGCTGGAATGAAACCCTTTTCCTAATATCATGACTTATATCAACATCCTTAGCTTGCCCATTCACTAAATATACTGTTCAATAACTCTGTCTGACAGCAAACAGCTTAAGGGTGCTGAGTACTAACGCTACCTTATTATCATTAGCCAACCCTTATGCTGAGGGAGACTAGCTAGTTAGCTACCACTAACCCTGCACAAACCTGTGGCTAACTCTGCTGCCGCTGCTGCACTTTGACTTTCTGGCTGTTCTGCCCTCTCTACCTCATTCACTGCTGCCTCAACCTGCTCGTCTTTTTGCCACTCTTTCGGAAGAAGTTCAGAATATCCATGTGCTATGCTGCAGACTGACTGAGTGACAGGCATTTTGCTGATTGATGACAATGACATCTAACCGGTGCTGTAGGGCTGGGGGAGGGGTCAAGGGGCCTGAGAGGTCCACTGTGTAAAATTGGTCAGTAAAACGTTGTATTTTATACTGGATAGGACAAGTGATGTGTGTGTGTGTTGTTGTTGTTTTTTTACCACCAAAATGTTCGGGGCTTGATCAAAAACATCCGGGGCTGAAGCCCCAGAAGCCCGGGCCTAATGATGCCACTGTAATTATGCACAATGTTTGTTTATTAATTCATTGTCACATTTAGCAAGAAACATGTTTCTAAGAAGACATATGTGCCATTAATATAGTACCCTAAATGCTAATTATCGTTTGTTCTGTCAGTCACGTTGCGTGCGGAAGTTTTCTTTATCATTGGTTCAACTTCCATCAGGGTGGAGTTAGAGTTTGGACATCACGTGGTGTTATAATAAGCCGATTGGAATTTCTTTCAAGAGCAAAAGCGCTATTACGGACCTATTCGGGACATTCTTATATTAACTTAAGAGGAACATAGGTTGTATGTATGGTTTCCCATTTCAAGTTTTGTAAATTTATATAATTATGGAATAATTATAGCAATATAACAAGAGATTATATTTAACATTAGCCTATATCATATCCCGGTTTTCTATTTTGCTTGCAGTTTTCTGCTTTTTAATAGCTAGTTAGAACATATTGCTCACCGAGCATTTTGACGTTAGTTGCGCATTTTAAAAGTTTAGAGGTGTTGCGTGTTAGCCTTCACTGCATGCTCATTTTTAATAATACATAGGCTTATGTGTTTAAGTTGCAGTTTCTGTAGACTAAACTAACAGTGCGCGCAGGTACCCAAGAGTACCCAAAAACTGTGTAATTATGGGCGACAACCCTGACTTTGATGACAAAGAAATTAAAGAAGAGAAAAATTGTCTGGATCTGGGGAAAACGAACCCTTCCAAATCCGTGGACTTGGAGGAACAAATTGAATGTACGAGCATCTCGAATGAGGACCAGGACAATAGGCCTACAACTACCACGCGTTTATACAAAAGGAGATGGGTGATGGTGTGCCTTTTCAGCTGTTACTCCCTGTGCAACGCATTTCAATGGATCCAATACGGAATAATCAACAATATTTTTATGAAATTCTACAATGTGGACTCTTTTACCATTGACTGGATGTCAATGGTCTATATGTTGACCTATATTCCCTTTATATGGCCTGTCTCCTGGCTTTTGGACAAAAAGGGACTGCGGCTCATAGCACTGATGGCCACCGCCATTAATTGCCTTGGGACATGGATCAAGGTGGCCAGCGTCAGGCCAAACCTATTTTGGGTGACGATGCTCGGACAGTTTGCAGGCTCCCTATCCCAGGTCTTCATCCTTGGGATGCCCTCCCGCCTTGCATCGGTTTGGTTTGGCTCCGAAGAGGTGTCCACCGCCTGTTCCATCGGCGTTTTTGGGAATCAGGTGAGTTTATTCAAATCAATTTATTGGGGGATTATGAAAGAATGTTGATAATACCTTTTGAGCTGGTGCATGGGGTTGAGCAATCAAGAAACAAACCAGGACCTGTGTCTGAGTGATTGCCCTCCATTAATCATCCCATGGATGCACTATTTGTCTCCACACCACTGAGATAGCTCAAGGAGAATATATTCAGAGATCCTATTTAGTGCAACTTGATAAGAGTGATTATACTTAGATGCGCTGCATATTATTCTCCTTTAGAGGTTGATATTGCTGGTCCTGTAGACTCACTAATCCAGGCGTATAGTGATTTACATGCATAGTGACAAGCATGTCCTAAAAACTGATCTGAGATGATTTTCATAGGCAGTTTCACAGTCACTGCTCCAACAAAGTAGCTTTCCAACCAACCGCAGGCATTTTGTTCTTAGTGAGCTTCTTTGCTGGATTACCTCTTTTCAGAGCTCACTTTTGTATGGACTTTTTTAAAATTCTGACTAAAGTAGCCCTTTGTGATTAAGTGTTTGAGTTGATGACAATGAAATACTAAACATGCTGTTTGAGAATATTTAATCATATTAAATATTTATTTTTTTATGTGCGTGTAATGCGCTGAGTAGGGTGAGGAGTTTTTTCTCTACATAGTTCAACTCTACATATCTCCAACCCCCTCCCTTCCAACCTATCCAATCAGTCTCCTGTAAGGATGATCTCTTTGAATATGTATACTTTATTAAAACAATTCGGCTCTCAGGTTTCAAATGTATTCAGACAGACACTGACTTTACAGGTTATACCCTAATGCTAACCTGAAAATCGCAACATTCAAATCTTGAAACTCACACCACAGGAACATCCATGAGAAGACATCATGTCAGACCATTTCAATTTTTTTCTGTGTAACTTTTTCTCAAATTGCAGCACGTTTCAATATGTCATCACAACATTGAGCATCTCTATAGCTGAATGATGTGCAATAATTTTAAGAAGTATTTCTATTATGTTTTCTAATACAACTCAATGGATCTTGATGTTTCTTGAGAATTCTGTCACTAAGGCAATTTATGGAAATGAAAGAAAAACTCAGAATAAAAGGAAAATATGAAGGCAAGTAAGGGGAAATGACATGGTCCAATTCCGCCATCTTCTGCCAGTACAGTGTATGCAAGGCTACACTTAATCACATACTTAATGCATTAATGCAGCTACTTTTCTACAGGTACAGTGAGGGAAAAAAGTATTTGATCCCCTGCTGATTTTGTACGTTTGCCCACTGTGTCACGATCGTCTAATGAGGACCAAGGCGCAGCGTTGCGGGTGAACATATTTATATTTATTTACTAGATCACACGATCAAAACAAAGAACGAAACGTGAAGTCCTTCGATAAACAAACCAAAAGGAACATGGAACAAAAACCCACAAACCAAGGAGAAACCACACAGTTTAAATATGGCTCCCAATCAGAGATAACGAGCCGACAGCTGACACTCGTTACCTCCGATTGGGAGTCATATGACTAATCAAGAACAATACCCAAACATAGAAATGAACAACTAGAATACCCAACATAGAAATACACCCAAACAATGAAAATGAACAACCCTGGCTCAAATAATCAAAGTCCATGGAGCCAGAGTATCACAGTACCCCCCCCTAAAGGTGCGCACTCCGGGCGCACCAGCATACAGTCTAGGGGAGGGTCTGGGTGGGTGTCTGTCCATGGTGGCGGCTCTGGCCCAGGTCGTGGTCCCCACCCCACCTTAGTCACTATCCGCTTCCGTAGCCCCCTCCACCTGACCACCCCCCAATTAAACCCCACTGGATTAAGGGGCGGCACCGGACTAAGGGGCAGCACCGGGCTAAGGGGCAGCACCGGACTAAGGGACAGTACCTGACTAAGGGGCAGCACCGGACTGAATGGCGGATCCTGGCTGGCTGGCTCTGGCGGATCCTGGCTGGCTGGCTCTGGCGGATCCTGGCTGGACGGCTCTGGCGGATCCTGGCTGGCGGAAGGCTCTGGCTGATCCTGTCTGGCGGAAGGCTCTGGCTGATCCAGTCTGGCGGAAGGCTCTGGCTGATCCTGTCTGGCGGAAGGCTCTGGCTGATCCTGTCTGGCGGAAGGCTCTGGCTGATCCTGTCTGGCGGAAGGCTCTGGCTGATCCTGTCTGGCGGAAGGCTCTGGCTGATCCTGTCTGGCGGAAGGCTCTGGCTGATCCTGTCTGGCGGAAGGCTCTGGCTGCTCCAGTCTGGCGGAAGGCTCCGGCTGCTCCTGTCTGGCGGAGAGCTCTAGCGGCTCCGGTCTGGCGGACGGCTCTGAAGGCTCATGGCAGACGGGCGGCTTTGCAGGCTCCGTACAGACGGGCAGTTCCTGCGGCGCTTGGCAGACGGACAGTTCAGACGGCGTTGGGCAGACGGGCAGTTCAGACGGCGTTGGGCAGACGGACAGTTCAGGCCCCGTTGGGCAGACGGCAGACTCTGGCCGTCTGAGGCGCATCGTAGGCCTGGTGCGTGGTGCCGGAACAGGAGGTACCGGGCTGAGGACACGCATCTCAGGGCTAGTGCGGGGAGAAGCAACAGGGCATGCTGGACCCTGGGGACGCACCGTAGGCCTGATGCGTGGTGCCGGAACTGGAGGTACCGGGCTGAGGACACGCATCTCAGGGCTAGTGCGGGAAGCAGCAACAGGGCATGCTTGGCCCTGGGAACGCACATAAGGGCTAGTGCGGAGAGCCGGAACAGGGCATGCTGGACCCTGGGGACTCACATTAAGCCTAGTGCGGAGAGCAGCAACAGGACGCACAGGACTCGGGAGACACACCGGAGGCTTGGGGCGTGGTGTAGGCACTGGTGGGAAAGGGCTGGCGACGCGCACCGTATCCCTGGTGCGAGTGGCCGGAACAGGCCGGGCCGGGCTGGCGAAGCGCACCGTATCCCTGGTGCGAGTGGCCGGAACAGGCCGGGCTGGGCTGGCGAAGCGCACCCTATCCCTGGTGCGAGTGGCCGGAACAGGCCGGGCTGGGCTGGCGAAGCGCACCGTATCCCTGGTGCGAGTGGCCGGAACAGGCCGGGCCGGGCTGGCGAAGCGCACCGTATCCTTGGTGCGAGGGGTCGTAACAGGCCGGACCGTACTGGAGGCACACACCACTGGCTCTACCCCGGGAACTGGAACGGGCCGGACCGGACTGGATACACACCTCAGTCTCTCACTCCGTGCCTCTACATCTCCTTTCCCTACTTTGGCCAGTGACCCCCGTAACCTGGTTGCCTCTTGAATTCGCCCCTTCTCTGCCTCCGTTAGCCCCGTCGTCCAAGCCATGTGCCCCCCCCAAAAAACTTTTTGGGGTTGCCTCTCGTCCTTCCAACGATGATGGCCCTGCTGACGCCGTTGCTCCTCTCGCCGTCGCCTCTCCACCGTTTCGCTCCATGGACGGCGATCCATCCCATCCAGGATCTCCTCCCAAGTCCAGGACCCCTTTCCGTCCAAAATCTCCTCCCATGTCCAGGAAGCCTTTGGAGCTGGGTCCTGTTGCCGCTTCACACGCTGCTTGGTCCTTTGATGGTGGGTTTTTCTGTCAGTGTTACAGAGGACTTCACTATCGTCATTTGTTGTTTTTCGTGGTTGCTTTATTAAATAAAAGTCATCATGTTCACTCCACGCGCTGCGTATTGGTCCGCTTCTTCAGACGATCGTGACACACTGACAAAGACATGATCAGTCTATAGTTTTAATGGTAGGTTTGTTTGAACAGTGAGAGACAGAATAACAACCAAAAAATCCAGAAAAACGCATGTCAAAAATTTTATAAATTGATTTGCATTTTAATGAGGGAAAATAAGTATTTGACCCCTCTGCAAAACATGACTTAGTACTTGGTGGAAAAACCCTTGTTGGCAATCACAGAGGTCAGACGTTTCTTGTAGTTGGCCACCAGGTTTGCACACATCTCAGGAGGGATTTTGTCCCACTCCTCTTTGCAGATCTTCTCCAAGTCATTAAGGTTTCGAGGCTGACGTTTGGCAACTCGAACCTTCAGCTCCCTCCACAGATTTTCTATGGGATTAAGGTCTGGAGACTGGCTAGGCCACTCCAGGACCTTAATGTGCTTCTTCTTGAGTCACTCCTTTGTTGCCTTGGCCGTGTGTTTTGGGTCATTGTCATGCTGGAATAACAATCCACGACCCATTTTCAATGCCCTGGCTGAGGGAAGGAGGTTCTCACCCAAGATTTGACGGTACATGGCCCAGTCCATCATCCCTTTGATGCGGTGAAGTTGTCCTGTCCCCTTAGCAGAAAAACACCCCAAAGCATAATGTTTCCACCTCCATGTTTGACGGTGGGGATGGTGTTCTTGGGGTCATAGGCAGCATTCCTCCTCCTCCAAACACGGCGAGTTGAGTTGATGCCAAAGAGCTCCATTTTGGTCTCATCTGACCACAACACTTTCACCCAGTTCTCCTCTGAATGATTCAGTTGTACATAGGCAAACTTCAGACGGCCCTGCGGGCGCTGCAGGATTTCAGTCCTTCACGGCGTAGTGTGTTACCAATTGTTTTATTGGTGACTATGGTCCCATCTGCCTTGAGATCATTGACCAGATCCTCCCGTGTAGTTCTGGGCTGATTCCTCACCGTTCTCATGATCATTGCAACTCCACGAGGTGAGATCTTGCATGAAGCCCCAGGCCGAGGGAGATTGACAGTTATTTTGTGTTTCTTTCATTTGCGAATAATCGCACCAACTGTTGTCACCTTCTCACCAAGCTGCTTGGCGATGGTCTTGTAGCCCATTCCAGCCTTGTGTAGGTCTACAATCTTGTCCCTGACATCCTTGGAAGAACTCTTTGGTCTTGGCCATGGTGGAGAGTTTGAAATCTGATTGATTGATTGCTTCTGTGGACAGGTGTCTTTTATACAGGTAACAAGCTGAGATTAGGAGCACTCCCTTTAAGAGTGTGCTCCTAATCTCAGCTCGTTACCTGTATAAAAGACACCTGGGAGCCAGAAATCTTTCTGATTGAGAGGGGGTCAAATACTTATTTCCCTCATTAAAATGCAAATCAATTTATAACATTTTTGACATGCGTTTTTCTGGATTTTTTTGTTGTTATTCTGTCTCTCACTGTTCAAATAAACCTACCATTAAAATTATAGACTGATCATTTCTTTGTCAGTGGGCAAACGTACAAAATCAGCAGGGGATCAAATACTTTTTTCCCCTCACTCTATGTTAAATCGTCGCTCTTTTAAAAATCCTTTATTTACATTTTACAGACACTCTTATCCAGAGCGACTTACAGGAGCAATTAGGGTTAAGTGCCTTGCTTAAGGGCACATCGACAGATTTTTCACCTAGTCGGCTCAGGGATTAGAACCAGCGACCTTTCGGTTGCTGGCACAATGCTCTTACCCACTAAGCTAACTAACTACCTGCCGCTTTATGTAATGTATCCACCACCTGTATTTACGAGGAAATCCGATAAAATATTTTATGAAACGAATAGGCTAGCCTATTATTGATAAAACCTAACGTTATACACTTCATACACTCCAGCGGGTGGTGAAGACGTCCCAGTACGTCACTGGGACCGTGCTCCCTCCCATCCAGGACATCTACTCCAAACGGCGCATGAGGAAGGCCAGCAGCGTCATCAAGGACCCCACACACCCCATCCACAAGCTGTTCACTCCCTTACCGTCGGGCAGACGGTATCGGAGCATGAGGTCTGATACTAACAGGCTCAGAGACAGTTTCTATCTACAAGCCATCAGACTGCTGAACACTTGAACTGGACTGACCACCTGCCCTGACTCTCCACACCATAGCACACATGCACTTACGCGCACACCCACACAGAAATGCACTCATCCATACACACACACACACGCACACACAAACACACACACACACACACACACACACACACACACACACACACACACACACACACACACACACACACACACACACACACACACACATACATTCATGCTAAACACACATCACAACTACCAGACTATTATTATGATTGCTAAGTACTGCAAAATTGTAATACTTGCCCCTCAATCCCCCCTTCCCCAAACCACATGTAAATATTGGACTATAAATTGTGCCTTCCTGTATTATACTTACGCAAAAAAATATATACTGAGCCATTTACTTTATGTTCATATTCTTATCTTTTGTGATTTCTTATTGTTGTTAACCTGCAAGTAAGCAATTTGTTGTACAGTGTATACCATGTGTATTCCATACATACGACTAATAAAACTTGAAACTTTAATTAATTTGATGTAATAAATAGGTCAATGGCTAGATGATATCAAAATACACTTAGGAAAATAAGAAAGACTGAAATCTATCCTAATATTCAGCTATATTTCAAATGGCAGAAACGAAAACATTTTATTTATTTCCTTGATTGCATATGTGGATAAGCTTAATGGCTTACTTTTTAATGAACAATCTTTACATGGCCTATTTGGAATGCATTTGTAGTTTTGGTCTCAGTTTACATAAAAAGGATGGTGTTGGTCGGGCTTCAAGCTTGCTGTGAAGTTGTTCCTTCTCCTTGTCCGCTAAAAGTTTATGATCAGCAGTGGTATAGGACATAGCAGAAACTGTAGGAGCAGTATACCATTGCAATTTTCCACTGTGGTCAATCCCATGAGAGCTATAGACAGCTTTTCTTTTGACCTGAAAAAAATATGGCCTCGGTCTGGCCCTACAATCATATAGACATAATCATAAGATGTGTCTTGTGTTTAGTTGAAAAATGTACACAGGTAGACATATAGCCCACAATAAGTAGAACACAACTCAACGTTTTATGATAGGCTACATTATATAGCAGTGGTGCCTGGAGAAGTGGGTATACTCTAATTTTGCCCAAAATTTCCCAAACAGTTCGCCCGGTGAAGGAAAGGCGCCCTATGTGAAAAATTCTATGACAAACTGTGACATACACTCTGAATGACCTAAAATGATCAATCCCATATTGGTCTTTCACAGTCAGGCCAACCCAAGCTGTACTGTGCAAGTACGCTAATAGTAGGACTACTATTGAAATAGATAGATGAGGCTGTCAACTGAGTCAGAAATACACAGGTTTCAGATTTGTTCTTTTTTTTCTTCAGGTTTTCACTTTAAAAGTCACACTTTTCTAATAGAAAAACAACAAAATTGGATGTTGTAAGTCCACAACAATACTTAAACCACATCTGTTGACCACTTTTGAGGTCTGGGAAAAATCAAAGCAATTTTGATTTTTTATTGTAGTTACCCTTTAATTCAACTGTGCAGGCACCTAGCACTGTTGTTTGGTTAGCAGTGTTTCTGTAGCGCACATGAGATGGAGTTTGCAAAATGACCACTGGATTGATGCCAGTGGTGGAAAAAGTACCCAATTGTCATACTTGAGTAAAAGTAAAGATAACTTAATAGAAAATGAAAGCCACCCAGTAAAATGCTACTTGAGTAAAAGTCTAAAAGTATTTGGTTTTAAATATACTTAAGTATCAAAAGTAAATGTAATTGTTAAAATATACTTAAGTATCAAAAGTAAAAGTAAAAGTATAAATCATTTCAAGTTCCTTATATTAAGCAACCCAGATTTTCTTGGAGGCGTGATTTTAGACTAGAGTAACCAACACACAGGATGCATAACCCAGGTCTCCTGTGCTCAAGAAAAGCATAGGGCTGCTAAGCTGAAGCCTAGGCATTGACTCAGGGAGCCAATACAACTCTTTAGGTCTCAGGCAATGTTAGGCCTACTCATCATTCATGTGTGGTAACTGAACCACCTCTGTTACAATTCCCCATCCTTTGACCTCCTCTTCCTCACAGAAACCCATCTGAGCCACGGCACAAATATGACTGACAAGGTTCGAACAAGGGTCACATCAGAAGAGCACATTAGTTCGCTAAACCAAAGCCTATAGCCAATGTAACTCTTCAGGTATCAGGCAATGTTACTCATCATGTAAACAACTAACCAGGAAGAAGTGGTTTGGTGACCACGCACGTGATGAGTAACTTTGCCTATTGTTGAGTAACTTTGCCTGAGACCAGAAAAATTGAATTGGCTCCCCAAGATAAATTGCCTATAGGCTTTGGCTTAGCTAAAATGTATTTGTGGTGTACAGTACAGGACACCAGGTTCGAACCCCTAGGCTACCTGGCAAAAATGTTTGCTCGCGAGCCTAACTCATGGGCAACGATGCACCAGGCCAGCTAGTTAACATTAGCATACTACATCTAGCTACATGTTGAACTTCCATCGTCTCAGGCCAGGGGCACAATGTATGAATTTATGGTTGGATCAGAATCGCCGTTATAATCATTGGCCAGTACGGAGATTTACGGAAAACCACAAGTCCAAATCAAAGCTGAGCTCACTCAGTTTAACTCAATGCTGATTGGCTATTATTTAATTTTTTTAAATATCAAGGGAGGCCAAATGCTCACTGGTTTCCCTTGTATTCAATGCTACAGGCGGCAATAATGTCATACTCTTTTTTTACTAGACAGCATCATATATATACATACTGAGACAGAGGGGCGCCGTTTTGTTCGCTCGGATGCTTTCCCCGGTGAGATACATTCAACCTCTTGCAAACTGAAGGACATTTATGAAACACAGAGAGACGAAAGATAAAATATATCTATTTGTATCTTTTTTCTTGGTAACTTTTTTGGGGAAGCCTGGCTTCCCTTGGCATCCATGAATACACGCCACTGACCATTTGCCATTTTCTGTTTACCATTTACCATGTCTGTTTACAGTTTCCAATTCTCAGTTAATCATTTTTAATTTTAATTTTAATGTTCATTGTGGTATGAATCATTTACACTGATGTTTGTCTTGTATATTGTGCTGTTTGTGTTGTGTAGTGTTGAGGACTGTTTGTGCCATGTAGTGTTGAGGACTGTTTGTGTTGTGTAGTGTTGAGGACTGTTTGTGCCATGTAGTGTTGAGGACTGTTTGTGTTGTGTAGTGTTGAGGACTGTTTGTGTTGTGTAGTGTTGAGGACTGTTTGTGCCGTGTAGTGTTGAGGACTGTTTGTGTTGTGTAGTGTTGAGGACTGTTTGTGTTGTGTAGTGTTGAGGACTGTTTGTGCCGTGTAGTGTTGAGGACTGTTTGTGTTGTGTAGTGTTGAGGACTGTTTGTGCCGCGTAGTGTTGAGGACTGTTTGTGCCGTGTAGTGTTGAGGACTGTTTGTGCCGTGTAGTGTTGAGGACTGTTTGTGCCGTGTAGTGTTGAGGACAGTTTGTGCCGTGTAGTGTTGAGGACTGTTTGTGTTGTGTAGTGTTGAGGACTGTTTGTGCCGTGTAGTGTTGAGGACTGTTTGTGTTGTGTAGTGTTGAGGACTGTTTGTGCTGTGTAGTGTTGAGGACTGTTTGTGTTGTGTAGTGTTGAGGACTGTTTGTGTTGTGTAGTGTTGAGGACTGTTTGTGTTGTGTAGTGTTGAGGACTGTTTGTGCCGTGTAGTGTTGAGGACTGTTTGTGTTGTGTAGTGTTGAGGACTGTTTGTGCCGTGTAGTGTTGAGGACTGTTTGTGCCGTGTAGTGTTGAGGACTGTTTGTGTTGTGTAGTGTTGAGGACTGTTTGTGTTGTGTAGTGTTGAGGACTGTTTGTGCCGTGTAGTGTTGAGGACTGTTTGTGTTGTGTAGTGTTGAGGACTGTTTGTGCCGCGTAGTGTTGAGGACTGTTTGTGCCGTGTAGTGTTGAGGACTGTTTGTGCCGTGTAGTGTTGAGGACTGTTTGTGCCGTGTAGTGTTGAGGACAGTTTGTGCCGTGTAGTGTTGAGGACTGTTTGTGTTGTGTAGTGTTGAGGACTGTTTGTGCCGTGTAGTGTTGAGGACTGTTTGTGTTGTGTAGTGTTGAGGACTGTTTGTGCTGTGTAGTGTTGAGGACTGTTTGTGTTGTGTAGTGTTGAGGACTGTTTGTGTTGTGTAGTGTTGAGGACTGTTTGTGTTGTGTAGTGTTGAGGACTGTTTGTGCCGTGTAGTGTTGAGGACTGTTTGTGTTGTGTAGTGTTGAGGACTGTTTGTGCCGTGTAGTGTTGAGGACTGTTTGTGTTGTGTAGTGTTGAGGACTGTTTGTGTTGTGTAGTGTTGAGGACTGTTTGTGCCGTGTAGTGTTGAGGACTGTTTGTGTTGTGTAGTGTTGAGGACTGTTTGTGTTGTGTAGTGTTGAGGACTGTTTGTGTTGTGTAGTGTTGAGGACTGTTTGTGCCGTGTAGTGTTGAGGACTGTTTGTGTTGCCACATTGCTGCACAATTGTTGTATGATGTCTTAGTTCAGGTATCTCTGGCAGTCTGTTTAATATCTATTAAACCCAGCAATTAAGACGTTTTTAACTGGCGCTCTGACTCTCAGTGCAGAGGGGATCCTCATTTCTGGTCTGTGAAAGACATTAGGATAATTGTATATGGAGGTTATTTGTATACCTGAGGTCAAAACATTGCATTATTTTGAAACATGAGAGGAAACCTTTGTCATTATGAGTGGAGGTCTCAGGGTTTCTCTTTCTGCACTAGCAGGTGCTGTGACAGAAGTTCACAACCATTTTTCTCATGCTGCCGAACTGGACGTACAGTAGTAGTGGCATATGGGAGTCTCTTCACGCCCATAGCTCTGGCTATTCCTGAAAAGAGACTACATTTAGTGACATTTTCACAAGTGACCTGACCTCATAACTTCTAGCATCATGTTTTTACTGGATCATGAAATGACACAATAATACTGCAGCATCCAATACAAAACATGGTTTCATGGTCGACTTTATTATACATATTCTTTGCCAATTTTGTCAGTACATGCTCTACCATTTGAGGTCAGGGCTGATAATAACAAAGATTGAAAATAAACTGGCTGAGGTTTGAGTTTATGCCCTGTTGAGGTAATTCTCAAGACAGATGATGTAATGTGATCTGGCATTAGAATACCCTATTTATATGGCACAAACACTGAGGCTCTGCTCCAATAACTCAAATCAAATCAAATACATGTTTATTTGTCAAATGCGCCAAATACAACAGGTGTAGACTTTGAGTTTATTTTTATTTTTACAGCGACAGTGCACATTAATCAACGTTTCAGTAAAAAGGCCGGTTTTAGCCAGCCGGCTAACTTTCAACCGCAGTGCCAGGGCAGGTTATTAAAAACTATTACAATAACAATCCAGACAAACAATGAGCAGTGAGCCATGCAGAGCAACACAGGATAAGCAACACGTAGCACGCAGACAGAGCAACACAGGACAAGCAACACGTAGCACGCAGACAGAGCAACACAGGACAAGCAACACGTAGCACACAGACAGAGCAACACAGGACAAGCAACACGTAGCACGCAGACAGAGCAACACAGGACAAGCAACACGTAGCACGCAGACAGAGCAACACAGGACAAGCAACACGTAGCACGCAGACAGAGCAACACAGGACAAGCAACACGTAGCACGCAGACAGAGCAACACAGGACAAGCAACACGTAGCACACAGCAATAGCACAAAAAGCAACAAAACAAAATACATAAAAGCAATGAAGTGTTTACACACCTCACAAGCTACAGACAACTTTAACGTGAAATGCTTACTTACAAGCCCTTTCCCAACAATGCAGAGTTAAAAAGTAAACATGTAAAAAGCACTATAAAATTACAATAACGAGGCTATATACAAGGAGTACCAGTACCGAGTCAATGTGCAGGGGTACTCTGACCTAACTGCTGGATATCACAAGGTCATATGAGGAGCAGGTGCATCTTTTCTTTAGGTCTATTGTAGAATATTTGGATTGTGTATGTTCATTCACCACCGGTGAGCTGGCCGGGCAGGTCATGTAGTACAGTGGTTCCCAAACTGTGGGGCGTGCCCCCTAGGGGGAGCATGAGGGGTCGGCAGGGGAACTTAGTCCGGCTTTCAACTTACTCTTGAAAGTTGTAATAGTAGAATGCACAAGGTGCAATTTCGAAATTGGGTAGTGCATCATCGGTTCCTCTTGTCATGTTAGTCATTGCATACCTTAGAGAGATATTTATAACTTGTCAGGATTGTACAGATCAACTAGCCCATGTCAGCTAACGTGTTTTTATTTAGGTTTTTTAGCCTATAGATATAGTTGTAATGTTTTTGTCACTCAAATATCACATTAATACACATTAGACATGGCAAAATGTATAGAATTGCACGAAAATTTGCTTTAAAATTGCAACATTTTCATTGCACTCCATGACAAAATGTGTATAATTGCAGGAAATTAGCTTTAAACCTGCAAAATTCTCTCTACCAACAAGAGGGGTGTGAACAGTTTGTGTCATGAACAGTGCTTGTGCCCATAGAAATAGACACGTGCGCGGGATGTTCCCTAATGCTGGAAGGGGGGCCCCGAGTGAAAAAGTTTGCGAGCCCCTGATGTTGTACAGTAAAAACATAGAAGGTATAGTCTAAGCGTAGGGTACTGTGAGTCTCACATGGTCAAGAACTTAAATATACGTTTGCATCATCTCCACTGTTGTTCAAGCCCAAGTCCCTGACATAAGAGCTTGAGTGTGACTTGAGCGTGAGGCAGGGGGATAACAAATCTGCATCACAAAAAAAAGCAAAGCAGGAAAGCACTGGAAGTTATTTTAAATATGTCAGATGTGTTTTCTTTTATGCCTCAAATCCCTTTTTTAGTGCCTTGGTTATGATGCTTTTCCCTTAATAACATTGTTTTGTATGTGTGTGGAGGTGTGAGGGGAGGAGTCATTGAATGATCATGTATTTTTGTCTCCCTCACTCACAGTTGGGCATTGCCATTGGCTTCCTGGTGCCGCCCATCCTCGTGCCAAATGTTGACAATATAGACGAGCTGGCATACCACATCAGCATCATGTTCTACATCACTGCTGGAGTGGCCACCGTGATCTTCATCCTCGTGGTCTTCAGTAAGTCCTGAGGGAAAATGGACAATCTTATGCACAGTACATCCTATGGCTAACACATATAGTTGGCCAGTAGAGGTACTCCTTCCTAAGCTCATCCCAATTATGAGCCTTGATATGTTGAATTCATTATAATGCCAGTATGAGGTGCCAGTATTACCTCTCCCCTAACATTGTCTATGTCACAACAACTCATAGAAAACTCAAAGAGATTTGGTGTCCGACTTGCTTCATTGTAAGATTATTTAAAGGGGGACACAGAGCTCTGCTATGGCAATTTGAATACAATTACATTGCAGCATTGCATCTCCAGGGCTTACCATTGGGTCTGCAGTTCTGTAGTCTTCTGTCCTGGATATCTATTTGTCCCTGGCTGTCATGTTCTCCTGGCAGTGTTAGTGGATAGGTCAGCAGTCTCAGGGATTAGTGCGTGTTGAGATGTGCTCTGAACAGACCACTTAACGTCTCTTCACTCACTCGCTGTGGATGCCGCAGGGCTTCAATCGCTGTAATTGACCGAGATCCCTTTAGATGTGATATTAAAACGGAGTAGGGACGTTGAGAGGTATAATATAGAATCATTCCTTTGCCCCCCTAGGCTCTGTTTAATGACTATGACACTTTCTCGGAGTGATGACATGGTAGAATAGATAGAGAAGTATTCACATGAGTCACATGAACTTCAGTAAGCTATGTTTGTCCAGTGTTCATGACTTCTGCAATTACCCTCAGTGAAAACTGCTGAACTGCCTTTTAAAATAATTTTTATTTCAACAAACCAGGTTATCCCACTTCTGTTTTGGGGCCTCCCATGTTTTGTTGAAAGAGGCACATTGGGCAAGCTTAGACATGGAACCTGGCCTTAGAAGAAGAAAAGAGATTCACTGCCTGACCAGACATCTTTGGTCTATTCTTGACTATTGGGAAATAAAACTCTCCTCCGGTGTCAGCAGACGGTATTGAGTAGCGACTTAACAAATTGATCAAACTGAACACTGGATAAGACAAGGCCCTTTCTATCTCCCCAGACTGCCCTGAGGGAACATATAAGCATGTTTACAGCCTGTAGCCCTCTAGTTCTGGATCAGTAAACCGGATAATCTTGCAAGAAAATTCAGAGTCAATTCAGAGTCACTGGGGATGGGGGGACATGTCCCCCCCCACATTCTGAAATTGCATTTTTGTCCCCCCCCCAGTTTTATAATTGGAATGTGATACAAAACGAGGCAACGTGTGCTTTAGGACCATGCGGACGCCTCCGAGTGGTCAGGTAGGCTAAAAGTATGTCCCCCCCACTTCTAAAACCAAAGTTGTGCCCCTGAGACAACCTATACCTCTCTTGGCAAGGTCCGCTGGATCCAACCCATGGCAACTTCACCCTGGTCACATGATTAACCCGGCCACACCCTCTGCGGCCCCCCTCAACATGCCAACATTCAGGCTACTGACAAGGCCGGTGGACAATGTTTTGCTGCACTTTCACACTCAACCAAATGAAACTGGAGCCATGGGTGGAGGCTGTGGGCAGATAGAGGCCTGGCCAGCAACACTGGTGCACTGAGGGGATAGGATGTTGCATGTTTTCTTTATTTCCTACCACTATAGCTATAGGTTTTCTCACTCAGATAACACACTGAGGGTCACAGCTAAGTGGTTGATCTCACCTCAAACTGTTACTATATTTATCTTGAGACTTTGTATTCAAGATTTCTTTATTCTGATAACGATGCTGATACATACCGTATGTTCCAGTCTGTAAGTCTTAAAAAAACAGGAATCTGTTTTTCAAAGGCGCTGAGAGATATTTGATATTTGATGTCAGTTGTTATCAATTGTGTATGTATAAAGGTGTGGTTAATCAAACAGGTAAGGTAGGTCGCAGTGTGCTGATGTAGTGGCTGTACTGTATGTGTCACCCATATGTGGTTAGGACTCACTCGCTGTGGATGCAGCAGGGCTTCAATCGCTGTAATTGACCGAGATCCCTTTAGATGTGATATTAAAACGGAGTAGGGACGTTGAGAGGTATTATATAGAATCATTCCTTTGCCCCCCTAGGCTCTGTTTAATGACTATGACACTTTCTCGGAGTGATGACATGGTAGAATAGATAGAGAAGTATTCACATGAGTCACATGAACTTCAGTAAGCTATGTTTGTCCAGTGTTCATGACTTCTGCAATTACCCTCAGTGAAAACTGCTGAACTGCCTTTTTAAATTATTTTTATTTCAACATACAAACCAGGTTATCCCACTTCTGTTTTGGGGCCTCCCATGTTTTGTTGAAAGAGGCACATTGGGCAAGCTTAGACATGGAACCTGGCCTTAGAAGAAGAAAAGAGATTCACTGCCTGACCAGACATCTTTGATCTCTTCTTGACTATTGGGAAATAAAACTCTCCTCCGGTGTCAGCAGACGGTATTGAGTAGCGACTTAACAAATTGATCAAACTGAACACTGGATAAGACAAGGCCATTTCTATCTCCCCAGACTGCCCTGAGGGAACATATAAGCATGTTTACAGCCTGTAGCCCTCTAGTTCTGGATCAGTAAACCGGATAATCTTGCAAGAAAATTCAGAGTCAACCCAGGGGCACAACTTTCACTGGGGATGGGGGGACATGTCCCCCCCCCCCACATTCTGAAATTGCATTTTTGTCCCCCCCCAGTTTTATAATTGGAATGTGATACAAAACGAGGCAACGTGTGCTTTAGGACCATGCGGACGCCTCCGAGTGGTCAGGTAGGCTAAAAGTATGTCCCCCCCACTTCTAAAACCAAAGTTGTGCCCCTGAGACAACCTATACCTCTCTTGGCAAGGTCCGCTGGATCCAACCCATGGCAACTTCACCCTGGTCACATGATTAACCCGGCCACACCCTCTGCGGCCCCCCTCAACATGCCAACATTCAGGCTACTGACAAGGCCGGTGGACAATGTTTTGCTGCACTTTCTCACTCAACCAAATGAAACTGGAGCCATGGGTGGAGGCTGTGGGCAGATAGAGGCCTGGCCAGCAACACTGGTGCACTGAGGGGATAGGATGTTGCATGTTTTCTTTATTTCCTACCACTATAGCTATAGGTTTTCTCACTCAGATAACACACTGAGGGTCACAGCTAAGTGGTTGATCTCACCTCAAACTGTTACTATATTTATCTTGAGACTTTGTATTCAAGATTTCTTTATTCTAATAACGATGCTGATTCATACCGTATGTTCCAGTCTGTAAGTCTTAAAAAAAAGGAATCTGTTTTTCAAAGGCGCTGAGAGATATTTGATATTTGATGTCAGTTGTTATCAATTGTGTATGTATAAAGGTGTGGTTAATCAAACAGGTAAGGTAGGTCGCAGTGTGCTGATGTAATGGCTGTACTGTATGTGTCACCCATATGTGGTTAGGACTCACTGTAAGCTGGGTTCTGTAAGATGCAGTATCTGATACCTATTGAAGCCCTCTGTTAGCTGGGTGCTGTAAGATATCTGATACCTATTGAAGCCCTCTGTTAGCTGGGTGCTGTAAGATATCTGATGCCTATTGAAGCCCTCTGTTAGCTGGGTGCTGTAAGATATATGATGCCTATTGAAGCCCTCTGTTAGCTGGGTGCTGTAAGATATCTGATGCCTATTGAAGCCCTCTGTTAGCTGGGTGCTGTAAGATATATGATGCCTATTGAAGCCCTCTGTTAGCTGGGTGCTGTAAGATATATGATGCCTATTGAAGCCCTCTGTTAGCTGGGTGCTGTAAGATATCTGATGCCTATTGAAGCCCTCTGTTAGCTGGGTGCTGTAAGATATCTGATGCCTATTGAAGCCCTCTGTTAGCTGGGTGCTGTAAGATATCTGATGCCTATTGAAGCCCTCTGTTAGCTGGGTGCTGTAAAATATCTGATGCCTATTGAAGCCCTTTGTCAGCTGTACAGATAGGTGGAGTAGAGGCTAGTTGATGTATGGGTCTACTCCTGCCCCAGTGAGCTGATCTCTCCTCCCCTTCTCAGACTGAACGTTGGAGCTGGACTCTCCAGCATGGCTATTGTTGAATCACTGATTGACTGACTCACTCTGGGGAGCACCAGGGATGTGGAGGAAGAGAGGGGCCCTTGATAGGACAAACAGTTACTGGTGCATTTCATCTCTCCAACTTCTCATGGTGTTATTATCTCTCCAGTCTTCAGGCGAATTCTCAGACATGCATAATCTCTCCATCGTTCTCTCATTCTCTTTCTCACTCTTTCTCTCTCGCTCTTTTAGAGATAGGCCCGGTTTCTTGCCTTGGCTGTGCTGTACCGAACTAGCTGGCTGTGACTTTGGCCCCTCCTGTCCTACAGTCCCCCAAAGCTCTTCGACTGCCTGTGACTGCCCTGCCTCCTACTGAGCTCAGGTGTCTGTGTTGATTGATAGGCGCACAGATGGTGGGATGTTAGAGGTCATGGGATGGCCATTGGCCTTTCACTTATTTGTTGCTATCACCAGCTTATTTGAGTGACTGCTGCTAGTTTTTCTTGGGGGGACAAACGAGGGGGAGGATTGGCTTGTGATTGGATCCAATTTTAACATTGTCTTTTAAAGGGCTCTGACAGTTGTGCAACTTCAGAATCTACATCCGACCCTTTTCTAATATCTTTTGGGTGTGTCTAGATCATGTATGTTGAGATAACACACATTTAGGTGTGTCTATGATTGGTGTTGTTTGTGAAATATTTGTATAGGAATTAATGGTCCAGTGTTACGGGAATTGCATACAAACTTCTACATTACAGTATATCAGCATTATCACATTATCATTACCGGTTCTGCATCTGTGTCCAACAGTGTTCCAAGAGAAGCCGGAAATCCCTCCCACCCTGGCTCAGGTCCAGGCCAGGAGCATCCCTCCAGAGCAGTACTCCTACATGGCCTCTATCCTGAGACTGCTGCGTAACCTACCCTTCATGCTCCTCGTCATCAGCTATGGTGGGTCCTATTCACCCTCAATCACCCTCAAATCACACCCATGTCTACCATCAAGGCTGGTCAGATCAAAGCTTGTTGTGTGGGTGATGCCCCAGACCTCATCTTATACACACACATGGCCTCACAGCAGAATTACCCCTCTTTGAAGTACACTGTGCACTATCCATTAGTCTATACTTTGTGTCCCCTGAATGAGTTCAAGTAAGGTGAACTCACTTACAAATGTAAATATGAACAACGTGGATGCTGTTGCATTATCACAGTGAAAGGTGACAGGTGTATGAAAACATGTACCTAGCATCAGAATATAACCATCTGAAGATAACATCTGTTAGGGTCTTAAAGCCAGATCAATAGATCAATAGGTCATTATCAGTTTGTGCAGAGATACGTGAATATATCTCTTACTATGTTTTTGTATCCAGCACACTGTACATGTGTACATCCAAAGGTCTTTTTGAGGATTTTAGGTTTATTGTCAGATTCTTAGGGTTTAAAGGTCACAGTCCTTGTAGTTAATGGTTAACTTAATGAAGATGTGCAATGGTAGCGTTACATAAAAGTGTTGCCTCAGGTCAGCTTAGCCTGATTCAGTTTTTACTGAATTGTTGGCTGCCGTGGCTGTCCCATCTCAATATAAACAATGACATAAATGCTAGAGTTTAACTATTACTTATGTTATGCCCTTTAACTGTTTGGAAATATGAAGTTTTACTTGTTTAGATTTCATTTTTTAAATGTTATTTGTTATTAACATTGTTTACCCTTTGATGTGGCAAATAAGGATTTTCAGAAATAAGACAACAAACCTTAAGGGCAAAGCTGTCCTAACCAATTAAATATTGAGTGACACACCACAATTTATGTCAAAGTCAAATAGTCTCTCCTTTGCACTAGTGTAGTAGTAGACTGGCTAAGGGCCAAGTATGGGTTCCATGTGTGTGTCTGCCAGGCTTCCTTTAGGACAGGGCCAGTGAAACCATCTGGATCCCCCTGCTTTCCCTGCAGGCCTCCTCGCTCAGACTAAAGAAAGACCTGCTCCTCTGCAGACTACAGCTCCTGTAAAATACAGCTCTGTCTCGGAGTACAGAAACAGAACTAACATGTTTCCTGATGTTTTCTGCAGGGCTGAATGTCGGTTGTTTCTATGCTGTTTCCACACTGTTGAACCGGATGATTATTGAGCATTATCCAGTAAGTCTCACCTGAATCTTATCACAACCAAACCAACATAGTCTGCATAAGTCCCTCTGTGGTCATGACCTTCAGTTATATCCTCAATTACTGTATTCAAGGAAGATCTTGAGATGTTACCTCCCCAATAAGTAAAACATGTAAATGTGTAGTCTATAATTAAGGGTATTTTCTAGACTAAAGACACAATTCTATAGCCCCAAAAAAGATAACTGGGGTCTAAGAGATAACTAGTACCATGTTGTAGTAGCAAGTAGGCTCACCCCAGATAAGATAACTGAAGGGCGTGAGAGGGTCAGGATGTCAAATGTTAGACTGCAGAAAGACCAATTCTGTCATGTTCACCTCCACAGGGTGAAGAGGTGAATGCTGGGAGAATTGGCCTCACCATTGTCATTGCGGGGATGGTGGGGTCCCTCATATGTGGGATCTGGTTGGACAAGACCAAAACCTACAAGTAAGATACTCCAAGGAACACTTGAGAGAACACAATACTTGACTAAAAACACACATTATTGCATGCAGCATTATGCTCCTAGATACAATAGCTTTTTTGTGTGACTTTGATCACTGAGTGGCCTTTTGGGCCCTAAGCGAGATTTGGTTGGGGGGCCGCCCCCACCTCGCTGGGAAAACATTTTAGTGCCCCCCCTCTTGATGGCTGAGAAAACGTTTTAAGTGAATGTCCTGCAATTCTACACATTTTGCCATGTGGTGTAGAGAAAATGTTACAGTTTTAAAGCAAGTTTTCTGCAATTCTATACATTTTGACATGGGATGTAAAGAAAATGATGCCATTTTTTTTTTTGAAAAATCATGCAATTCTACTAATTTTGCCATGGGGCAGAGCGTAAAATTGGCCGTTTAACAGCTAATTTCCTGCAATTCTACCCATTTTGTAATAACTTATGCCATGATAAAATCAATGTGGGCCCCCTGGAGGTCAGGGCCCCTGGGCACGTGCCCTGCGTGCCCGGTCGGTATAAGGCCATGATTAATACAACTTTAGAGAGCTGGCTAGACTTACCAATCTGAAATGGCTTATTGACTGACTGTCAGTGACTGACATAACAAGATAAAAACTGCTGATGCACAACCAAATTTCAAAATTGCACCTTGTGTATTCTAGTAACAGTAAGTTGAGACCCTGACTGAGTTCCTAAAAAAACTAAAACGATTTGGTTGGGGGCCCCCTAGTGGCACTTATGCCCAGGGCTCAGTGGCCCTTCCTTAGTACTAAGTAACTAAATAAGGTCCCCAACTTAGACAGATACACATTGTAATAGTGTGGCTGTAGCTGGTTGCTGACAAGGCTGCTGACTAATCTTTTGTCTGATGACACCAGAAAATTCCCAGGAATTGGCTTTATAATCCTCTCAAGCTTTTTTGTCACGCTCTGTGATCAAGTCAGTCAAGCTCTGTGTTGAAAGAGGTCCAGTAACTGCTGATGAGTTAGTTAATAAGATAAGATAAGAGCTGTTAAGGTCCCACTGCTCATCTCTTATTTGAGAACCTTTGCCCTTTTTAATTAGTGATTAAAATGTGATTTGCCTTGGGTACAGATAACTATTGTGTACAGATAAAGACTAGTTCATACAGCTCTCATGCTCAAGCAGTAGCCAGATTCACTGTATCTACTTAAGCTTACTCATACATATAATATCCCAAAATCATATCCTTCATTAAAAAACTATCCATAGCATAGGTTGACAAGGTAACAATCAGTAATGTTGTGATACTCTCTTGAGCTCCGGGTTATAAAAACAATAAACCCAATATGACCTTGGATGGGCTGGGCTCTTGCTTCTGTCATTAGCCACTCTAAAGGAAGCACTTTCTGCATGAATGCCTTTTAAATCTCTCATTCAAAGGCAGATTAGTTATTTTAGATTAGTTATTTTTGTTGGAAGTGGAAACCATTGAGGTTCTGGAGGAACTAAGTGTTGTATCTGATGCCTCTCCCTGCATATCCGAGCTGACAAGCTTTAGCTATGAATCCTCTCAGCTGAAGTACTGGCCTCAGGCACCATAGAGAATGGTGCCTGAGAGGAAGTCTCTATCCTTGAAACGCATCTATATACAGATGTAGGATCTTAATTTGAGCCAGTTTGCTACAGCAGGAAAATAATCCTGCAGAAACAGGAAATGTGAATTATTATATGGATTATAATTGATGGACATTTTTTGTAGGGGTTGATACATTTTTCATTAGGGCAAATCAAGTCTGGGAAAGGGAAAGGGAAAGGGGGATGGATACCTAGTCAGTTGTACAACTGAACGCATTCAACTGAAATGTGTCTTCCGTATTTAACCCAACCCCTCTGAATCAGAGAGATGCGGGGGGCTGCCTCAATTGACATCCATGTCATCGGCGCCCGGGGAACAGTGGCTGACATTTTAAAGTGGAGATTACAAACTTGAGAAGCATTCCTGCTGTGTAGGAAAATTATCAGTAACAAAAGAGTGATCAAGTTAAGATGCTACATCTGCTGACGTCATTAATGCAGTCATTCAGACATCGGCACAGACAATGTCCAATTCCGTTTGACCTCCTTTCTATTTGTTTTGGTCAAATAACACAGGCCGTTGTTTCTCACCACAGAGCAGTCATTCATCAAACACCTTCTGACCTGATCATGAACAAACAATGAATCAACTATGTAGTAATTTTAGGTGATACCCAACTTTACACATCAGGGAATGCTATAACAACAGCAGTGGCAGTACCAAGTGTTTACCTGCCAACCTAGCCTCCTAACTCCCACTTCACACCCAGGAGACAGTTATCTAAATAGGACTAATCGTAGCAAAACATGCTCAGCATTTAATGTCCAACAAGATATTGTAGCCTATAGCTTTTGCGACTCCAGGAGAAGAGTAATAGCGGAGCGGCTTGCATAATTGTGCACAGGCTCATCTGGAAAAGAGAGGCTATGTGTAGCTGAAGAAGCTCATTCATATTAGCTCATTTGTTGGCTAAACATTAGGCCTAATACGGCAGTAAATGTATTATCTCCAGACAATGTGATCACACCATTGCATGCTTTCTCTCCTTTCAAACTCCCCACCAGTTATTTTGGCTGAAGACAGATAGCCTACTAGTGATTTGCAGTTTAAGTTAGAAACGCATGCATATTAACCCATCATTTAGTAGCTAAATATAAGGGCCTTTAAAAATGGAGCTGTCAAGAAAAAAAGATGCAATGGCAGATACGGTGTGTGTGTTTCCCCATGCATTTCTGTGACAATAGACAATAACAGCTCAAGGACAGAACTACATACATTTAAATGGAGAGAATAAATGCATTAAAAGCATTTCTGTGAAGCTTTGTGATTGACAAGGGCAAGTTTGATGTCGGACAACAATAGAATGTTCATTATTTAAGATGAAAGGCAACGATTTATACTGAGGCGTTGGCGGGACTTTTAAACATAATACTGCATTCATTACTACCTCGGTTAGCGGAAATAAAAGTACAGGCTTTATGACCGGCAATACCTTTCAAATATAAAGAAAAGGTGGTAAAAAGTTGATGGCATGGTAAAGTTGGCGACTTTTCGTCTTGGTATGAAAGGGATATATAACACAATATGTTATGAGGGTGAAAATTGTTTCCCCAAATTCTTCACATGCCATTTGAATAAATTCAGCCAAAGCAGTCAACCCAGATTTCTGTTATTGACACTCCCTTCCTCATACCTCCATGTGTGTGAGAGACAAAGGACTAAGTTGTATTAACAACAACAGCTGAGTGGAGCAATGTTTCATGCGTGGTTGTACAGGAAGAGCTTCACCATAGTAAGCCTGTTGGTGTAGGCCAGAATGTGCCAGAGTTTTGATAAGGGGGTCTTAGATGGTCAGGAATCTTGTTTTTCCTCTCATAGAGGATGGGATGGGAGGTGTTAACAGTGAAGCCACAGCCAGCCTCATCAAACAGTTCTGCATACTATTTCAGAACCTCAACTGGTTACTGGTGCTGTATGTAGGCCTACCACAGAGTGTTGCAGGACTGGAACTTTTCTGAAGTGCTTTGTGAAACTTATGTAAAAGCAATATCCAGATAAGATGAATACATTGCAGACTCATTCAAATCCCATATGGGATATACAGCAATGTTGACGTGTCCTTGAGCAATGCACCAAATCAAACCGCTTATAAAAATGTAGTTAGTACATTTCTGTTTACACAAACATACAGTACATTTCATACAGGCAAAACCCAGAACAAAACAAACATATATTATTATTTTCCTCTCTCCCCAGACAGACTACCCTGGCTGTATATCTTCTGTCCTTCGTGGGAATGGTGGTCTATGCCTTCACCCTCAACTTAGGCCACCTATGGGTAGTGTTTGTAATGTCGGGGGCTCTAGGGTAAGAGTGAACAAACACTATGACCATACACAATGATGTTTGTGAATTATTTGCATTTACTAGCTATTCCACCTTTAGCATGTCAGTTAATAAGTAAGTAATGTGGGATGGACTAGGTTTCCTGCCCTGGTCACACTGCATGCTATTTACATTGCAAACTGCCTCCTTGCTCTTTAAACAGCCACTCTGTGGGAAGAGACAGACAATATCTTAAAATGCTGAGTAGTTGTGTTAAAAGACTGTTTAACATCAAGTGTAGTGGGAGACAAGTCCATTTAAATGATTCTGTGCAACATTAATTATTTTCCCCTGGAGTTTAATAAGTATTTTATTATTTGTTAATTGATGTATAAAGGATATGAACAAGGTGAAGGTTTAAAAGGGTGTGCTAGAGTAATGCCCTCAGAGGAGATTTGGCTGTGGAGTAGATTTGTTATTGCTCTCAGCAGGCATGAAATGTTAAAAGTGCTGCTCTTTAGTTTGAGTAAAAACAACACTGATAAACCTCCTATGTCTTCAGGTTCTTCATGACTGGGTACCTGCCGCTTGGCTTTGAGTTTGCTGTGGAGCTGACCTTCCCAGAGTGTGAGGGCACCTCCTCAGGCCTGCTCAACTGTTCAGCTCAGGTAACAGAGATCATACTTTGGGATCATATTCACCATCGAAGTAGTACATCTAGGTTTGTTGTATGCATGAAGTCTATGTATGAACTCAATGAATTTTATGCACGCTTTGACAATAACAACATCGTGCCGGGTGTGAGAGCCACCACCAACCCAGAAGATTTGGTGATCTCGCTCTCCAAGGCCGAAGTGAGTCCAGTCTGTAATCCCCACATGTTTTAAGATGACTACCATCATTCCTGTTCCTAAGAACTCTAAGGCTTCATGCCACAATGACTACCGCCCTGTAGCACTCACATCTGTAATCATGAAGTGCTTTGAGAGGCTGGTTATGCCACACATCAACTCCATCATCCCAGACACCCAAGACCCCCTCCAATTTGTATACCGCCCCAACAGTTCCATAGACAACGCAATCTCAATTGCACTCCACACTGCCCTCACCCACCTAGATAAGAGGAAACCCTATGTGAGAATGCTGTTCATTGACTATAGCTCATCGTCAGGAAGATCCTGGACTTCCTGACGGGCCTACCCCAGGTGGTAAGGGTAGGCAACATCACCTCTGCTCTGCCTCAACACGGGGCCCCACAGGGGTGTGTCCTTAGTCCCCTCCTGTACTCCCTGTTCACCCACGACTGCGTGGCCATGCTCGACCCCCAACACTATCATCAAGTTTGCTGATGACACGACGTTGGTAGGCCTGATCACCGGCGATGATGAGACAGCCTACAGGGAGGAGGTCAGTGACCTGGCAGTGTGGGGGCGGAACAACATTTCCTCTGTGTCCAAATCACTAAGAACTTAAAATGGTCCACACACGCGCACAGTCGTGAAGAAGGCGCAGCACCGCCTCTTCCCTCTCAGGGGGTTGAAAAGGTTTGGCATGGGCCCCCAAATCCTCAAAAAGTTATACAGCTGTACCATTGAGAGCATCTTGACTGGCTGCGTCACTGCTTGGTATGGCAATAGCACCGCCCTAGATTGCATGGCGCTACAGATGGTGGTGCGGACAGCCCAGTACATCACTGGGGCCGAGCTCCCTGCCATCCAGGACCTCTATATCAGGCCTTATGAAAGGAAGGCCTGGGAAATCGTTAAAGACTCCAACCACCAAAGCCATATAATGTTCTCTCTGCTTCCGCACGGCAAGCGGTACCTGTACATCAGGTCTGACACCAACAGGCTCCTGAACAGCTTCTATCCCCAAGCCATAAGACTGCTAAATAGCTAATTAAATAGCTAATCAAATGGCTACACGGACTATCTGAGTTCGCCTTTGTATTTTATTCTTATTTTTGCACTGTTTCTATGCACACTCACAGGACCCTACACACTATGCACACTGATACTCCAACATGCATACAAACGCTCACGCCATAATTTGCACACACACATAATATGCACATACATTAAAATGTTATACAGACTCTACTCACACCAACTCAGATACAATCATCATATACGCTGCTACTACTCTGTTTATAATATATCCTGATGCCTACAGTAGTCACCTTACCCCTATACATATCTACCTCTATCGATCCAGTATCCCTGCACATTGTAAATATGGTACTGGAACTGACCCTGTGTATAGTATGCTTACTTACTTTATTGTGTTCTTCTTATTTTTATATATTGTGTGTTTTTGTACTACCTTGTTATTTTTATTATTATATTGTTATTGATTACTGCATTGTTAAGGTTAGAGCTTGCAAGAAAGGCATTTCACTGTACTTGTGCATGTGACATTAAAACTTGAAACTTGAATGTGTTTAGAGATGATCAACTCTCATGTTCACTCCCCTCATTTGCCTTCCATCTTCTTCCAGATATTTGGGATCATATTCACCATTGGTCAAGGGAAGATCATAGAGCACTTTGGCACATTCGCTGGGAACATTTTTCTCTGTGTCTTCCTCTTCATAGGCACTATTATGACAGGTAGAGTTTGCTTAGCCCGCACACACATATTATAGCCTTATTTTGCAATAACAGAACAGCTTTATGGTAGATTGAACATTGGACATATCTGCCTGCAGCTGTTATAGTCAAGCACAGTGTCATGTTATGTGATCCACATTATATGGGGCTGTAGTAAGGCACGACTCCTCAAATCATTGAGTCAGTTGCACAGATGTTGTATAACAGCTGTGTCTAGGATTCATCATGGAGTAATGATGCCCTCTAGTGGCTCATAGTAACACATTTTCATGCAGTAGTACATTTCCCACATTGTTTTAGAGGCTATACATGCCCCATGTATTCTTGAATATGAATGCTATATATGACCCATGCATTCCTAATATCTGTTTCTGAGAAGTTCTGAGTAGTACCTTTCCTCTTTATATGTCACAGCATTCATCAAGTCTGACCTCCGACGACAAAAGGCCAACCATCTGGCTGAGACACAGGCGGCGAGTGTAAGTATATCTGTTTCTGCTATTTGGTGTCAGCGGTAGGATCTCTGCATTCCAGTTAAAAGGGATGTGATGTGTTGGATACTGGCTGTCTGGCTGCTTCTCTGGGGCTGGGTTCTTCTTGCTTGCGGAGTGGATACAGGGGTAACAGGCATCAGACACCACCATGCTTTTCCTCAGCTCTCTGAAAACAACCTAGGTGTTTCTGAAAACATGACTTTGCACCCGCTGTCAGCGCTCCAACTAGCTGTATTTGATTATATGCCTCGCTGGTGTTTGATACAAAAGCATGCTTAAGAAGTTTCTGTTTCATTCGACATGCAAACATGCATTACAAAGATACTATACCTTTCATCACAGATTATTATGACTGCAAACTGCAGAGCTATAAGAAGCTACAGGTATCGCACAATATTTACATTTACATTTTAATCATTTAGCAGACGCTCTTATCCAGAGCGACTTACAGTTAGTGAGTGCATACATTATTCTTTTTTTTATATATATATATTTTTTTTTTACTGGCCCCCCGTGGGATATCAGGGTGAAATATCCTTGTGGTTTATCTGGAGTATAAAACTACAATGATAATACAATGACTCAGTATATTCATCATAAGAGTGTACAATAGGCAATAGTAAAAACATATATCACATTTTCTTTTTCAATTTCACTCACTTGGCAGCAAAATAAATCATATACAAATGGCTTGCTTACGCAATATAAAATTGAATTCTCAAATAAATAAAAGCTTTAATCATATAATAGATTCATAATAAACCTCAGGTTCAGCTCACCATTGGCCAGTGATGTTCAGCTGTTCAAGATCAACTTTAAATCATTAACAAGACTCTCATGCCTAACAAATCCATTCTGCTCAGCACCTGTATTCTTTCTATTATGAGAATATCGCTATCACTTATTTGATCTCAATCCAGGATGGAAGCTTTACCCACTTCCTTTATGCAGTACTACAATAATCCCATCAATACTTATCTTAATATTTGAAGCCAGTGCAATGTCCCTTGTCTCCAGTAACAGTGCCAAGAGAATTCAAGATAATTTTCTCTCTACATTTTTTATTGGATGTTGAAAATGGGATGCATGTTAGTCACAGTAAGTAGCATTGTATTAGTCGAAAATATAGCTTAGAACGTTTTTATAGCGTTTTATAGCGTCTGAAGAGTCAAAAGTCCATATTGCATAATTTTACTGCTTAATCCATAATCCTTTACAATTCCACTCCAGCTTTATGTCATATCCTTTCCATCCCCAGAAGAGTCCTCATTAAGAGGAGGCTCTCTCTAGAGGCAGGTGGAGTGCTGGAGTTAGAAGAAAGTTTTATGGGAGGGTCTGGTAAGGGCAGAGGGATTATGATGATAGTGATAGGGATGGTGGAGGAGCCCTCTTGCCCCTCTTGTACGTGATCCCCTAGCCGTTGTTCCAGGCTACAGGTTCCCCGTCTCGGGTACAGGACTACGGGGCTACAACACCCAGCAACCCCCAGGAGCAGCAATCCTGACACTAACCTCACTAAAACCCAAACACACACCTGTCAAGGTAGGGGTATCAAGTCTGTGAGGTTATATCACACAAGCAAAGTGCTGCACTGTACAGGACTGTACAAAATGCAATCACAAAGAGCACTGGTATTGGGGATGTGTTGAGAATTCCCATTGAAAGATAAAGACATCAGACACTTAATTCACTTATAATCTTTACACATTAAGCATTTTCTAAATACTGTAGCCTATAACCCACTTCAGCAAGGTGAAAGGTCTTAAACAAAGGTAGAAGGTCTTAAATAAAGACATGGCACCTGCTATTTCTGTGAAAAGAGCAATAACTTGGATTGAGATGCCACGTGGGACTACCCAAAGCAGATTACAGGGATTGGTAAAGCACAAGGAGGCTCCAAGCAGGCTTGGGAGTTAATATCTGGATAGGGTACTGCGCTTCAATTACAAGAATCAGTAAGACTAATGTTCTGTCAGCTAAGCAGTGACTGAGGCACTGAAGTACTGTAAAACCTTGTTGGAAATGAAGTGATCATGCAAAAGCTTTGTTGAAGTATTCCACTTGCAGCTTCAGTGTAATATTAGAGTGTGCTTTGAACTATTTATCCTTCGGTTGATCATCCTAACACAATTGAAAGTTTTAACATAGTACAGTAATACATAATATAACATTGGAACATCATGAGGAAAATCTGATTTCTAATAGTAATGTTTTGATTTGACAGAAACAGGCAGGCATCTCACCGCCAGCTACACTGAAGGAGGTCAAGGTATAAGGAGTAGTTCCAGTTGCACGGGTGTGAGAAGAAAGACAGCCCAGCACACACTGTCACAGACATGTTTGAAAACTACCAAAGGATGTACACACACAAACATTTACAAACAGGAACAGATACAGTACATACACTGAAAAGCATGCTGCTTTCCCTTTACAAATGTGAAGGTGAGCACATGCACAAGTGAATAATTTGGGTGAACATGTAATTAATGTACACAATTGAAACTATGACATGGAGGAGGCCTCTCTGAGGAAGTCAGAGCCCAGGAATGTGCAGCTGAACGTACTAGAGGCCGGGGTATGGACACCCTGCTCTGGCTTTAGTTCCAGTGACCGCTATTTCTACTGCCTAACACAACAGGCTCCCCAGATCAACTCAAACCATGCAGAGAGGAACTCACTTGGAATTCACAGGTTCTCCCTCTCTAGCAAATTACTCTACAGAAGATAACTAGTTTGATTATCAAGCACAGCCAGAGGTATTTCAAGTTTAATGACCTGATGATTAATATTTAAGTGTCACTTTTTGAGAGTACACTGTGAATGGTTCATCTTTTCATTTTGTTTCTTTAGCTTTAAATGTCTCCAATCTAAATAATGTAAATGTTGATGTCTGTGCATTCCGATATGAGCAGTATTTAAACTGTGCTTTTTGTTTGCTGACATTTGACCAATACCTTACCGTAACCAAACTAAGTCTTTACATTGCTAAATCTATTAATGTAACTGTTCTATTTTTGGAATGTGTTAGTTAAAAGTAGACAACAGATTCAGTGGTTTTAGTTGAATGGCAGTCTGTTCAGAGGTCCAATCCAATCAAGCCAACTCACCTAGTGGCTTAACAGGATTTTGAGATCTGCCATATAGGATTACACAGAGATATTTGTGAGTACTGCTGATAATGGTGAATATTGTTGATACTGTGCCTCTGAGTAGGTCTCAGAAGGAATCAACCTGCTTTAACCACATTCTTAGAATAGAAGTCAGAAACTTTGGGACTATTGTATTTAATGCTCTGCATTGACTTGTTTAAGAGCCTTAAACGCTATGATAACAGAATGTGAGCACAAAATCATTAGCGTGGAGAGATAGACAATCCAATTGACTTGTAATTTTGCACAAGGTAGGCTAGTGTTGTATTTTGTATGTATGATTCTTCTGGCCTGTATATTTGTTACTGAGAAACCCCTTTCATGCCATACTTTATGTTAACAGTGAATATTTTAGAAGAAAATCCAGTGCAGTGTTTTATCTGCTTATTTGACTTGATGTGTTGTGGTTAGAAGTTGTCCAGTGAAGTTGTCCAAAGTGTTGTTTATCACTCCAATGACACAGTATATTTTTTGAAGGATCACTTTATATACAATACATCAAATGGTGATGTAGTTTTAAGTGCTTCTCATACTCAGTAATGAACAACATAATTATAGTTTTGTAAAACTGTTTGTAGATGTTGTTTGGACAAATTGTCTCAGATAGTGTGAACAATTGTACATGGTGGTAATCTGGTGAACTAAAAGTAAAAAACATTGGGGAAAAAATGCTCTCTGTTATTTTATCAATGGATGTGTTATATCACACACACACAATCCAGTAACATACAGAACGTTCACAGAAAGTGCACCATCACTGAGCAGTTTAGAAATCAAGACAAAAGGCCCAATGTTGAGATAACCCATTCAAGTACTGTACATGGCAGTCTCCCAAACTGTTCATTTACATAAAATAAGTCAAAATCCAGTCATAAACCCTACCACACATTAAACAAACCATTATTACAATACATAACATAAAATCATCACTGTACATTTATGTATCATTACTGTACTGTACATGATGAAACATTGATCGACAATCCCTGTTCAATTGTCAGCGCAAGAGTGAAACAGCTGTAGCCATAAACCATAGTATATTCTAGCACAGGTACAAATCACGTAGCACAGGTACAAATCACCTGCAAAATAAATTCCAGTTATTGTATACCCCCTCTTAAAAGTTTCGACCTATTGGACTTGTCTTTGTGTACACACAGTTTAGTAACTAGGCCACTCATTATTAAAGACAAGAAGCAGTAGACTGTCCCACAGCTCTCTCTATTGGTGGGCTAAATGGCACAATGCATGACAACAGTTTTCTGCAGCTTGGAATCAGTTCCGCTTCTTATGCCGTGCAGCCACCTCCTCCTGAGGCTCTGGACCACAATGGAACCCAATCAGCATTCCCACAATAGAGAAACCTGGAGAGGTGAGAGGATGCAATGGGGTTTCCTCTGCAATAACAGACACCAGCAGCACAAGCTCTGAGCAAATGATATCAGATTAAACATTTTGTTGAGCGATGCACATTCTGTACCTGGTAACACTGTGTTGTTCCTGGTTATAACAAAACAAGCTCACTATTTGATCAGATGGGATTATAGAGCTGCAGTACTTACTCGCCACAATGAGAGGTGCCATAACGCCAATGGTCAGAGGTGCCGTTTTGTAGATGAAGGCTTCAGACAGGAAGTGTCCCAGAGCCAGTACAAATGTCCACAGGGTGATGTGATAGAGCCTGCAGGAAGAGGAGAAAGATAACTATTTAGGATAACTCCCACAGAACATGAATCAGCTAATACACTCAATGCTGCATGAACAGACACAACAGTGCAGGGATGTAGGAAATCTTACGTTTTGTTCTGAATGTCAATGGCGCACGTGCAGCGGATAATTGACGACAACAATGTCCAGATTCCAAATGTTCTTGCTTGGAGGCCATTTACTGTAAAAAGGAAGCAACACCTAAATTAAGTTCTATGAATTCCTTGCACCATGGAGGAGACAGAGCATACTGCTACTGTGAAGCTCCTGTGATGTAGACAAATCAATGTGTAACCCACATTCTTATACACAGGCATAATGACAAAATCCTACAGGATATTTGTAGGATTGTATGGATAGACTCTACAGTACCCCAATCATAGAGACTAACTGCTTTTGCGCCTATTGACGGTAGTATCTTCTGCTCGGGGGAGTTTTGTTAAGAGCCCTGACGCTCATTCTGAACGTTTAAAATGCATCAGTTTTGTTAACATAAGGAACCTATCTTTCACATCAGCAATATATAATTTTCAAAAAACAAAAGGCTAAATTACAACACACCTTAGTAGAGTTAGTGTTCCCACACAGCCATATCTTGATGTTACAGTGCTTGTTTACGGAAGACAGACGGAAGACATAGGCAGCCACCTGTGCTAATTAGCTATCTAACGTGCCCCGAACACCTGTGTGTAAGCGTAACTGAGGAGGAAGTGTAGTTCGTCAACTGGAGACACACACAGCGTATGGATATGTGCAAAACTGCTACAGTCAGTGTGTATTTTTTATTTGAAATATTATTTCTCGCTGATATAAAAGATAAGGGCCATATGTTTAGAAAGCAATGATTATTGACATTTATAAACGTTAAAACACCGCAACAGAATTGTAGTTCACACGCAGCCAACCGTGTGCAAAGCTAACCTCTGAAAACCCTATAAAAAGGGTGTTCAAGAGCTAGACTCTACAGCAGCAGATGGAAACCTTACCCTGCGAGGGCCGTGTGGGTGCAGGCTTTTGCTCCAGTCAAACAGAAACACCTGATACATCAAATCATAATTCAGTGAAGGAATTGATTAAAGGAAACAAATCAGGTTGCTGCTTGGCTAGGGCAAAAGCCTGCACCCACCCCGCCCTCGCAGGGTAAGGTGTCCATCTGCATGGCCTGCTTTAGAGAGAGCATTCCAATAATGTGTAGAAACTACTCACCAAACTCTGGTGTCCCCGTGTAGAGCTTCTCAGAGAGGAAGCTGTGATCGCTGAAGCTCTGGACTGTGTTTCCCATGGCAATGACAGACACCATTACCAACCAACTCCGCAGAACATTTAGAAAACGACTCATCCTTGCCTTCTGTAGGAAGCACCTGCCAGACAAGTTGGCTGAGAATGACGGACAGACAGCATAGCAGTGTGCAAAAGCTATGAAGAAAAGAACAGCTTCATTTTGCTGGCTACAGCTCGGATCAATGAATGCTACCCGTCAGGTTGCAAGAACCACCATGATCAAAGGATAGCTACTGTAGCTAGCTAGTTGGCAACAACAACAACCATCGCTAGCTCGATAATAACCATGTAATGCATGTGTCTAACTTACCTTCTAAAGTGTAGTTTATAGCTGGGGCATATCCAGATACGACAGTGATCAGCGAGTCGAAATCAATAGGTATACAATGTCAACATGTCTGTGAAAACATCGCTAATGTTTTTGAGATTGAGTATACTCAATCTTGCTAGCTACTGTCATTCAATAATTAGCTGATATGGACATTCAATTCGGCCAATTAGAGCGCTCAAAAGATGGCTTTGTCAAATTGTCCTTGGCAGCAGTTAATGGTGATCCATAATACATTCAAATACAAATCTCTGTTAACGTAGCTAGTTTTAGGCTCCACCTTATTTCGCTCGTTCGTCTTCTTCTTCTTCTATGATATCATGGCGCGCAAACAAACGTTTGAAGTGCATGCCGCCACCTACTGTGCTTGAATGTACGATCAATTCTGTACTACAATGAAAATGAAATTAAAAACCAAATAAATCCCTAACTTCTACCACACCCTCCCCCAAAAATCCTCCCCAACCCCATTAAACTTGATCTATATCATGCTGAAACACTCCACCCTTAGGATTGTTCAGCATGTCAACAATAATTTCAACAGTATCATCTGTTACCCCCAATATCTATTTTGCCGTTTCCACAATAACCTTCAACCTGGCATTTCTGTTTTCCACAACCCGAGTCGTATTGATAACCTTACCAATAAAAGCTATAAAGTCAACTTTATTCATTATCAAAGTGTCCTTTGACACCGCACATTCATGAGCACAAGATTTCTGAACAGGCCTTGAAACCATGCCAGGACCATCAGAAGCACCAGCCCTGACAGTAGGTCCACTTACTACAGGTACATCCATGTAAGCTCCATCAGTCCGCACTGTAGTTCTACCAATCTGTCTTACTGCCTCTGCATATGATACAGCAGGGCTGATCCTATATCTCTGAGCCTCTCTAGCCTCTCTCTGTTCCTGGCATCCATCAAATGTTGCACTATGTTCTCCCCCACAATTACAGCACTTAACCTTCACATTGCTTCCACATTCACCGTAATCATGTTCCCCTCCACACTTGGCACATCTTTTCTTTCCTTTACACTGAGCAGCTACATGTCCCATTCTTTGGCATTTTAAACACTGCAGTGCATATGGGACAAATTCTCTAACATTGAAACTAAGGAATCCTATTTGTACTTTTCCCGGCAAGACTTTCTCAAACCTCAGCATCACTGATAAGCTTTCACTTCTTTGACCCTCTTTCCTACAGATCAACCTTTTGGCCTCAATCACTCTGCCTCCCTTTACATTTTCTTTAATATCATCTGTGGACATAGATATTGGGACCCCAGTGATGACGCCCCCCAATATAGCATAAGCACCAGGTACATGGCTTTTAATCTTCTTCCCATTAAGCTTTTCCATTTGCAGAATCTTCCCTTGCTGAGCCTTGCTACCACAAAATATTAGCAATCTACATTTCCAATTAACCGGGCAAGTTTAACGCCACCTATCTCTTTCTCTACATCATTAGTTAGTCGGGTAGGGTGTAAATGAGGCCCTATGGTCTCATCAAACATCATCACAACTTTCCACGCCGACACATTATTACTCTTGCTTCCTACCGTGACCCTCTTTTTGCTTTCTACACTAGACGCTCCACTACTTTCAGTATCACGATCTCTCTTCTTCCTATGTCTTTCCACTACAGACCATTCAGATCCTTGACCCTCATCCTCCGCCCCATATCATCAGAACGGTCACCCATATTGATCGCACTCCAGCACAGCTATTGCTTCTCCAACCTTCTCTCCATTTCTTCCATTTCTTTCGCTCATTCCACCAATCATTCCAACCCAAACCACAGTTGCGACTGTGGACGAGCTCGATTTAGCTCTCCTGGTGCTCCGGCCCCGAATACACCGAGACTTCACTTAATTTATTCCAGTGAGTGGCTGGTGACTAAAACATACATATATGCCTACTATAAAAACACCATACATATGGATACGTTATCAATTGTTTTAATACTATGATAGACAATATAATTAGGCCTATATATGAATATTTCATAGCATTCATTCAATGTGTGAAATTATCTGACCATATGCACCAATTCAGTACAGTAACTTGAAAACATTGGAATGCACATGCATATGTGTTTTTTTTCCCTCAATAAAAACTTTGCAAATTCTTATTTTATGATGCAGATTTGGATTGATAGAAATCCATCACAAATGGGAGTTGGATTCCAAATCACCCCCTTCCCCTCCGCCCTCCATTTGCGCGTTTACGCGTACCTCCGCCATTTGCAAAAGTGTCCCAAAACTGAGGGAGTGAACATTATCGAGGGTGTAGGGGATAATTAGACCCTCAGATAGTCACTTCGACCGACCCAGCAAGGCTGCAGGCGTCAAAGCGAAGTGCTATCTCGACATGCGCTGTCTGCAATATGCTTGGAGTTTTCGCAATTTCATACAGAAGAGGCGTGCCTAATTATATGCCACGTGCATTTGTTTATGTCTGATTTCGAGACGCATGTAACAGATGAAATACCTCCCAAATTAAATGTTTAACTGTTACTGAGGTTTATATCTTGTAAAACTACAGGGGGGATTTGTTAATTAGAATTTCATGCGCGTTTTATTCTTAAAAAGTGGAACATGAATTAGATCATTCAAGTCAGGAGTGTGTCCAGAAGTTGATGGGTTTATTAATCTCATCGCCATTCTCTGGAAGTCAGTCACCCAATGAGTTTCGTCAGCAACATGTGACAGCAGAGGGCCCTCGGAGCGAGTTGGTAGCTGTTCTTATTATACTAGTGGTTGGTTAGGGGCTAGGGTGTGGTTTGGGATTAACAATGTAAATTGTGGGGTCAAAAACGTAATGTGCTTGAGGACAGTGCACATGCTCTCTCCATTGTTTGCCAGTCAGTTGTTGTAGTTACAAAAAGGCTACAGGAAGAATTTTAATGAACCCAATCAGATAGCTACTGTAACTGTGGTTCTTCGATTACATAAATTTATCCTATGCTGGGAAGAGTTGGGTATGTTTATATGATAGTTTTACGGCTGTCATGATTTATAACCTGAATGTTCGTTTGCTCTCTCAATGAAAGACATAGTTTGCATTACAAACCACAGTAAAGCTAACTAACGTTAGCTAACGTGCCAAACTGGTTAACACCTTCTGCAACATCTACTTATCTGGCTGGTATCATGAGCTAGCAAAATACCTAGCTAGCTATGTAACATAGCAACACACAAAATATATTTCATTTTCAGGGCATGGTGTGAGCTACTATGATTATGTTTGTTGCTGGGCAGTGCTGATATGGACAGACTCATAATTTATGCATGAACCTTATTTATATAATATTGCTCCTCTCATTTGTAGACAATGTATTCTTCAGTATTAATAATATGCTGTGTTTTAACTGGACTGATATTTCAACAGTAGACGGTGAGAACTGGAGATGACCACAGTCATAACCCCAAATAAATACCTGACTCAAAGCAGATTTCATCAGGAGGTACTCCTCTGTGGAGTTGGGAGAACCTTCCAGAAGGAAAACCATCTCTGCAGCACTCCACCAATCAGGCCTTTATGTTAGAGTGGCCAGACAGAAGCCACTCCTCAATAAAAGGCACATGACAGAAAGGACTCTCAGACCATGAGAAACAAGATTCTCTGGTCTGATGTAACCAAGATTGAACTCTTTGGCCTGAATGCCAAGCGTCACGTCTGGAGGAAACCTGTCACCATCCCTACGGTGAAGCATGGTGGTGACAGCATCATGTTGTGGGGATGTTTTTCAGCGGCAGGGACTGGGAAACTAGTCAGGATCGAGGGAAAGATGATCGAAGCAAAGTACAGAGAGATCCTTGATGAAAACCTGCTCCAGAGCGCTCAGGACCTCAGACTGGGGCGAAGGTTCACCTTCCAACAGGACAACGACCCTAAGCACACAGCCAAGACAACACAGGAGTGGCTTCGGGACAAGTCTCTGAATGGCCTTGAGTGGCCCAGCCAGAGCCCGGACTTGAACCCGATCGACCATCTCTGGAGAGACCTGAAAGTAGCTGTGCAGCGACGCTCTCCATCGAACCTAACAGAGCTTGAAAGGATCTGCAGAGAAGAATGTGAGAAACTACCCAAATACAGGTATGCCAAGCTTGTACCGTCATACCCAAGAAGACTCAAGGCTGTAATCGCTGCCAAAGGTTCTTCAACAAAGTACTGAGTAAAGGGTCTGAATACTTATGTAAATGTGATATTTCATTTTTTTATTTTTTTCATGATACATTTGCAAACATTTCTAAAAACCTGTTTTTGCTTTGTCATTATTGTGTGTAGATTGATGAGGGGGAAAAACAATTTAATCCATTTTAGAATAAGGCTGTAACGTAACAAAATGTGGAAAAAGTCAAGGGGTCTTAATACTTTCCGAATGCACTGTACAGGGCTGCCCGCTGGGCCGGGGAGGTTTTGGAAACCCTCTGGGCCAGTCAATCATCCAGTGAAGAAAAATATTGTAATAATGCTATTTTCAATCTAGGCTATATCATTGATGAAAAACCAACACATTTCCAAAGCTGTTAGTTCGTAATGTAGATTATTGATCACACGTGCGATTTGTATTAATCGGGTGGGCAACAACTTTGCCATCACATATATACACTGTACATTGTAGAGTAGGCTACAGAAACACTGCTTGTCAAACGCAATGTTCTCTTGCTAGGTGCGAAATTGAATTAAAGGGCAACTACACCCATTGAAAAAAAAATATTTTTATTTTTCCCAGACCTCAAAAGTGGTCTCCTGATGTGATTTAAGCATTGTTGTGGACTTAGAACATACAATTTTGACATTTTATATTTAATAAAAGTGTGAAAACAAAACCTGGAATATGTAATTTGGCAAAAAATAATGTAAGTTGGCAAAAAACTAAACGGTTTTGATAGGGCCCTATAACTGTTGCCTTCTGACTGTTCAGAATCGATAACAATAACACCCTTTTTGAGATTGCATGAAGGTTTTAGTTTTCCCCTCCTGTTAGAGACTAACACTCCAAAGAATCATCGTATCAATCGCAAATGAAAGATAAAATCACCTGCTATTGAAATTATGCCATGGAGCTTTCATTTGGCACAGTGTGCCACTGGCAAATTTACTTGAATATCAAGCTCTGTAATACATATCTTTATTACAGATCCATTACCATAGCTTGCAAGATCTTTAACAAGCCTGAGTACGATTCCTAGAGCCCAGTATTACTAGACTAGTGCTTGTGCTGGCCACTGGCTTGTGTTGAGTGACTATTGAATATACTCTGGAACTATAGATATCAAATCAAATTGTATTGGTCACATACACGTGTTTAGCTGATGTTATTGCGGGTGTAGCGAAATGCTTGTGCTTCTAGATCCGACAGTGCAGTAATATCTAACAAGTAATATCTAACAATTTCACAACATATACCCAATACACACAAATCTAAGTGATGGGAGCTTTGTTTTGGCTGACATTTCTGGATACCTGAGCCAGGAGCAGGTATTGTTTACCTGCCTCCCTACCATACCCAACCTTATCCAGAATGGTCACGTCTGATAGAGTTCTTCTCCATAAGCATGCCATCTTATCTCCACCATGGCCACAGACATGCTGGCTGTGTCTGGTACTATCATATATTTTCAGTGCAATGTTACCAGGGTGTTTGTTAGTTGACAGGTATGTTATTGTGCACTAACTATGAGACTGTGTGTGGCCCTGACCTTTCTCTGGTCTGCTGGAGTAAACACTTTGTCAGATTGCATTCCACCACCCTGAGGTAAGCTAAGGGTAGCGTCATTCTGGACTTTAAATTCAACATTAAGAGACAGGTTTTACAGCTTTAGGTTAAGGGTACAGATGTAAGAGCTTAATTTGAGCCAGTTTGCTACAGCAGGAAAAGAATCCTGCAGCATCAGGAAATGTGAATTATTATGTGGATTTTAATGAATGGATTTTTTTGTAGGGGTTGATACATTTTTCGTTGGGGCAAATCAAGTCGGATATTTTAAAGTGGAAATTACAAACTTTAGAACCTTTTTAAACCTTGAATGCACTACAAGTTTGTGTTCCTGCCGTGGAGGAAAATTCTCAGCAACAAAAGAGTGATCAAATTAAGATTATACATCTGTATGCCCTGTCTGAGAGGCTTTTCTCTTCTTTTATTGGATTTATATGGCTGTTTTGTCACCCATTTATGTTATTTTTGGGCTTTGGCTCTATGAGATTGAGTGAACTACTATTGTGTTGCTTGACCCTGCATGAGCCTCTCAATGTAAGAATAAGAAGAATACTTTATTGATACACTTCTCTCTCTCATCAGAGACCATCCTTGCATTGCCTGGAGTGGCCTCAGCAGGAATGGTGTTCTTTGCTGAAGCCATCGTCTCTAAAGATGGAACATCTGTTCTGTTGGAGGTACTGGGGTCCATAAGAAACATTCTAAAGATATATGAGAGTATAGAATTCTGTTGTTATTCTGTCCTATTCCTTGATTCCTGTTGAATGATAATGTTATGTTCCTATTTTGTCTTTAGAACAGTACAATCTGGCCTTCAAGATTGTGCACACGGCGAGCCGGCTGGTGCGTGGCATGCTGACCAATCATGGATTCCATGAGGTATTACATGAAATGTTCAAAGAATGTCTCATTCTGATTCACTAGCACATATTGTGCTGTAAGGGGATAAGAGGGCTGCTGTTTTTTCCTGACTGACACTGTCTATGTCAAAGCATGGGAATGCACCCACGGACAAAAGGTTGGCCCACCATAGGGTTAATCCTGTTTCACAAGGGAGCACACTCCCTATTATCGCTCCATCCAAGCACTTACTATTAAGTCAATTTATATTTCACTTCAATGCCTCGTCTCCCACTAAACCCATCATCAAAGGCAGGCTAGTGTCTGCCACATCATCCCTAGAGCCAAAGTTTAATAACCCTCTATTGCAAACATCTGGCTTTCTCATAGCAGTAAGTGCAGGCCCATGCCAAACCTGACTCTTCACAAAGGAGCGCAGAAGGGTAGGAATAAAACAAAACAGATATAAAGTAATATGATGGTGATGAAAATAGCTGGTGAGCTGGCCTCCCTTTGAGATGATTTGAAGTTAGAGGCCTATATTTCAGCAGATTAGTGGCTAAGTATCGGATCTGAGCCTCAGATCCATCCTTATCAAGCTGTCAGATGTGATGTGGTGGTTATCAACTGTGTAAACCTCATGTTTGCACCAAGGCTATATTTGATGATGTCCTTTAATTTCCCTAACGATTTCCCCTGCCATTGCATAGTGTGGTCTTACTGTAAGTAGTGCCTGTAAATAATCTTGACGTACATAACGTTTAGATCTGAGCTTGACTGGAAGGTCTTATTTTCAGATCCATCCAAACAGTAATGACTTCAACCTCATGTGGAAGGGGTCTCGCCTCAAGCCTTACCTCCTACGTAGCCTTCGCGACTTCCAGAAGGTCAACCACTTCCCTAGGTACCACAATGTGTCCAACTGTACATAGGCATACGTCCCATTGGCTTGCTACGCTTCCTGATGTAAAAGTTCACACTGCTTAGCAGTTTAAGCCCCTTCAAATCAGGCTTGTGTTTATTGGCTTCCACAGTAAAGTACATTTTGTTTGGACCAGTGCCTTTCTAAAACATGAAATGAATCAAACTGTCATGCAGTAGTCTTGTTGCATTGTGTTTGTACAAGCTCTTATTTCTCTCAGCGTCCACGCTGTGGAGAACTCAAGCATTTCGAGCTGAAAGGTCAATGGCCCTGTTCATTTCTAAGTCATATGAACTGATGCGCAAAGACCGGCTGTATAAAAACATCCAGCGGATGCAGCAGGCTCACGGCGTTAAAAACGTCCACATCGTCCCTCAGACCTTTGTGCTTCCCTCAGAGTACCAGGTGTTCTGCAGTAAGTCCTGCTTGTCTGTTAACTTACTTACTGTAAATGTAAACACAATAAGCCACCATGATTCTCCGCTAGTCTTTCTCACAGCATGCCACACTTCCCCATCCTCTCTCTGCCTCACCCCTAGGTTATTTCATCAAGGACAAGGGCCCTTGGATCATTAAGGCAGTAGCATCTTCAAGAGGACGAGGGATCTACTTGGTCAGCAATGTAAGGGATACGCCATAGGAAGAACACTGTACTGTGAAAGTGTTACTGTGTTAAATATACGCTCACCTTAAGTCTGGGATAATGACCTGAGCGAACTTGTGTTGTAAATGAAACAATATGGCCAGTTACTTGTGTGGGGGATTCTGTTGAAAAAGAAAGTATAAAACAGTGTGTGTCATAGACATTAAGCATTGTTGAGTAAATCACACACTTCAAGGCATTGGCTTTGGAAGAGCTCCACAAGGTTCTCTGACTTGGACAACCAATAAACACTTTTTCTTTTGAGGTATTTTTATGAAACAGTGGAAAGAATGTCAGGGTGATATTTGGAAAGAAGGATGTTCATTTTGGGGGTTTTCTCTGAACTGTAGCCAGCCCTAAGGTTAGTAGCTCTCCACCTCCCCCACCCCCCCATCCCTCCTCGGCTTCAACACCTGCAACACATTTTAGCCTCATAAATGACCCCACTCCTACCCACCGATAGGGCTCTGATAGACTGCTCTACAGGAAGGGTTTTCTCCTTGAATGGCCAATGTCATGTGTCTGACTTGATCATACTTTACCTGGTGCATTATATGTGTTATATAATGATTGCCGTGTTATTTAGCCTAACATATTTGATCCTCATCCTACAAAGCCCAACCAGATTCCAATGGATGAGAACATCTTAGTGTCTCGCTATATCAATAACCTGTTACTGATTGACGGTGAGTTTTTGCCCATCAAGTGTTGACAAATCGGTTACTTATGTAGATGAAGACAGTAGTCAGAAAAGCAGTAATTTGTATCTATGTTTTATAAATTGTTTCCAGACTTCAAGTTTGATGTGCGGTTGTATGTGCTGGTGACATCGTATGATCCACTCACTATCTATCTCTATGAGGAGGGCCTAGCCAGGTGAGCTGTGTACTGGATCTTTCCTTTTACAAATAATGGCCAATGGTTCTATATGGGCTATCTAATCTGTATTTGCCAGGTCATAGAAGTGTATATTGGGTCAAGAGGTCCATCTTGGATAGTGGCTTTGCGATTAGTTTCTGTCCTCATGAATGTAGTGAAGAAAAGTAGCAACTGTATCTGGAATTTACAAGGCAATGACCAGTAGAGGGCAGTCTCAATGTTTCTGTCTGCCACTGATGAGTAGTATGACTTTGCGACGCTTTCAAACAAAGCTCTCCATTGTCTCAACGGTCAAAATGGTCACCAGGAGATGACAGGTTTATTAGACATTGTAATGATATTTTGCTGTAATAATCTCAGATATATAAATCTGCAGTGACAGACTACAAATGATAGTGTCTCAGCGGCAATGCTATTTGCAAGATGAGCAATGTTTAGTTATTTTCTTATCATATTAGATCAATGAAGGCATTGCAAATTATATAATTTAGCTGTATCTTTGCCTGGAGCCATCTGTATTACTGTATTCATAGGGATTAATCATTAAGATAGTCAGGATTCAGGTGGGTTGGGGGCAGAGATGGGTGGATGATGGATTAAATGGCTCATCTCTGCTAGGCTAGACAGATATATGTGTTGCACAGAGTGACACACACTGCCGTTCTTCGCACACTGTGCTTGATTATTAACTGAGGGTAATAAATCCAGGCTGAATTGCAAATACCACTTTTCTCTTTGACATTCCATTGTTTGATGGTATTCAGGTACTCACTGTATGCCAAGGAATCCTCATTATTCCACATGTGGTGTCCAATCCTCTTTAATACAGTACAATAGGGGAAACATATCTCTGTTCTACTAATTGACCCTCTAAGGCTGTCAAAGATCATTCATATTAATTGCTTTATTTATTGTAAGTAATAGTAACTCTGTGTAGAGATCTGTTGTTAGTTTTGTTTTTGGAAATTGTATATTTAAGTAACACTGCCTACAGGTTGGTCACATACACGTGTCTAGCAGATGTTATTGCGGGTGTAGCGAAATGCTTGTGTTTCTAGCTCCGACAGTGCAGTAATATCTAACAAGTAATATCTAAGAATTTCATAACATATACCCAATACACACAAATCTAAGTAAAGCAGTGGAATTAAGAATATATAAATAAATATATGGACGAGCAATGTCAGAGCGGCACAGACTAAGATACAGTAGAATAGTATAAAATACAGTATATACATATGAGATAAGTAATGCAAGATATGTAAACATTATTAAAGTGACTAGTGTTCCATTTATAAAGTGGCCAGTGATTTCTAATCTATGTATATAGGCAGCAGCCTCTAATGTGCTAGTGAAGGCTATTTAACAGGCTGATGGCCTTGAGATAGAAGCTGTTTTTCAGTCTCTCGGTCACAGCTTTGATGCACCTGTACTGACCTCGCCTTCTGGATGATAGCGGGGTGAACAGGCAGTGGCTCAGGTGGTTGTTGTCCTTGATTATCTTTTTGGCCTTCCTGTGACATCGGGTGCTGTAGGTGTCCTGGAGGGCTGGTAGTTTGCCCCCGGTGATGTGTTGGGCAGACCGCACCACCCTCTGGAGAGCCCTGCGGTTGCGGGCGGTGCATTTGCCGTACCAGGCGGTGATACAGCCCGACAGGATGCTCTCAATTGTACATCTGTTAAAGTTTGTGAGGGTTTTAGGTGCCAAGACAAATTTCTTCAGCCTCCTGAGGTTGAAGAGGCGTCGAGGTCCCGTTGATGTGGATAGGGGGGTGCACCCTATGCTGTTTCCTGAAGTCCACGATCATCTCCTTTGTTTTGTTGACGTTGACTGAGAGGTTATTTTCTTGGCACCACACTCCCAGAGCCCTCACCTCCTCCCTGTAGGCTGTCTCGTCATTGTTGGTAATTAAGTCTACTACTGTTGTGTCGTCTGCATACTTGATGATTGAGTTGGAGGCGTGCTTGGCCACGCAGTCATGGGTGAACAGGGAGTACAGGAGGGGGCTGAGCACGCACACTTGTGGGGCCCCAGTGTTGAGGATCAGCGAAGTGGAGGTGTTGTTTCCTACCTTCACCACCTGGGGGCGGCCCGTAAGGAAGTCCAGGACCCAGTTGCACAGGGCTGGGTTCAGACAAAGGGCCTCGAGCTTAATGATGAGCTTGGAGGGTACTATGGTGTTGAATGCTGAGCTATAGTCAATGAACAGCATTCTTACATAGAGTTGAAGTCAGAAGTTTACATACACTTAGGTTGGAGTCTTTAAAACTCGTTTTTCAACCACTCCACAAATGTCTCGTTAACAAACTACAGTTTTGGCAAGTCGGTTAGGACATCTACTTTGAGCATGACACAAGTAATTTTTCCAACATTTGTTTACAGACAGAGTATTTCACTTATAATTCACTGTATCACAATTCCAGTGGGTCAGAAGTTTACATACACTAAGTTGACTGTGCCTTTAAACAGCTTTGAAAATTCCAGAAAATGATATCATGGCTTTAGAAGCTTCTGATAGGGTAATTGACATCATTTGAGTCAATTGGAGGTGTACCTGTGGATGTATTTCAAGGCCTACCTTCAAACTCAGTGCCTCTTTGCTTGACATCATGGGAAAATCAAAAGAAATCAGCCAAGGCCTCAGAAAATAAATTCTGTTTCATCCTTGGGAGCAATTTCCAAACACCTGAAGGTACCACGTTCATCTGTACAAACAATAGTACGCAAGTATAAACACCATGGGACCATGCAGCCGTCATACTGCTCAGGAAGGAGACACTTTCTGTCTCCTAGAGATGAACGTACTTTGGTGCGAAAAGTGCAAATCAATCCCAGAACAACAGCAAAGGACCTTGTGAAGATGCTGGATGAAACCGGTACAAAAGTCTCTATATCCACAGTAAAACTAGTCCTATATCGACATAACCTGAAAGGCCGCTCAGCAAGGAAGAAGCCACTGCTCCAAAACCGCCATAAAAAAGCCAGACTACGGTTTGCAACTGCACATGGGGACAAAGATCGTACTTTTTGGAGAAATGTCCTCTGGTCTGATGAAACAAAAATACAACTGTTTGGCCATAATGACCATCTTTATGTTTGGAGGCAAAAGGGGGTAGCTTGCAAGCCGAAGAACACCGTCCCAACCGTGAAGCACGGGGGTGGCAGCATCATGCTGTGGGGGTGCTTTGGTGCAGGACGGACTGGTGCACTTCACAAAATAGATGGCATCATGAGGAAGGAAAATTATGTGGATATATTGAAGCAACATCTCAAGACATCAGTCAGGAAGTTAAAGCTTGGTCGCAAATGGGTCTTCCAAATGGACAATGACCCCAAGCATACTTCCAAAGTTGTGGCAAAATAGCTTAAGGACAACAAAGTCAAGGTATTGGAGTGGCCATCACAAAGCCCTGACCTCAATCCTGTAGAAAATGTGTTGGCAGAACTGAAAAAGCGTGTGCGAACAAGGAGGCCTACAAACCTGACTCAGTTACACCAGCTCTGTCAGGAGGAATGGGCCAACATTCACCCAACTTATTGTGGGAAGCTTGTGGAAGGCTACCCGAAACATTTAATCCAAGTTAAACAAGTTAAAGGGAATGCTACCAAATACTAATTGAGTGTATGTAAACTTCTGACCCACTGGGAATGTGATGAAATAAATAAAAGCTGAAATAAATAATTCTCTCTAAATTCTCTCTAAATCTGACATTTCACATTCTTAAAATCAAGTGGTGATCCTAACTGACCTAAAACAGGGACTTTTTACTAGGATTAAATGTCAGGAATTGTGAAAAACTGAGTTTAAATGTATTTGGCTAAGGTGTATGTAAACTTCCGACTTCAACTGTAGGTATTCTTCTTGTCCAGATGGGATAGGGCAGTGTGCAGTGTGATGGCGATTGCATCGTCTGTGGATTTATTGGGGCGGTAAGCAAATTGAAGTGGGTTTAGGGTGGCAGGTAAGTTAGAGGTGATATGATCCTTGACTAGTCTCTTAAAGCACTTCATGATGACAGAAGTGAGTGCTACTGGGCGATAGTCATTTAGTTCAGTTACCTTTGCTTTCTTGGGTACAGGGACAATGGTGGCCATCTTGAAGCATGTGGGGACAGCAGACTGGGATAGGGAGAGATTGAATATGTCCGTAAACACACCAGCCAGCTGGTCTGCGCATGCTCTGAGGACTTGGCTAGGGATGCCATCTGGGCCGGCAGCCTTGCGAGGGTTAACATGCTTAAATGTCTTACTCACGTCAGCCACGGAAAAGGAGAGCCCACAGTCCTTGGTAGCGGGCCGCATCGGCGGCACTGTATTATCCTCAAAGCGAGCGAAGAAGGTGTTTAGCTTGTCCGGAAGCAAGACGTCGGTGTCTGCGACGTGGCTGGTTTTCCTTTTGTAGTCTGTGATTGTCTGTAGACCCTATCACATACGTCTTGTGTCTGAGCCGTTGAATTGCGACTCCACTTTGTCCCTATACTGATGTTTTGCCTGTTGCGGTGGTTCGCACTTTCAATTTTGCGCAAATGCTGCCATCTATCCACGGTTTCTGGTTAGGGTAGGTTTTAATAGTCACAGTGGGTACAACATCTCCTATACACTTCCTGATTAACTCAGTCACCGTATCAGTATATACGTTGATATTATTCTCTGAAGCTACGCAGAACATCTCCCAGTCCGCGTGATCAAACCAATCTTGAAGCGTGGATTCTGATTGGTCAGACCAGCGTTGAATAGTCTTTAGCACGGGTACTTCCTGTTTGAGTTTCTGTCTATAGGAAGAGTGGAGCAAAATGGAGTCGTGGTCAGATTTGCTGAAAGGAGGGCCTTGTATGCATCCTGGAAGTTGGAGTAGCAGTGGTCGAGGGTTTTAGCAGCGCAAGTACTACAGTCGATGTGTTGATAGAACTTCGGCAACCTTCTCCTCAAATTTGCTTTGTTAAAATCCCCAGCTACAATAAATGCAGCCTCAGGAAATGTGGTTTCCAGTTTGCATAGAGTCCAGTGAAGTTCTTTGAGGGCCGTTGTGGTATCGGCTTGAGGGGGGATATACACGGCCGGGACTATAACCGAAGAAAATTATCTTGGGAGATAATACGGTCGGCATTTGTGTGTGAGGTATTCTAGGTCGGGTGAACAAAAGGACTTGAGTTCCTGTATGTTATCACAATTACACCATGAGTCGTTAATCATAAAACATACACCTCCGCCCTCTGCTTCCCAGAGAGATATTTATTTTTGTCTGCGCGATGAACTGAGAACCCAACTGGCTGGACCGTGTTGGACGGTATATCCTGAGAGAGCCATGTTTCCGTGAAACAGAGTATGTTACAATCCCTGATGTCTCTCTGGAAATTAACCCTCGCCCTGAGCTCGTCAACTTTATTATCCAGAGACTGAACATTAGCGAGTAATATACTCGGAAGCGGTGGGTGGTGTGCACGCCTCCTAAGTCGGACTAGAAGGCCGCTCCGAGTTCCTCTCCTCCGGCGTTGTTTTGGGTCGGCCTCTGGAATCAGTTCAATTGCCCTGGGGGGTGCGAACAAAGGAAAGTCAGTCTTAATGCTGGTAGTGCTGGTGAGTTACTGCCGCTCTGATATCCAATAGTTCTTCCCGGCTGTATGTAATAACACAAACCATTTTCTGGGCTAATAACGTAATAAATAATACATAAAAAAACAAAATACTGCAAAGTTTCCTAAGAGCTAGAAGCAAGGCAGCCCTCTCTGTCGGCGTCATTTTAACTTGGCTGCTCTCACTTACTACAGCGTGAACAAGAAGAGCAGCGACTATCTCAGGTAACCTGGGATCTGCAGTCAACAGTCACTTCTTTATTCTCCTTCAGGAATCTCTAAATTAATATGTAGCTAATTGAGGGGGCATGGAATTTGGGAAAACATAGCAAATCATACACCTTTGTGCCTTGGGCATTTGAATGGTATGTATTAGATAATAGACTCCCGCTTCATTCAAAAGCCTGTTTTGGAAAAAGCCATGTCTTGTTCCTTTTCAGTTGCAATGACCCTGAAGTGGAGGATTACGGGAACAAATGGAGCATGAGTGTAATGCTCCGGTATTTGAAGCAGGAGGGAAAGGACACCACATGTGAGTAGCCTAAACTCTTCACTCTCTTTTGAACCTTCCTCCCCCTCCACCCTCTCCTGGCTCAGAACGTCCATGCTATTGTCCATGCACAGTCAAATAAATTAGTCTGTATTGTCAAGATGTTGCTGTAGTTGAACCGGATTCAATCTTACACCCAGATCCCCACCCTTCTCTTCTCTGTCTAAATACTCAGCAGAGCAGAATCTACATGGCAACCTGTAACCACAGATTGTATCCCAGATGTTGTGATATTGTAAGCACTTTGTGTCTAGTGTAAAGTTCTTTAGGGTCCTGTGTGTAAAGTGGACATAGTAACCCATGCCATGTCTCAGACTGTGTCACCCTGCTGTCTGTGTCTCTGTGTGTTCCAGTGCTGATGAGTCAGGTGGAGGACCTGGTGATCAAGGCTGTTCCGAGTGCTGAGCTGCAGATAGCCACTGCCTGCAAAATGTTTGTGCCCCATAGTAACAACTGCTTCGGGAAGACTGTCTGCCACATTCTAGTCTGTTTCCCTGGCTGTACCTTTCTTGTACTCTCTACGTCTTTGAATTCCATACCGTACATTTTTAGTTCTTTCCTCCTTCATGTGTTCAGTGCAGACTACAGATAGTCCTTCCCAAACCGTCCAGTTTCTGTGTCGGACGGTTTTGGAGTGGCTTTTGACTGAAGCAGGAATTTGCTTCATTTTTTCTGTTGCCATTCAGGTCTGACTGATTTAGGCTGACTGTTTTCTTGGCTGCTCCTGTGTAGCACCAGGCTCGTGTGAACTCCATTTTGGAGCCATTACTGATGTTAGTGTTGGCACTAAGTGTCTTCCCTGTCTCTCTGGCGTTCTCTCAGAGAGTTGGGGTTTGACTGCCGGTACGTCTGCTGAGCCTCCTCGAGTGCCTCTGCCCTCCCTGTCTCCCTTTCTTTCTTTCTTTCTCTCTCACTGTCTTTTTTTCTCTGTTTCCCCCTCTCCTATTCTCTTTTCCTGTTCTTGTCTGTAACTTTCTCGTCTCTCTCTCTCTCTGCTCTGAACTTTCACTGGTTAGAAAAGTAGAGAGCCCTGGCTGCACTTTGACAGGTCACTGTAGGCATAATAGACCCCTGACTTGTGATTGTTTGGGCTGTAGGGGCTGTGTACCAGGGCAAAATAATATAATCGAAGAATCGCCTATATAGAGATACTATCTCTACCCTGAGCGGCAGGCATCACCGCAGGGCTTAACAGCCAGACGGGCCCAGGGTATGAAATGTACAGATGAAGGTGTTTGTAGGATGAGGTGGGGCCTCATACATGCCTGATGGAAATGAATCAACTCAGGAAAAGATGACAGCAGAGATCCTCCATTCTTGGGAGTGCGAGTGAGAGCGAGAGTGAGAGTGAGAGAATGGGGCAGGAATTGATATTGACACACAGATGAACTCACACACACACCCGCATGTACATATGCACTGCAATTAGGCTCCATCTATCTTGTTCTATACACAAATCCTGTTGACTATAATGAACATGCCCATTACCCTTTGTGATATTAGTTTACCGTCTAATGTGGTGTAATTTTGTTGTCTTCAGATCGCCCAGAGCTAGTTAATTATAGCATTCACATTGTGTCTGCTGGAGACAGTTTCCAAAGGAAGACAGTGACAGCTCTTTCCTGACAGTTCCAGAGGACCACCCTCGTCCTGCTGCCTCTGTTCTAATCCTCCTCTCAAGGTGGGCCTGTTGCTTTTTAAATATGTGACTGAGTGTCTGTGGAGACATGTAGGAGCCATTGTAAAACATGAGTGCTGGGAGGCCAGGCCTGCCTCTGCTTCAGGGAGTCCAGTATCACTGTGTGCTTTATCTTCTCTGAAATAAAATCAACCCAAACCACAGAGGGGCTGTGTTCTCCCAGCTCCTGTCGACCTCCTCCTCCTCCTCCTCCTCCTCCTCTCTCTGTCTTCCTCTCCTCCTCCCCCAACCTCCCAAACATGAACACAATGTTAATTCATCCTCTGAAATGGTCCCGAGCAGTGTTGCCATGCATCAATAAAAGAGAAAACATAAGAAGCTGTGATGTATCCTGATAAATAATTGTTGGTAAGGAGGGTGGTGTATGCGTCCCTAAAACAGGGCCTATTGTTCGGAGTTAACATGCAATCTCTGCCACTTCTGGACCACAGCCACACAAGGCAATAAAGAGAGTTGTAATCTTAATTTGCAGCAAATTATTCCAAGCCATTTTAGTGTCTTTAATACAATGTTTGTTTTCAAATGGGATTTGCTCTTTTTGCACAAATTGCTCTGCCTATCTAAACGAGCCTACTGTAACAAAATCCTTTATTGCTCTCTCTCTGATGTGAGAAAGAGTGAAAATAACAGTTCTTTTTCAAACATTCTGTGGTAAGTTGTATGTGGGAGAGGGTAGAATGCTACCCATGCTGCTCTCTTTACCACTGTGCCTTAAGATTAATGGACAGGCGTTTTACTGAGAGATGCTGATTAAGACATGTTTTAACTGAGATCTGATTAGCCAAGCAAAAGGCCTATTTTATTACACATCAAACATTCCACTAACTGCACATGCATTCCACTGAACATCTCTGTTATAGCCTACTACATATTGTGGAATCAGCAATAGCCTTTAAACAACTTTTATTAGTCCTACATTTGTCTGTAGGTCAAACACTTTCCTGTCCCAAAAATAGGGGGTATTACGATGAGGATGATGTGGTTGCTATGCAATTCTTTGCAGGCGATCACTGGATTGAGCCTATGTTTTGAGTCTACTCATTTTTATCATACAGTTTTTCCTCTTTATGTTATCCATGGAGATACGGCAGTATATATTTTCCATGTTTTTATTTGCTGCCTTTAGGGCGTCTTCGCGCATTTGGCATCAAACTTGTTGCTCCTCTGTAAATCCAGAGAAACAAGTTCAACATAAGTGATTTATTTGAAAATGATGCAATAATCCAATTTGTGATAACTAACAACAAAACCCACTTCAAGAAGATGCTTTATGTTGTTGTTGTTATTGTGGGGCCCATGAACTGCATGGCCAGGGTGGGGAGAACATTGTTTTGGCGCTGTCTCTTGTGATGGAGTGTCCAACTGCGCCCACCCAATAGTAAAAAACACTCCTCTTCATCATCCCCTCTTCGCATTACTTCTTTGTTTATTTCCCTCCCTCGTTTAATGGGTGTTGGGGATGTTCTCTCGTTGTCCTCTCTCGCTGTGTGATTGCTGTTGTGGCTTCTCTGTGGCTGCGTTAACAGCGCTCCCCAGGCAGCGGTCGAGCCACAGAACAGACACGTCTCAGAGCTCCCGGCTCCGGGGGGAGTCTGCTTGTCGGGGGCTGGAGTGGCTTTATTTCTCCTCTTTATCCCGTTGTTGTGGTGCGACTGATGAGGCACTCCAGGCTCAAACTAATCTATTCCAGTGCTCTGTTCCCTGAGACGTATACATTGCGTTTTATGGCTCTCTCTGTGTGTGTATGTGTGTGTGCGTGCATGCGTGTTTTATTTAAAAAGAGTGAAAGGGGGATACGCCAGTGAATGGAAAAGAAAATCCCTGCGTTCTGCTTAGAAACTACTATTTGGATTTCAGTGTCCAATTCGAAGACAGATTGGTACTGCTACTAATGTTACAGGCCTTGGCTAAGGACTCCATCGACACATGTGGCTCAATTCCTCTTTAACATGGGTTTAGTTAGCAAGCCTCTTGACCCTAGCAATGACATGATGAATGACTTTGCTCAGTGGATGAGTTGACATTCAGATCTTCCGTAATCATCATCATATTTACAAGAGAAGATGAATTAGCCTACTCTTGAAGAAGTTCGAATTTCAGGTTTTTTTCTGGATCAAAAAGGGGCTTAGGTGGTGGGCGTGGCAGGGGGCGTGGCAATGAGCGCGGTCGGCCCTTTGGTGTGGCCACATTTCAGAGAAAATGTTTGAGGTCCCCATCTTTGCAGTTTTAAGGCTAATTTCCTCCAATACATTTTGCCATTTACTATTGTCAGAAAACCATGAACCAGAGGTTAGGGAGGAGGCACTTGCAGAAAATCACTAAATGAACCATGAATGACTGAATATAGCTTTTTATATATATATAAAACTTAACTTACACTGTAATATCATTCCTTCACCAACCACTGTGTGAAGATATACACTGCTCAAAAAAATTAAGGGAACACTTAAACAACACAATGTAACTCCAAGTCAATCACACTTCTGTGAAATCAAACTGTCCACTTAGGAAGCAACACTGATTGACAATACATTTCACATGCTGTTGTGCAAATGGAATAGATAACAGGTGGAAATTATAGGCAATTAGCAAGACACCCCCAATAAAGGACTGGTTTTGCAGGTGGTGACCACAGACCACTTCTCAGTTCCTATGCTTCCTGGCTGATGTTTTGGTCACTTTTGAATGCTGGCGGTGCTTTCACTCTTGTGGTAGCATGAGATGGAGTCTACAACCCACACAAGTGGCTCAGGTAGTGCAGCTCATCCAGGATGGTACATCAATGCGAGCTGTGGCAAGAAGGTTTGCTGTGTCTGTCAGCATAGTGTCCAGAGCATGGAGGCGCTACCAGGAGACAGGCCAGTACATCAGGAGACGTGGAGGAGGCCGTAGGAGGGCAACAACCCAGCAGCAGGACTGCTACCTCCACCTTTGTGCAAGGAGGAACAGGAGGAGCACTGCCAGAGCCCTGCAAAATGACCTCCAGCAGGCCACAAATGTGCATGTGTCTGCTCAAACGGTCAGAAACAGACTCCATGAGGGTGGTATGAGGGCCCGACGTCCACAGGTGGGGGTTGTGCTTACAGCCCAACACCGTGCAGGACGTTTGGCATTTGCCAGAGAACACCAAGATTGGCAAATTCGCCACTGGCGCCCTGTGCTCTTCACAGATGAAAGCAGGTTCACACTGAGCACGTGACAGACGTGACAGAGTCTGGAGACGCCGTGGAAAACGTTCTGCTGCCTACAACATCCTCCAGCATGACCGGTTTGGCGGTGGGTCAGTCATGGTGTGGGGTGGCATTTCTTTGGGGGGCCGCACAGCCCTCCATATGCTCGCCAGAGG
>NC_140014.1:21831128-21990888 GCF_964263955.1 Coregonus lavaretus | reverse complement strand
GTACGCTTATCACGCTGCGCCTTGGTCCGTATCTTCCATAAACTATCTTGACAGAAGATCCCACCAACAGAGGACCAAGCAGCGTGCCCAGGAGGAGAAGATGGCGATGTCTCAGGTGGGCAAATGGTGGTCATGGGAGGAGATATTCGCGGGGAAAGGGCCATGGGCAAAGGTAAATGCCCAGGCAGGAGAGGAGAAACGGCGCCAACCGTGCCGACGACGGACACGCGAGAGGCAACCCCAATAATTTTTTTGGGGGGGGCACACGGCGTGGACGACGGGGCAGCAGGAGGCAGCTACAGGGTGAATCTGCAGACTAGGAGAGGAGGCCACCAGGTTACGGGGGCTATTGGTCCAGAGGGAGCAGGAGTTAATTGGTCGGAGGGAGGAGCTACAAGAGGCGTAGAGGGAGAGTGTAGAGGCACGGCGAGAGGAACTGGTTAGGCAGCAGAAGGAGCGGAGGTTTATAAGGAAACCCAGTCCCGCTCCTCGCACCAAGCAAGTGGTGTGTGTCACCAGTCCGGTCCGGCCCGTTCCTGCTCCCCGCACCAAGCCAGTGGTGCGCGTTGCCAGCCCGGTCCGTTCCTGCTCCCCGCACCAAGCCAGTGGTGCGTGTGTCCAGTCCGGCACGGCCCGTGCCTGTTCCACCGGTGCCTGGTCCGGCACCGGTCAGCTGCTCCACTCCGGAGCCAGAGCAATCCGCTTCACCGGGTTCCGGTCCAACTCCAGTCAGCGGATCCACTCCGGAGCCAGAGCAATCCGCTCCACCGGTGTCCAGTCCAGCTCCGGCCAGCGGCTCCATTCCGGAGCCTGTACGGTTTGATCCACCGTCGTCGCGTCCAGCTCCAGTCAGCGGTGCCAGACCAGATCAGGGGCGCAACGGGGAGGTGGAGAGAAAGTGGTGGTCACGCCCGGAGCCGGATCCACCTCCGAGGCGGAATGCCCACCCGGCCCCTACCCTGTTGTGTTTGTGTGGCGCGGTCGCAGTCCGCGCCTTTTTAGGGGGGGTACTGTCACGCCCTGGCTCTGGGGACTCTGAAATGTTGAGCCAGGGTGTGTAGTTTCTGTGTTATATTTTCTATGTTGATGTTCTAGATCGTTTAGATCTATGTTGGCCAGGGTGGTTCCCAATCAGAAGCAGCTGTATCTCGTTGTCTCTGATTGGGGACCATACTTAGGCAGCCTGTTTGGCACTAGTCGGTGTGGGATCTTGTTCCGTTAAGGTTTGTTTTGTGTAACCTAGGACTTCACGTTTCGTTTGTTTGTTGTTTTGTCGTGAGTTAAGTACATAATAAAATGTACGCTTATCACGCTGCGCCTTGGTCCGTATCTTCCGTTAACGATCGTGACACTGACTTTCTCTTGTAGCATTCAGGAAGGCCAGTGTGCTTGGTCTCTGATGGGTTTCTGTCCTCACAGGAGACAGAGCATATGGTCAATAAACTGGAGAAGACCAAAGATGAAGAACATTGTATCAACCCCAGTGTGTTTCAGGAGTTTATCACTGTGGCAAGGTTAGTGACCTGGCTCCTACTCTCTCTACTACTGAATGGTACATATGCTCCTGACTGTTTCAATTACTTCTGCTACTTAACAGTGGTCTTACTCTAGGTATCATGGAGAATGTTCACACTGCTCTCTTCTCTTCCAGTGAAAGTGATCTGGAGGAGGTCCTGACATTCTACACACACAAAAACAAATCAGCTAGCGTCTTCTTGAGAACCAAATGTAGGAGCACTAAACCTGACAATAGCAACAGCTATGGTTCGGGAGAGCCAGCTACCACAGAGAATCATAAAAGTGAGTAGAAATGTAATTATTTTTTGACACCATCTGTACAGTTGGGACCTTTGTATTCCAGTGCCCCACAAAGTTGACATATTTCTACAATTATTTTGACATTTCATTTAATTATTTGTTGAGAAATCGTTTATAATGTATTTGGACATTTTGATTTTGAAAAACCACATTGTGGAAAAAAAGACATACAAAGTCAAGTACAGGTCAGCTTCTAATAATTAACCCTCATTGGTTGAAAATAAATGTGTGTCGGAGCCATGGAATGGCTGGCTGGATGATAACAGGGATCTGGCTTATTTTGTGCTCTGAACAGCTCTGCCTGTGGCCGAAGACTGCTCCAGCGCCTCAGCCTCTGAGTCCTCACTGTCTGAAGTCAGAATCAGCACAGACCAGCCCACTGCAAATCAACCCACTGTAGAGCAACCGTCTGTAGCCCTTAGAAGTAGTAAACAACCTGAGGTCCAGGCCTCCCAGCACTCCTCCAGCTTCCCAGCTGTCTTAGACTGTGGCCACATCCACCTGCAGCACTACCCTCACCCCCAGAACCTACCTCAGTCTCTGCCCCTGCACTGCCCCCATCTCAGCCCTCGTCCTACGTCCAGTCTCGTCTCCACTCCCCTCGCCAGCCCGAGGCCCCTCCACAGCCCCAGGCCTTTGTGTTCTCCTCAGTCTCCACCCTGGTCCCCCAGCCCCCTCGGGTCATATGGGCAGCTGCCCGCCCTGGTCCCACCACAGTCTCAGCCCCACCGGTCTCCCAGGTCCTGAGGCAGGTCCAGTCCTTTACCTCCACCTCTTCCTCCTCCACGGCTGCAGCCTTGTCCTCCATGCCCGAGGACATCCACGTCTACAGTCAGAAGCTCTCCAGGCCCACTTCTGCAGGTCAGGGTAAAGAGAACACCCTTGATAGATGTCTGGTGTGTTCTCAGCTCCCAGTCTTTCTATGCCCTAAGACATTAATTAATAACATGTTTCGCTCTCTGCTTCAGCAATCAGAAGGACTGCCTCCTGCTGGCCCAGACCAGATCCAACTGGGGTCTTTAAGGATCTGGACTCCCTGTCTGCTCAGACCCAGTCCAACCAGCAAGCCATTGTCTTAGTCCTGCAGAAACTGGCTGAAAAGCAGGCTGCCCACCAGTACACCAGCTCCAGCTACATCAGTCTCCTAACACAATATGTGAGTCTCCTGTCACCCTACCCAACCCCTCTTACTTGCTCAACAACTAGATAGTGTTCATATCAGGATACAAAACTACTACAAATCTATCATACACTGTAAAGTGATTTGTGTTATTCTCTAGATGAGTAAAGGGAATCCACACATCCTGCACAGTGGTCTTACTGCAAGGGTTTTAATATTCCACCGGGTTGTTGGTGTGTAAACCTCTCTGTGACCCCATTGTGAGTGACAGCTCAGAGCTCAGTATTGCTTACTCATCCAGCAGGCAGAGCAGAGTGGTGGGGTGGTGAGCTGATCTGAGGCTCCGTGTGAGGTCTCATTATCAGATGCACCAAAGGGGTCACTGTTGATATTTAACAGGTAGTCACTTTTTCTGTGGTTATTGATGCTTATAAATAAAATAATGTGGAAATTAGAACTGAGTGGGGGAGCGATGGATCTGTTTGCTCCACCACCACTTTTTTTCAACTTTTCCCTGAAGGTTTTTTGTTCACAGTGGGTAAGCCCACCAGCCTCCCTCCCTCCCTCTCTCTCCCTCCCTGGGAGTTTCTTGTGATGGCACCAGACCACACAGAATGCAGTTGTATATCTTCCTCTTCTCTGTACAGTATTCTATTTCTCTGAAAGGTGTTCCCTGTAATTCCCATGGAAAGTTAATCCTGGTCATGACAGAGGGTTATTTTGCAGAGCAAAATAGTTTAATGGTTTGCACTTAAAGGGTCTGAATATACTTGGCCTTTCCCTTGACTCAGATTAGAAGTCATTAAATCACTTATTTAACTCAATAGAGTGTTTTGTATGGAGAAGCAACACCCTGTTGCACGGTTGACCTCTGAAGATTCAGCAATTACTCTTTTTCACATGCCAGGCCTCATCTTTTGGGAATAACCGTAACTACCTCTTACAATGTAATTGTTTCCAATGGGGTGAATTTAAGTATTGTTATCATGTGTAATCTAATCTAATCTAATCTTTGGCCGTAAAATATGTGCTTGATTGTGAGTCCTCCCTCTAACTAACTTGCGTCTTGAGGGCGTGCAACATGATTACACTTTAATAACGTTTTTTTAGACAGGCCCATGTACACCCCAACATGATTCAACATGATATAGTATTTAAGTAATTACATTTTGGTTTGGAGAAGGGTGTTCTTTGACCCATTGTGTTGAAACGTGATAGCATTAATGTCACTATGTCTCTTATGTTTCGGGTATATCAAACAGGGCATTATTTGCACCCAAAACTGTGAATTGTAAATTAAAGTCATTTCCTCCCTCCCTCAGTCCCACCCAGGAGAGCAGAAGCAGACACACATCAAGTGTAATGCTAGCAATGTACATATTAAGGTAGCCTGGAGTTGTCCACTAAGATGAGAAACACCTTAGTCCTGATGAACAACATGGGTGTGCCTTTTGAGCAGTTATTCACGGTTGATTAGGTAATGTTGGAATTTCAGATTTCATGGATTCAAATTTATATTAAAATGTATTATGGATTTACTGAAAATAAATGCCTAATTGGCATACCATTTGAGATCTGTTGACAGTGTATTGTGGATTACCTGCAAATCCTTTAGGATTGAAAATAAACTATATCGGGCCCTGAAAAGCAGCCCGACCTGGCTGTGTTCTGTCAGCTCCTGCATTAATTTAAACACCTGTCATTTAGGAATGTTTGAGTTTTCCCTTTCCCTGGAATGAAGACTAGCCAAACAATTAGTTCACCTACCCAGAACTCGGATTAAAAACCAGAGAAAATAAACAACCCTGTCATTTCTAAAAAGAAGGTGGACAAAAGTACTTTTTTTCCACTTTGCAGAATCACAATCACGCATGAGAAAATCTATTTTTTCCTCCAAATAAAATGTCAACTATCACCATTAACTGAACTCATCAGGAAACAGATTAATAATTTGTCATTTGTTCTCCAGTCTCTTTTTCCCCTAGTCCAGTGCTTTTCATGAGCCCCTCTGTGTGGTTCTGCACAGTAGGCTGGAGGGCAGGAAACAGAGGAGGGCAATAGAAATCTGTGTAAGTATTCATTTCCACCAAATTCCAGGCCTGTCTGATAATGGCTCCCAGGGCAGTATAGATAGTACCGTATGTTGGGAGAGTGCAGCAGATGATGCTGTAGCATGCTGTAATGTAATGGGGAGGGATACTGTAGCACCTAATTGCTAATTGTGCTGTTATTGTTGTAAACAGATTTGACTGGTGAGTAATGACCAGTGTCCCTCTCAGGAGGGTGGGGGGCAAAGGGGAGGGGGGACCACCTGGATGCAGAGCGTATTGGAGACCGGAGACTAGCTCCCTGATGCACTATGTACATTTCACACAGCTGGGGTGGGAGAAATGAGACTGGTGCTGTTGCTGCTGCTGCATCACAGAGGGAAGTCGCCAGTGGGTATGAGTCAAGTAAGAACAAATAGAGAGTCCTGGTGTCTGCAGTACCATAGTGGGAAGACAAGTAACTTAAACTGATTATATTACCTGTATCTGCTTGCGTACTGAATAAGACCATGTATTGACAGTTCAGGTTTAACCATTTTTCTCTGGAGAGATTCCTGGCAGACATGTTTTACCACAAATGTTCAGAATGTAGGCGTTATTGTGCCAATGATGAATACAGTTTCTGATGCATTGTCACTGTGTGTTCTCTTGTCCCTGCAGTTGACCAATCTGAACCTGACTAACAGGGTGCTGAGAAGAGGGGCCATCACCCTGACCCCCGCGGTGTGACATGGAGCTGTGGCCCAGTGGCCTGTCAGGGTTGTCCATTCGGACACAGACCCCATCAGCAGCACTACTGGGTAAGTCAAACACATCAAACCTATTTAACAGACACCTTCCTAAAGAATCACAAGATGCTCACGTGCAACACGCAATGCAGTTATACTGACCCACGTGCAGGAAATTCCCTTAGACCATCACTTATGTCCATAGATGTGGTAAAGAGGGCAACCGAACTCGACCAAAACGACGGAATTGCCATGGATTTTCCCCCAGCAAAATTAGCCTACATTTAGGTAATTGTTTATATGTGTACACTACCAGTCAAAGGTTTGGACACACCTACTCATTCAAGGGTTTTTCTTTATGTTTGACTATTCTTTTCATTGTAGAATAATAGTGAAGAGATCAAAACTATGAAATAACACATATGGAATCATGTAGTAACCAAAAAAGTGTTAAACAAATCAAAATATATTTTACATTTGAGATTCTTCAAATAGCCACCCTTTGCCTTGATGACAGCTTTGCACACTCTTGGCATTTTACCAAATAGGGCTATCTTCTCTATACCTTGTCACAACACAACTGATTGGCTCAAACACATTAAGAAGGAAAGAAATTCCACAAATTAACTTTTAAGAAGGCACACCTGATAATTGAAATGCATTCCAGATGACTAGGTCATGAAGCTGGTTGAGAGATTGCCAAGAGTGTGCAAAGCTGTCATCAAGGCAAAGGGTGGCTATTTGAAGAATCTCAAATATAAAATATATTTTGATTTGTTTAACACTTTTTTGGTTCCTACATTTGTTTTGATGTCTTCACTATTATTATACAATGTAGAAAATAGTAAAAATAAAGAAAAACCCTTGAATTAATAGGTGTGTCCAAACTTTTGACTGGTATTGTATTTCACAGAATGTTGAGGTAAAAATCGGAGTATAATGCTTGTATGGATGTCAACCCCAACACATGTTCATGTCATCCTTACCAATCAACTGCATTACAGTTAAAAACGACTGACTACCATCAATGATTTCTGTATGCTAGCTTTGCTAACCAGCTCATAAAACGGGAGTTAACATTTAGCAGTCACTTCTTCTAAACCTGAAAATGGACACGTCCTACATGTTATGCAGCGAAAACAGCTAAATATATCCAAATCGGACTTAAGTAACCTCATGTATTAGGCCTGTTACAATACATAAATCATGACGGATGTGACGAATATGCACTTTGTTAGATCAGATTTGTTGAACGTCTGCGTTCCATTACTGCATCTATAGTCCGAGTCGATATTCACATAATAATAAGGAATTCCCCTCGACCACGCCCACAAATTGGGGAAACAAACATGCTTTCCCATTGACCCCCATTGTAAAAGAGCCAACTTCGTCATAGATTTGTTGTAATACCAAAATAACAAAACATGCCGAAAAGCTGCAGTGTTGTTCAATGTACATGTAACCAGGTCAAAATTCCCGACCTACAGTTCGCAATGCTCTCACGTAGGGAAATAGAGCTTGCGAGAAGAGCCCTGTGGCTTCAGGCTATTCTGAGTGGGAAATGTGGGAAACTGGTGTACAAGTAGGCTACACGTAGGTATGTGTGTTAAAAAATGTCATCACAGGTAAGACATTTCACTTGTTAAGTATAGTCAATTTGTTACGCCACTCACTACCTGTAGCTGTATCGTCTGTTTGTTTGTGTTGTTGGTCTTGGCTAGCTTAATGTTCCGGTTGGTAGCTACTGTAACTAGCACTCACTCACTCACGTGGCTGCTAGCACTGTCATGAAAAGGGGCATGAGGGAAGCCCTACAATATTACGTGTGTCTAAGTAGTGAGAACGCTAGGGAGAAGGCAATGTTGAAAAGTCATCTTTATACATTCTTACATGTAGTTTTGTAATTGACTAAAACAAGCAGACAAAAATAAAATTGTGTTTGAAAAAGGCCAAGTATTTGCTGCGAGCCAATGGGGTAACCTAGGTAACCACAGGTTGTTTTCCGCACAGGCGGGCGGGCCCGTGACATTCTATCTAATACCGACTGGGTGTATTGGTTCAGTGCACTACCATACTCTGTTCATATACTGATAACGACTGTTTAAGCCACTGATTGGTTGTACAATGAGAAATTATCCAGGATTAAAGTACAGTCTTGAATAAAGAAAGGCACACAATATAATCTAGCTCAACCGAGCAATAATATCCTCTACAATAAACAATCACACACAAAGACAAGGGGGGCAGAGGGAACACTTATACAGGTACTGATGAGGGGATATGAACCAGGTGTGTGTAATAAACAAGACAAAACAAATGGAATGATGAGATGAGGAGCGGCAGTGGCTAGAAGGCCGGTGACGACGAACGCCGAAGCCTGCCTGAACAAGGAGAGGAGGCAGCTTCGGAGGAAGTTGTGACAGCAACAGAGTGAATGGAATGGTATCAAACACATCAAAATCATGTGTTTGATGTATTTGATACCATTCCACTCTGCTCCTGCCATTACCATGAGCCCGTACTCCTGTCTGAAAAATCTAAAAACCTCTTTTCGCTTTGTCGTTATGGGGTATTATGGGGTTGTTATGGGGTATTATGGGGTCATTATGGGGTATTATGTGTAGAATGATGAGGATAATAAAAAAAAATCCATTTTAGAATAAGGCTGTAATGTAACAAAATGTGGAAAAGGTCAAGGGGTCTGAATACAGTGCGTTCAGAAAGTATTCATACCCCTTGACTTATTTCACATTTTGTTGTGTTACAGCCTGAATTCAAAATTGATTAAATAGATGTTTTGTCTCACCCATTTACACACAATATCCCATAATGACAAAGTGAAAACATATTTGTATAATTTTTTGCTAATTTCTTGAAAATGAAATACAGAAATATCTAATTTATGTAAGTATTCACACCCCTTTGCTTTGACACTCCAAATTGAGCTTAGGTGCATCCAATTTCCTTTGATCATCCTTGAGATGTCACTACAACTTGATTGGAGCCAATTCAATTGTTTGGACATTATTTGGAAAGAAACACACCTGGTCCCATAGTTGACTGTACATGTCAGAGCAGAAACTATACCATGAAGTCCAAGGAACTGTCCGTAGATTACCGAGATAGAATTCTGATGAGGCATATATCTGGGGAAGGGTATAAAACAGTCTAGAGTGTTCAAAGTTTCCAAGAGCACAATGGTCTCCATCATTGGGAAATTGAAAAAATATGGAACTACTCAGACTCTGCCTTGAGCTGGCCGTCCGACCAAACTGAGCAACCGGTCAAGAAGGACCTTGGTCAGGGAGGTGACCACTCTGACAGAACTACAGAGTTCCTTGGCTAAGATGAATGAACCACCAATCTGGGCTTTATGGAAGAGTGGCCAGAAAAAGGCACATGACAGCACGTCTGGAGTTTGCAAAAAGGCACGTGAAAGACTCTGAGAGCATAAAGCAAAAGATTCTGTGGTCTGATGAGACAAACATTTTACTCTTTGGCCTGAATGCAAAGCGCGATGTCTAGAGAAAACCAGGCACAGCTCATCACCCGTTTAACACCATCCCTACCGGAAAGCATGGTGGTGGCAGCATCAGAATGTGAAGGTCTTTGAGTGTTAGGATAATAGCCATTGTTTATAGGGAAAATACGAGTAGGAGATTACACTATATATACAAAAGTATATAGACACCCCTTCAAATGAGTGGATTCAGCTATTTCAGCCACACCGTTGCTGACATGGGTATAAATTCGAGCACACAGCCATGCAATCTCCATAGACAAACATTGGCAGTAGAATGGCATTACTTACAACGTCGCACCGTCATAGGATTCCGCCTTTCCAACTAGTCAGTTCATCAAATTTCTGCCCTGCTAGAGCTGCCCCGGTCAACTGTAAGTGCTGTTATTGTGAAGTGGAAACGTCTAGGAGCAACAACGGCTCAGCTGCTAAGTGGTAGGCCACACAAGCTCACAGAACGGGACCGCCGACTGCTGAAGCGCCTAGCGCATAAACATCGTCTGTCCTCGGTTGCAACACTCACTACCAAGTTCCAAACTGCCTCTGGAAGCAACATCCGCACAAGAACTGTTCGTCGGGAGCTTCATGAAATGGGTTTCCATGGCCGAGCAACCGCACACAAGCCTAAGATCACCGTGCGCAATGCCAAGCGTCGGCTGGAGTGGTGTAAAGCTCGCCGCCATTGGACTCTGGAGCAGTGGAAACGAGTTCTCTGGAGTGATGAATCACGCTTCACCATCTGGCATTCCGACGGACGAATCGCTACCAATAGAATGCACTGTATTAGTCTAAAGGAAGTGCCACATTTATTTTTTACCCCCATGTGCCATCTGTTTTTACAGAAGTGGCTTGGATCACATCAGTCATTTTGGTGAGGACTCTCCAAAGTTCTAGGCTATCCCTAATGCGGATGCCTTTCTCTTGGTCTCCCTGATAGTGCTTGCCAGTGAGAGGTTCACAAGAGCTGTGCTCAACCACTTGAGAGGTTTTTAGTGTGACTATTCTGAGAGCCTCATTCAAGTAGGGGCAAATTAACATTTTGAGGATTTTCTGTATAATCGACTTTGGACAATTTTATAGGCGCTTTAGTTTGTGGTAGCCTATTTGGTCACGGTCAATAAAACCTCAAGGCAGGTTTAATGGTCTCTGAAGAACCTTTAAATTGAAGACTGATAGTCTTTCTTTGGAAAGTATTTTCAACTTCCAACACTTCTGGGCTTAGTGGGGTGTTTCAATTTAGGCCTGTGCATGAAAATAAGACGTTTTAATTTTGCTTTGTGAGGCTAGCAGAGGAGTTGACACATAGCTACCTGGTGTGTGTGACTCATCCTGGCAGCCTAACACATTGCATTGAATAAGAGGGGGTCAGAGTCAACAATAAGTCGGCCACAGAGCCAATCTGCTCCAACCCTCTCCTCCACAACCATGCTCTCCCCTCACATTGGGACAGTGGAGACTGCAGAGAGGGAGATCGAGAAGAGAAAGAGAGGGAGAGAAGAAAAGTGAGCACATGGACTCGTGAATATGTGTGCAAGACTGTGTCACGTGACTGCCGGGCAGTTCAACCTGTGCTGGATGCTGCTTCTGGAAGAGGTGGCCGAGCAAGGGTTAAGCATACATGGTTGCTCTCTCTATTTTTACAGTGATATGTGAGTGACAATGTCTCAGACAGTTTGGCCCTGATCTCTGTTTTTCTAGTCCAGCCCTTCCTTATGTATGGAACTGTCAGGGAATTCCTGGAATGTCTGGCCTTTTCCCTTTTTAAAATGTTTTTATTTCCACAAACGAAGGAAGATGGGTTTAATAGAATTCAACTCAAAGAGTAGTTGTATAGAGAGAGACACAAGTTCACTTTTGCATTTCACATTTTAAATGTAGCCTAATTGTCAATTGACCTTGATGGATTATCCTTCTTTCTGTTGTAAGTCCTTTTATCTTATCTACTTTCTCCTTTTGTCTACCTTTTACACATTTGACTCTATTTTGATCCCAGTTCATGTCAGGACTATTCAACTTTTTAACTGGAAATCCTCTCATAAAAAAAAGAATAAAAGACTGTTCTTGAGTGCACTACAGTAAGTTGCCATTTATGAGCTCTGCGGTTAATATTTCATAACAGAGATTTTGATGAGATTCTTCACCTTGTCACTGGACAGCTCAGGTAAAACGGTTATCTGATAAGAACATACCATCACTTTCTCTCTGTAACTTTCCATTTGGTACCCACTGAGCACCAACACAAAACCCTCTTTTCCCCCCTTTACCCGCAACAGTATATTTGGTGCAGGGATCTTAGAAAGCGGTATAACATTGTTGATGAGATATTAGGATAAATTACCTTGATTTCGACTTTGAGTGCTATTTCTTTATTGTAGGATTTCCTGAGCCCCCTACAACTGGGGCCGGTGGTCTGTGCCAAACATACTGAAACTGTTAAGCGCACTGGCTCTTTAAGCAGCAACCACAGGGGTGAAGCATGATGGGTTTCAAAGAGTAGCTGGGCCCTTTGTTGTGCCGACACACTGCCAGGATCTGCCAGGTATGCTGCCTCAGCAGAAACATGAGAGAGCGAGAGAGACGCTGCTTCCCCACTCTTCTCCACTCCAGTCTGCTGACAGCCTGGGGCAGGGGGCTGCTGGCTACACTCACATTCATAAACACCATTATCCCTCTACTATATATTACCCACCACACCACTCACAACTCTACTGTCAGGAGAAACGCTTGACTTCCCGGTTTCTGAATATTCCCGACCACATAATTAATGTAAAATTATGTTTGATTTCTCCCAGGCATTATATTGACCTGAAATTCTCCAACATCAGGGTGAATGACCAATAGGTGCATGGTGTCTCGTTAGCTCTCTTTTGCTCGTTAACGGCAAGCATATAAAAGACGGACAGATTGTCTACAGCCTCTGATATATTCAGGTAATTTTACCCCATCCAGACCCTGGGCTCAGGTAAGAATTCATTTCCAGTAAGTTATTGGGTACTTCTCTGGATTGGTAATAGTTGTGGTTTTAAATTGTGATGGAGCACCATGATTATTGTGTATTTTGGTTTGGAATACGTCATAGTTGGTGCATTCTACTCCCCTCAACACTATTAGAAAAAAGGGTTGTCACGCCCTGGCTCTGGGGACTCTTGTAAGTTGAGCCAGGGTGTTAGTTTCTTTGTGTAGTGTCTATGTTCCGTGTAGGTTTGTGTTATTGACCGAGGACTTCACGTATCGTTTTGTTGTTTTTGTTGCTGTTTGAGAAGTACCTATTAAAGTATGTACTCATATCACGCTGCGCCTTGGTCCACTCATTATGACGAGCGTGACAAGGGCTCCATAAGGGTTCTTCGGCTGTCCCATTATGACGAGCGTGACAGAAGATCCCACCAATACAGGACCAAGCAGCGTGTCCAGGAGCAAACGCCGGAGGTAACGTTAGTGGATGTCCTCCTCGGTTGGGGGCAGATCACGGAGGAGGAGGCCGTCCGTTACCGGAGGGCGATGAAGGGGGAGACCCAGGCAGGAGAGGAGAAGCGGCGCCAACCGGGCCGTCGTCGGACAGGCGAGAGGCACCCCCCAAAAATTTTTTTGGGGGGGCACACGGCATGGACGACGGGGCTGCTGGAGGCAGATAAAGGGCGAGTTTGTGGACGAGGAGAGAAGGCCACCAGGTTACGGGGGCCATTGGTCAGTAGAGGGAAGGAGAGTGTAGAGGCACGGCGAGAGGTACTGAGGTGTGTTACCAGTCCGGTCCGGCCCATTCCTGATCCCCACACAAGGCCAGTGGTGTGTGTTCCCAGTACAGTCTGGCCTGTTCCTGTCCCTCGCTCCAAGCCTGTGTTGCGCGTCGCTAGCCCGGCCCGGCCTGTTCCTGCCCCTCGCACCAAGCCTGTGGTGCGCGTCGCCAGCCCGGCCCGGCCTGTTCCTGCCCCTCGCACCAAGCCAATGGTGCGCGTCGCCAGCCCGGCCCGGCCTGTTCCTGCCCCTCGCACCAAGCCAATGGTGCGCATCGCCAGCCCGGCCCGGCCTGTTCCTGCCCCTCGCACCAAGCCAATGGTGCGCGTCGCCAGCCCGGCCCGGCCTGTTCCTGCCCCTCGCACCAAGCCAATGGTGCGCGTCGCCAGCCCGGCCCGGCCTGTTCCTGCCCCTCGCACCAAGCCAATGGTGCGCGTCGCCAGCCCGGCCCGGCCTGTTCCTGCCCCTCGCACCAAGCCAATGGTGCGCGTCGCCAGCCCGGCCCGGCCTGTTCCTGCTCCCCGCACCAAGCCTGTGGTGCGCGTCGCCAGCCCGGCCCGGCCTGTTCCTGCCCCTCGCACCAAGCCTGTGGTGCGCGTCGCCAGCCCGGCCCGGCCTGTTCCTGCCCCTCGCACCAAGCCAATGGTGCGCGTCGCCAGCCCGGCCCGGCCTGTTCCTGCCCCTCGCACCAAGCCAATGGTGCGCGTCGCCGGCCCGGCCTGTTCCTGCCCCTCGCACCAAGCCAATGGTGCGCGTCGCCAGCCCGGCCCGGCCTGTTCCTGCCCCTCGCACCAAGCCAATGGTGCGCGTCGCCAGCCCGGCCCGGCCTGTTCCTGCTCCCCGCACCAAGCCTGTGGTGCGCGTCGCCAGCCCGGCCCGGCCTGTTCCTGCCCCTCGCACCAAGCCAATGGTGCGCGTCGCCAGCCCGGCCCGGTCTGTTCCTGCCCCTCGCACCAAGCCAATGGTGCGCGTCGCCAGCCCGGCCCGGCCTGTTCCTGCTCCCCGCACCAAGCCAGTGGTGCGCTTCGTCAGCCCGGTCCGGCCCATTCCTGCTCCCCGCACCAAGCCAATGGTGCGCGTCGTCAGCCCAGTCCGGCCCGTCCCTGCTCCCCGCACCAAGCCAATGGTGCGCGTCGTCAGCCCAGTCCGGCCCGTTCCTGCTCTCCGCACCAAGCCTGTGGTGCGCGTTGTCAGTCCGGCACAGCCCGTGCCTGTTTCACCGGTGCCTGGTCAGGTACCGGTCAGCTGCTCCACACCGGAGCCTAAGCAATCCGCTCCACCGATGTCCAGTCCAGCTCCAGCCAGCGGGACCAGACCAGGGGCACTACGGGGTGGTTGTTAGAGGGTGGTGGTCACGCCCGGAGCCGGATCCGCCTCCGAGGAGGAATGCCCACCCGGCCCCTTCCCTGTTGGGTTTATGTTGGCGCGGTCGCAGTCCGCGCCTTTGGGGGGGGGGGGGGGGGTACTGTCACGCCCTGGCTCTGGGGACTCTTGTAAGTTGAGCCAGGGTGTTCGTTTCTTTGTGTAGTGTCTATGTTCCGTGTAGGTTTGTGTTATTGACCGAGGACTTCACGTATCGTTTTGTTGTTTTTGTTGCTGTTTGAGAAGTACCTATTAAAGTATGTACTCATATCACGCTGCGCCTTGGTCCACTCATTATGACGAGCGTGACAAGGGTTCCATAAGGGTTCTTCGGCTGTCCCTATAGAATAACCCTTTTTGGTTCTAGGTAGAACCCTTTTGGGTTCCATGTAGAACCCTCTGTGGAAAGGGTTCTACCTGGAACCAAAAGAGTTCTTCCTGGAACCAAAAAGGGTTCTTCAAAGGGCTCTTCTATGGGGACAGCTGAAGACTCATTTTAGGTTCTAGATAGCACCTTTTTTTCTAAGAGTGTACACTCTTAACTCCATCTCTTCCTTGATATCCAAATAACCACAGGGCCACTATCTCTGGTTCTGCAGTACTCAAGGACCTCTCAGACCCTGGTCACCGCAACACACATACTGGTATTTTCGGTTTTGTTCAATATTTTGTCAGACTGTTGTTTTACTTGGTCGGATGTTGTTGGGGCATTTCATTCCATTTGCAGAGGCAATTCGGCTCACCAGAAAACTCAAGAGAAACTTAAAAATAAACTGGGTAAAAAACAATGCACAGCAAAAATGGTTTGATGTCTTCCTCATTTTCATAAAAACCTAAATTGGACCCAGATGTAGTGCCTGGAGTGAGGCATCCCCTGAAGTAGGGGAGTGTGAAAATCCACCATGGGATAAGGGGGCCATGCTAATGAGTCGACATAGTCACCCTGGTAACAGCCCTGCCCCTCTCAGCAGGCAGCATGGACTAAACCCCTCTCTCCCTCCATCTCAACCTCAATGTCAGTCACACACATCAGAGATGGACTGATGCACTGCACGCACACTGCCACTCTGAACCCATCCAGAAGCTCTGTGCTTCTCAACATTATAGGCTCTAGTACTACGCGTTTCATAGCTATCATATCAATGCCCCACTAGGCAGAGGACAGGGAAGAGAAAATAAATACGTTCTGGAAATACCACTGAGCCTGATGATATCCACATTGGCCAGCTAGGCCAGGTCTTAGCGGTATGGTGGGCTGCAGCAGCATGATGTCATTTCAGAACGGCCTCTTTCCCACATTCAGTGCTGAGTTAGATTGATGCTGCACATGTGCTCAGCTCGCACTGCTGTGTTATTGTAAGTCATATCAGCATATTACAGTATGGTGAGCGCAGCAGGGATCATACTGACACCCACATGTTACAGGCAGACCAGGCAGGCAGGGAAGGCCCCAGGCTGCTAAAGCCTCACACATGTACTGTACCATACTGTACCAGTGATGGGAAACTCAGATGTGGCTGTTTTTTCCCTTCCCTATTTGTTATTTATTGTGCTGGAATTGAATGGCCAGGAACTGAGGTTCCTGATGTGGGACTCTGGGGATGTGTGATTTGGCCTCCCATGTAGCTCAAGTGGAGCGATACTGATAAAGACTAACTGAAGCATAACTGGGAATTGTTTTGGGGAAAAATACTTAAATAATAATTAATGGAAATGAAACCATCCATCAGGGTTTTGTTTTTGTCTTGTGGTCGTCTACAATCTGTAGTCTTAAAGGGTTCACAGACAGACCTTTGATAGCAGCAGAGGGTGAAAAAAGTTTGAATGGCTCTGGATCGCACCAGTTGTTTTTGCAATATACATGCCATTATGTGAAATGAGAAATGCATGGGCGGATGGCTCGTTCACATGACTTTCAGATCCCTTGTGTCTTTGTTTGACTACGCCCGACAGGAATATTTTTAATGTAGCCTGTGTGAGCGACACTGGATTATTTTCCCGCAGCGCACATTTCTTTAAAGATTAATTGAATTCTAATTTTAGACCTTATCTCAGTTCTGTTCTAAAAATGTCTCTGCGAATTGTGATATTTCAAGTCTGATAATATTTTCTTTAACTCTTACTTTATACAAATGTTATTGCATCTTATGGGAGGAATTTCCAGGAAACTCTTCACTTTTTTTGTGTGAAATGGGACCTCAGGGTTTCTAATTCGTTATCTCTCCCTCTATCTCTCTCTTTCTTCCTTTACATGTTTTTCTCTTAGCTCCCTGTTCTTTAGGGCATAATTTTTTGGCTGAAGGGGTGCTTTTCCTTTTCACAGACTCTGCCGTGAACTTGGGGGGGGCGAGCCCTGACTCCCCCTGACTCCCCCTGACTCCCCCATTGCTTTAGATGGGGCCAAAAAGGTAAAAGGCTGAAAGGCTTAGTGCTAATGAGAGGTAATCCAGTTACAAACGTGTGGAGCCGTTCAAAGGTTGGCTTTCCAGGTTGTGGCTTTGTGATGCGGATGGAACGTGATGCGCTGAGAGCCCTGAGGTGGGAGAGGTTTCAATGTTTTTAATGAGCCCCATGTTTGCCACGGGTCTACTCTCTGCTTTGCCTCTGTGATTGGTCTGTTTTGACAGGAAGGCATCTGGGTGCAGCGGCTGGGGTGCCACACGCTGTCCTGTCCCCTTTACCTCTCGTTCGCCGTCTTACTACTCAATATGTGGAGGGAAATAGACCAGTTAATGAGCTAATACCAAATTTCAGTCTTGGTTGCACGATCAAGTGACTGACAATGAGAAGATGGTAGGCCTAAATACTGACTTGACTAACCACTGCTGTGGTTTTTCTGTTCCACTGTTGTCTGAGCCTAACTTTTTGCATCAGAAAAAGCTAGATGCTCAACTCTTAATTTATCAAGCATACAGTACACATGAACTTTGGAACTATTTTTGATCACATTTCCTCTGCTCCCATAGCCCCAGGCCGTTGAGAGATGAGGAGGGTCTTTGGGATGGGGAAACTCAGAGTGCCTACAACCTGGTGACAGGCGTCAGGCACCAGCATCACTACCATCCCACTCCAGGCAGCTACCAGCTCCAGTTCGCCATCCAGCAGCTGCAGCAGCAGAAGTTCCAGTCCCACCAACTGTTGGACCAGAGCCTCACCCGCCACCAGGTCAGTGAGCTGCAGACCACAAAATCACGGACCGGACGGTAGGGTAACTCCGGTTGTGGAGTTTAGAGAAAAAGATGACTGCTATTCGTGGCTTAAGTTATGAGAGACAACAGTGTAGTTCTGGTTGGCTTGGGACTATTCAGCCCAACAAAATGAGACCTTGCCCTTCTGTAAACCACAGGCTGAACATGGAGAACCTCATGTTCAGGTAGATCCAGAAACCTTGCTAGACTATATACAGTGTGGTGAGCGTGCATTAGAAACAATCCTTATCTCACTGGGCTGAAAGCTGCACACAATCCAAACCTGTGTTCAGCTTTGTGCCAAAACCATTTTAGATACTTTTTGTGATTTTCTCTGATTGGGGTTCAGAGAAACACTAGAAGTTGCAATTTCTCCCTTTTCCTCCCTTGATGTTTCACTCTTACTCAAATGAAGCATAGATGTAAACACTTATCTGGGCATTTGAGTACTATTGGATTATAAATCAGGAAAACCCTAATCTCTTTTTGTCTGGGCAATATCCAGTCCCCTGTAGCTCAGTTGGTAGAGCATGCCGCTTGCAACGCCAGGGTTGTGGGTTCGATTCCCACGGGGGGCCAGTATGAATTAAAAAAATTAAGAAATGTATGCACTCACTAACTGTAAGTCGCTCTGGAAAAGTGTCTGCTAAATGACTAAAACTAAAAAAGAAAACTTTAAAAAAATATATCAACTGCTTGTTTTTGTTAAGCAATGAGGATACTGTCCAAAAGTTCTGTAAAAAATTCCCCCATCACCCGTGGAGAAAAGCCTTGATGTTAGCGTTTGCAAAGCTATTCTGGGAATTTCTCCTCCAACCACTGAACAAAATGGTGTCCAGTGGGAACATCCTCACAGTGAGCTCGTTCCTTGAAAGCAAACATGAATTTTCACACCAAGAGGACTATTTGTTCTGCTGAGTCTACTGCTGGCTGTGCTTATTTTGGAAGGTGAGTAATCAAGGTTGGCTGTCCACAAGGGCTCTTGTGGGGCCACGCCACTGATTCTACACCGAATAAGAAGTCTAATACCATCATTCACAGTTCATATCAGATTCTACATTCATTTTGGTTCGCATTACAACCCTGACATTCTTTTCCAGGCATAACTATTCGAAACCGTTATAGTTACAGAGCCTTTTAGTCATGCTTGACTAGTCGTGACAGATTTGATTTCTGCCATTTGCTGAAGGAGATTAAACTGAGAGCTTTGGTTTACTTGACACTTATTTTGACACAGAAAACAGATAGGGTCGTGGTTTTTCTGTATGTTTGCTTTGAAAGGGGATCCTTTCGAAGCAAACAGGAAATGTGTGTTTATTCTTCTTGCAGCATTTGTTGTAGTCGTTCTATGGATGAGGCGGCGTGGAGGCTGGGGAGAGACGTCAGCTTTCGGGGTGGGATTATTGGATGCGCTCATTTTTGTATTTTTTTTTTTAGTAATGCAGTTGCTCTCAAGTCATTTTGGGGTCCAGGTTGGGTCTAATTAATGCAATTTAGGTTATATTTTTCTTAGCCCAGACTTGCTGGGTTACACAAGGCTCTCTGTGAAAGTGATCCCGCTGTCCATTCCCCTTCCATCCCCTCCAATCGCCAGCTCTCTGATTGAGCACAATTCACCAGTTCACCAAGCCACACCCACCCACCCTCAGCCAGCCAAACAGCATCCATCCATCCATCCATCCATCCATCCATCCATCCATCCATCCATCCATCCATCCATCCACCATTACCAGGTAGGGACTGGGGAGGAGCAGGGACCATCTCTCCCCCTGATTGCGATGCTAAATTACAGGAAATGGTTAGCAGCATTAAATGCTGTGTGTAATAATATGTCATGAAGGGCCCAGCGTTGAGAGATAGAGAGACCCAACCTGTTGTTCTGTCCTTAACAAATAGCCCTTGACTGAGCTCATGGGAGGGGTTACTGTGCGCCTTGAGTCACTACCCAATCAGGGAACCCTCCCTTTAATCTCCTCTCCCTGATCCACCCGCTCTGATCCTCAGTCTCTCTCGCCAGCTTGGCCTGAATGGGAGTCTATACTAACAGACGCCCTGCAATCCTGTAGCTTTTCCATGTGTTCCATGGCCTTAAAGCTCATTCATGTCTTGGGCTCAGAGTTGAATTGCCCAGGAAACCCTCCTTCCCATACTGTGTCCCTCCATTGGTCAGAAAATAAGTCAATACCTTGACCCTGCTCTGTAAGGATGTGAAAAACCATCAAGGGTTTTGGTCTTATTGAAACAAATGCCCTCCACATCCCTTCACTCACCTCCGCTGCCTTGTGGCCTTACGGCAAAATTTATTTAAGTATTTGGCTTTAACTGAATACAAAACCGTGTGTGTGTCCAGGGGAGCTGGACACACACAACTGCTGTGTGTGTGCGCGCACGTGCGTGCGAGCTGTTCCGGTGCTCTACTCCGTGTTCCAGTTACTGGGTGCAGACTGCGCGGCTCCTCCACAGGCTTGGCCTGGGGCCACCTGGCAGCCAAAGAAAGGTGCCCTCCCTGGCCCTTTTCAACTGCTGCACAGCCACAGACCCTCCAACCTGGAAATTCAGCTTCTCATTTATCAACACAGAAATTACATCAAAATATTCCCTGTCATGCTGCCGGCCCTTTGAAATCCTACGCTGGGAAGCTGGAAAGCTATTAGCTTGTTAGATAGATATATAAAGTGGCAGAGAAAATAGCATAGACATGAGATGTGGAAGGAATGTCCGTGAAGCATTCCCCAGCAACACAAGCAACGGTAGCTCTTAAATATTATGTCAGGAGGAACATGTTGTTTACCTGGTCTCTAGAAGTCATTAAAGAGAAGTCTTGTCTAAACAAGTATGAAATGTGAAGAATTTGTGTTGCACTGCGTCCAACTTCAAAATATGTAGAGCGTGTTTTGAAAAAGGATGTCAAAGCTAATTAATGTAGTGGTCTTTTAGATCAGTGATGCTTCACCTTTGGTGACCTGGAAAGCAGAACTTTATTTTACTGAAATCAAAGTCTGATCCTTTTATTTTTGTTCTGAGAACATTTACAATTATGATAGCCTTTCCCATCCCTGATTTAGGTAGGTGGTTAGGTACACTACATGACCAAAAGTATGTTGACACCTGCTCGTCGAACATCTCATTCCAAAGTCATGAGCATTAATATGTAGTTGGTCCCCTCTTTGCTGCTATAACAGCCTCCACTCTTCAGGGAAGGATTTCCACTAGATGTTGGAACATTGCTGCAGGGACTTGCTTCCATTCAGCCACAAGAGCATTAGTGAGGTCAGGCACTGATGTTGGGCGATTAGGCTCGCAGTCGGCATCCCAAAGGTGTTCGATGGGGATGAGATCAGGGCTCTATGCAGGCCAGTCAAGTTCTTCCACACCGATCTCGACAAACCATTTCTGTATGGACCTCGCTTTGTGCACGGGGGTATTGTCATGCTGAAACAGGAAAGGGCCTTCCCCAAACTGTTGCCACAATGTTGGAAGCACAGAATCATCTAGAACAGGGGTGTCAAACGTACGGCCCGCGGGCCGGATCAGGCCCGCAAACGGGTTTAATCCGGCCCGCGAGATGATTTAAAAAATAAAATAAAATAAAATAAATTTGGAAAGTATAAAAATGCGCTGCAATTTTTCAATAAAATAAACTGCTGTTCCAATTGCGTCCACTGGATGGCGCAATAGCAATTGTGTTAAGCAAGCAAACTGTTTATACCGGGGCAGAGCAAGTAGGTCAAGCACGTGCAGCCAATGAGCTACTTTGTTTTGCCCGCGATATTTATTACGGCTTCTACTTTTAACATTATGTGCTTTGGCACCCTCATTGCCCCAATATGTCTCTGTCAAAAAAGAGAAAAGTGGACGCAGAGTGCAGAATGTTCCAAGAAAAATGGTCATCCTATTTAATCACGGAATTGAATGGGAAAGCTGTATGTTTGGTGTGTTCAGAGCATGTTGCAGTGCTGAAAGAATATAACCTTCGTCGCCACTATGTGAGTCTTCATGCCGACAAATATGACAACTTTCAAGGACAGCGGAGATGAGAGAAGGTGAATGAACTGTTGGCGGGTCTGAAGAAACAGCAGTCTGTGTTTACTCACAGGCGAGACATCAGTGACGCTGCAGTGAAAGCTAGCTACCTCATTGCTAATGAAATCGCAGTGGCTTCAAAACCATTTAGTGAGGGTGAATTTGTAAAAACATGCATGATGAAGGCAGCGGAGATTGTGTGCCCTGAAAAGCGGCAGGCTTTTGCAAATATCAGCCTGACAAGAAACACAGTTGCAGACAGGATTTCCGATCTTTCAGTGGATTTGGACAGCCAGTTGAAGCAAAAAGTAAAGTCATTTATTGCGTTTTCGGTTGCAATTGATGAAAGCACGGACATTACAGATGTTGCACAACTGGCCATTTTTTCATCCGCGGAGTTGATGACACATTGACCGTCACCGAGGAGTTCATGGAGTTGGTGCCGATGACAGATACAACGACAGCAGCTGATATTTTTACCGCACTCGTCAACGCGCTGGACAGGGTCGGAGTGGACTGGTCCCGCGCTGTCAGCCTGGCTACAGATGGTGCGCCCTCAATGATTGGGAAAAAAGCAGGCGTTGTGACAAAGTTCAGAGAGAAAGTGCAATCTGAAAATGGAGGACGTGATTTTTTGACTTTTCACTGTATTTTGCACCAGGAGGCTTTGTGTTGCAAGTCATTAAAGATGGATAACGTCATGAAGGTGGTCATCCAAACTGTTAATTTCATCCGATCCAGAAGCCTGAATCACCGTCAGTTTGACAGCCTTCTCAGAGAGAAAGACCACATCTATGGCCTGCCATACCACACTGAGGTAAGATGGTTAAGCCGAGGTGCTGTGCTGAGGCGTTTCTTTGATTTACGAGAAGAAATTGAACAGTTCATGGAAGAAAAGGGCAAACCAGTGTTAGAATTTCATTCCGCAGAATGGATGCCGGACCTTGCATTTATGGTGGATGTTACAGAGCACCTGAATAACTTGAACAAACAGCTGCAAGGGCGCAACAAAGTTGTCACACAGTATTATGACAGCATACGTTCTTTCAAGTTGAAGCTGTAATTGTGGGAGACGCAACTTGCCGGTGGTGATGCAGCTCACTTCCCCTGTCTGAAAAATGTGTGCGCGACCCAACATGTGGCAGACATGAAGCGGTTCAAAGATAAAATAACGGGACTATTACGGGAGTTTGAGCAACGCTTTCAGATTTATGTTTATATGTTTTTATGTTGATGTGCTATTGTTTTTAATTGATTTGATTGTATTTGTATATTTAACCTATTCTTGACTCTGTGGTTCTTGCACTTGTTTGGGGAACAGGATTTCATTATTTTTATCTACATTTCTGCCTGAGAAATGACACCCTGATATAGTTCTGTGATCTGTGATATACTTCTGTGAATCACTGAGGCATTGTGTGTTTGTGTGTTCTTTGTCCTCAGAACTTTCAAATAACTTGAGGTGTTTTATGATTAATAGTGATGTTGTGCTTTTGGACACTGTCCTCAGGCTCCAGCTTTATGTTTATATGTTTTTATGTTGATGTGCTATTGTTTTTAATTGATTTTATTTTATTTGTATATTTAACCTATTCTTGACTCTGTGGTTCTTGCACTTGTTTGGGGAACAGGATTTCATTATTTGTATCTACATTTCTGCCTGAGAAATGACACCCTGATATAGTTCTGTGATCTGTGATATACTTCTGTGAATCACTGAGGCATTGTGTGTTTGTGTGTTCTTTTTCTTTAGAATTTTCAAATAAACTTGACGTGTTTTATGATTAATAGTGATGTTGTGCTTGTACTATTTTGGACACACTGTCCTCAGGCTCCAGCTTTATGTTGTATGTTGATCGTATTAAAACAAAGAAAACAATCTGAAGTTGTTGTTTTTAAGTTATATATACCATGATTTTTCCGGTCCGGCCCACTTGGGAATATATTTTCCTCCATGTGGCCCCTGAGCTAAAATGAGTTTGACACCCCTGATCTAGAATGTCATTGTATGCTGTAGCGTTAAGATTTCCCTTCACTGGAACTAAGGGGCCTAGCCCAAACCATGAAAAACAGCCCCAGACCATTATTCCTCCTCAACCAAACTTTACCGTTGGCACTATGCATCCGGACAGGTAGCGTTCTCCTGGCATCCACCAAACCCAGATTCATCCGTCGGACTGCCAGATAGTGAAGCGTGATTAGGGCTGTGGCGGTCACAAAATTTTGTCAGCCGGTGATTGTCAAGCAAATAACTGTTGTTCTCACGGTAATTGACCATTAACATAAACACATTTAACATCTCCTGGCTTCAACACATAGCTTACAAGCCACTGATGCAGACCTTTGGAACATCTACATTTAAAAAAGTATAATAAATCCATGTAATATAGCCTACACCTTCACAATAAATCCAATATTTATTTTAGACAGGTCTAAAGAAGCATGATATGAAGAAAATGTAGTCTATTTCAGAAGAACAGAATAGCATACTCTGAGTTGTCCTTATGTTAGGTCCTGATCTGGCTATGCCAAATGGCTATGGGCTACACTGGCATTATTTTATATTATTTTATATTATGAAGAATACAATTGAACAAAGCTGAATAAAATATAAATATTTTCTCCAAACGATTTGAGGGAGTGCGCACATGCGGCTATTCTGTGTTGAGCGTTAACATAGAAATATGTACTCCTATATGCTTAATTTTGAGTTATTAATGTAACTTTAGTTGTTCTACAAACGTTGGGCTATATGTTTTGATTTTTAATACATTGTAAGGCTGCATGATCCGACTAATGATGATTTGAAAAATGTCGCTTGAAAGGCATGAGCTCTGCTTAGTTTTTTGCGCAGGCTGCACACTCTTCATTACTATCTCATTCACAATTTGACAAGCACTTGATAATGCCTCGAATTCCACGGTGGCATCTCCTTTGTGGCCTTAATGCGCCCTGAAAAGATCCATGCCTTTTGCGGCCAGTGGCCATTGTGCCCTTGGCCTGGAGTGCTGCGTTGTGCCCTTCTCCCTGAGTGCTGCGCGCTCCTTAGCACCTCTCACTCACATGGCTCTCCATCACGTGATCGGATCTTTCTCATAGGCTACAAGTGAAGACAGACACATCGGGGACCCAACTGCGTGCGTCCTTATCCAATTCCGACGTGCATATTGTAAATGTGGACAGTTCTTCCAATACTGTATTGGAAGAACTGTCCACATTTACTTTTCATCAGCCAACAAGTTGAGTAGGCCTAACAAACAGCAAAAGCACTAGCCTATGTCAATCTAGTATCCCCCATAGCACAAAAGTCGGTCTATTCTATTCTGTGCGAGAAATAAATATTCCAAACATAGTCTGGGACAGTTGTGGGATGCAATAGATCCCAAATTAACCACTAGCATCCAAAAAATTGTTTTAAGCAATGTGGCTGACGCAACAGATCAGAACATTTAGCTTAAAATGTTGATAAACTATTCGGCTATTTCTTCACATTATAAGTGGCAGTAGGCTATAAGCGCGAATGTTCCATTAGCGGGAAAACACCATTATCAAAAGTGACCGCAAATGCGATAACGCATGTAATGCTTTTATTATAAAGGTGCATTTTTATGGTGAAAATTATCTTCTCCAAAGTTGAAACTGAAGCGCTGCTTAGGTATGCCAGTTAGGCTCTAAACCCCTTGTAAAGTGGATTAATGTGCTTAATTTTAAGAAGTTATTTGGCCACTTTAGTTGTGATACAAACCTTATCAAAACATATAGGGCATTGGGCTAGGCTACATGAGGTGTGCAACTATGATTCGAAAAAATCGCACAAAGAAAAGGCAGTTTCTTATGCTGGGCATCATTCACAAGTGATAATATATAATTCACAAGTGATAGGCTAATATTTTCACCCATCAGACTATTCTTGATTTAATCTTGTCTTTACATATACTAAATAATATATGTGAAGTTTGTTTTGATTTAGAATGGACCATTATCATGCCTCGAAACAGGGGCAGCGGGAAAAAATACATGTCATCTATGCACTTAAATAGTGAACGGAGGACGCTTTTCCCGTCGTTCAGTTTCATACCAGCCAGGTAGGCTATACTTCTGTTGTAAAGATAAACAATATGCTCAATCCTTCTCCCTCCAATCTCCTGATTCTGCCTCCTCAACCCTCCTCTCCTCCCTTTCTGCATCCTTTGACTCTCTGTGTCCCCTATCCTCCCGGCCGGCTCGGTCCTCCCCCCCAGCTCCGTGGCTTGATGACTCACTGCGAGCTCACAGAACAGAGCTCCGGGCAGCGGAGCGGAAATGGAAGAAAACTAAACTCCCTACCGACCTGGCATCTTTTCACTCCCTCCTCTCTACATTTTCTTCATCTGTTTCTGCTGCTAAGGCCACCTTCTACCACTCTAAATTCCAAGCATCTGCCTCTAACCCTAGGAAGCTCTTTGCCACATTTTCCTCCCTCCTGAATCCTCCCCCCCCCCCCCCCACCTCCTCTCTCTCTGTGGATGACTTCGTCAACCACTTTGAAAAGAAGGTTGACGACATCCGATCCTCGTTTGTTAAGTCTAATAACACTGCTGGTCCTGCTCACACTGCCCTACCCTATGCTTTGACTTCTTTCTCCCCTCTCTCTCCAGATAAAATCCTGCGACTTGTGACTGCAGGCCGCCCAACAACCTGCCCGCTTGACCCCATCCCCTCCTCCCTTCTCCAGACCATCTCCGGTGACCTTCTCCCCTACCTCACCTCGCTGATCAACTCATCCTTGACCGCTGGCCATGTCCCTTCCGTCTTCAAGAGAGCGAGAGTTGCTCCCCTCCTCAAAAAACCAACACTCGACCCCACTGATGTCAACAACTACAGACCAGTATCCCTTCTTTCTTTTCTTTCCAAAACTATTGAGCGTGCCGTCTTTAGCCAACTCTCTTGCTATCTCTCTCAGAATGACCTTCTTGATCCAAACCAATCAGGTTTCAGGACTGGTCATTCAACTGAGACTGCTCTTCTCTGTGTCACGGAGACTCTCCGCACTGCTAAAGCTAACTCTCTCTCCTCTGCTCTTGTCCTTCTAGACCTGTCTGCTGCCTTTGATACTGTGAACCATCAGATCCTCCTCTCCACCCTCTCCGAGATGGGCATCTCCGGCGCGGCTCACTCCTGGATTGCGTCCTACCTGACCGGTCGCTCCTACCAAGTGGCGTGGCGGGAAGCTGTCTCCGCACCACGTGCTCTCACCACTGGTGTCCCCCAGGGATCGGTTCTGGGCCCTCTCCTTTTCTCCCTATACACCAAGTCACTTGGCTCTGTCATATCCTCACATGGTCTCTCCTATCATTGCTACGCTGACGATACACAACTAATCTTCTCCTTTCCCCCTTCTGATAACCAGGTGGCGAATCGCATCTCTGCATGTCTGGCAGACATATCAGTATGGATGACGGATCACCACCTCAAGCTGAACCCTGGCAAGACGGAGCTGCTCTTCCTCCCGGGGAAGGACTGCCCGTTCCATGATCTCGCCATCACGGTTGACAACTCCGCTGTGTCCTCCTCCCAGAGTGCGAAGAGCCTAGGCGTGACCCTGGACAACACCCTGTCGTTCTCCGCCAACATCAAGGCGGTGACCCGCTCCTGCAGGTTCATGCTCTACAACATTCGGAGAGTGCGACCCTGCCTTACACAGGAAGCGGCGCAGGTCCTGGTCCAGGCACTTGTCATCTCCCGTCTGGACTACTGCAACTCGCTGTTGGCTGGGCTCCCTGCCTGTGCCATTAAACCCCTACAACTCATCCAGAATGCCGCAGCCCGTCTGGTGTTCAACCTTCCCAAGTTCTCTCACGTCACCCCCCTCCTCCGCACACTCCACTGGCTTCCAGTTGAAGCTCGCATCCGCTACAAGACCATGGTGCTTGCCTATGGAGCAGTGAGGGGAACGGCACCTCTGTACCTTCAGGCTCTGATCAGTCCCTACACCCAAACGAGGACATTGCGTTCATCCACCTCTGGCCTGCTGGCTCCCCTTCCTCTGCGGAAGCACAGCTCCCGCTCAGCCCAGTCAAAACTGTTCGCTGCTCTGGCACCCCAATGGTGGAACAAGCTCCCTCACGACGCCAGGACAGCGGAGTCACTCACCACCTTCCGGAGACATTTGAAACCCCACCTCTTTAAGGAATACCTGGGATAGGATAAAGTATTCCTTCTAACCCCCCCCCCCCCCCCCCCCCCCCCAAATTGTAAAGTGGTTATCCCACTGGCTATAGGGTGAACGCACCAATTTGTGAGTCGCTCTGGCTAAGAGCGTCTGCTAAATGACGTTAATGTGCCCTTGAGCAAGGCACTTAACCCTAATTGCTCCTGTAAGTCGCTCTGGTTAAGAGCGTCTGCTAAATGACTAAAATGTAATGTAAAATGAAAGTTGAGAAATAAATATAGTAGGCCTAGCCTATAGAAAGCTGATGGGATCCTCCTCTTCTTAGTAGAGGCCATCACTCTGTTTTCTCGCCCAATTGCATAGCCTATAGAAATGTTGCGCAACATGAACTCATGGGCTCTCATGAAGTGTTTGATTAGATTTTCGAACACATTTGCATTGATGTCAGAGTGATTAGTGGGACAATAGTGTGCTGAGTACCAGTCAGTTAGCAAGTTTGGTAGGCTACTAATGACCATCAGCAGCATCAGAGCTTAGAGAAGCCTAATTACAGTGACTAAACGGTCACATGGAATTTGACTGCCTTCATGACTCGTGACCGCCGGTGTGGCGGTAATACGGTCACCGCAACAGCCCTAAGTGTGATTCATCACTCCCGAGAACGCGTTTCCACTGCTCCAGAGTCCAATGGCGGCGAGCTTTACACCACTCCAGCCGACGCTTGGCATTGCGCATGGTGATCTTAGGCTTGTGTGCGGCTGCTTGGCCAATGGAAACCCTTTTCATGAAGCTCCCGACGAACAGTTCTTGTGCTGACGTTGCTTCCAGAGGCAGTTTGGAACTCTGTAGTGAGTGTTGCAACCGAGGACAGACGATTTTTACACACCACGGGCTTCAGCAGTCGGCGGTCCCGTTCTGTGAGCTTATGTGGCATACCACTTCGCGGCTGAGTCGTTGTTGCTTCTAGACGTTTCCACTTCACAATAACAGCACTTACAGTTGACTGGGGCAGCTCTAGCATGGCCGAAATTTGACGAACTGACTTGTTGGAAAGGTGGCATCTTATGACGTTGAAAGTCACAGCTCTTCAGTACAGGCCATTCTACTGCCAATGTTTGTCTTTGGAGATTGCATGGCTGTGTGCTTGATTTTATACACCTGTCAGCAACTTTTGTAGATATAGTGTACATAATATGCCCTATTCTATAAATCCTCCTAACTGTCTTGTCCTTAAAACGTAATGGACACTGAATCTGAAGCAAAATGTGTTTTTTTGCTCCCTAGACCATGTTGGCTGCTCAGGCCATGATGCCATCCTATCATGTGTTGGCCCCTCGGCCCCAGCCACCCAGTGCCTCAACAAGTAAGACCTGGAGATAGAACTGCCTCCACACCACACCACGCTACACCACACAACAGCACAGCACTGGGATGCTGCTGTTCAATACTCTATCACTAAAGAGTTCATTATTACCAAATTGACTGGACCATGACATGAATATGCAGTATGTATGATGGCTAGCTAGTGGCTCTAGAGGACTATGGCTGTGCTGGAGGGGTGAACCAGGGTCCAGCAGCAGCAGAGAGTTCAAGAGGAAGTGGTGGTGAGGGTAATGAGAGTTAGACTACGTGAAGCGTGGAGCGTACGGTCTCAGTCCCTTGGCTTCAGGCTGTATCTGCCTGCTCAGTAAACAACCTCATCACAGGCCTGATTTGTGCCTGCTCAGTAAACACAATGCGGTTCAACTGCAGGGCCCTATTTATGAGAGCCATTTCAACCCTGTTTTGTTTGGAGATTAGCAGAAGAAGAGAGGAGGAAAAATAGAGAAAGAAAGAGAAGTTAGAGAGAGAGAAAACGGAGCGTAGCCTGAAACTGCCATCTGTTTCCCACGCTGCAGTATGACTTTATTACCCAACATCTGGCCAAATTACACAACAATGGCAAACCTCGGCGATAGGGCTGCTTGTTTAAAGCACATGGCTTCGGTGGAGGGCTCCTCTCTCCCAGTGTGAGGACAGGGCTCCAGCCCCTGTGAGGCGCTGCGGTCCTAACTCTGTCATTCTGCAGAGCCCCCCTCCTCTCCTTAACCCTCCCCTGCTGTGTGCTACTCTGGTATTAGCATCAGAGAGATTTATATGGACCTGGCCATTTGAGTTTGTTGTCTTTTTTTGCAAAGTATGCATATTTATAGAACTGTATGGTAAAGCCATTGCTCTATGTGTCTGCTCCTAGTGTGTGTGTGTGTGTGTGTATGTGTGTGCGTGCCACTTGTCTTTCTGTCTGTATCAGAGGATGCATGTTGATGCCTTTCATCAGGGTTACAAGGTTTTTGGAAATGACACAAAGTGGCCGTCTCAGCAGCAACTTTCATGTGGCAGATAAGGCCAGCCAGGGAGCAGGAGAGGCCAGAGAGATGTGGCTGTTGAGACCAGCCAGGGAGCAGGGAGGCCAGAGGGATGTGGCGGTTGAGACCAGCCAGGGAGCAGGGAGGCCAGAGGGATGTGGCGGTTGAGGCCAGCCAGGGAGCAGGGAGGCCAGAGGGATGTGGCGGTTGAGGCCAGCCAGGGAGCAGGGTGGCCAGAGGGATGTGGCGGTTGAGGCCAGCCAGGGAGCAGGGAGGCCAGAGGGATGTGGCTGTGTTATGCTGCTGATGTGTGAGGAGAGCTCTCCTGGACAAGCGGCACGGTCAGAGGGGAGGGAGGGCAGTGAAGAGTGAAGGGCAGAGGGAGGGTAGGTTAGGGCAGGGTAGATGCACTGTTTGCTCCTCTGTGTGTGTCTTCCTGGCAGTTTCTGTGTTTACCCTCTGCATGCAGAATTCCAGAGCCCCCTCACGCTCTCTACTATCCTGCATTTTTGTGGTCGGCCTGTGTGACAAGGGAAAGTGTGGGAAAAACGGATGCTTCAGACCAAAAATGCACTGGAGGAAACAATGAAAGAAAGGAAGAAAGAAGAGTGGGAAAGAAAGAATGACAGATAGAACGCAAACCTCTGTCTGAAAGAGATTAGATGATTGTTCACAGAAAATGTATTATAATTTGTTTCCTTTCATTTTAAACTCATTTCAGGGGCAACTCAATACCTTGGTTGCAAAACATCTGAAGCCTGTTCCACTTTAGCCTTAGCTCCTCCAACTCATAATGGAATCACTGTACTGTAGGTATTAGAAATGTTCAAGGTTATTTAATCTTCAAAACACCCTTCCAACAGCCAACTGCTGAACTCAAAAACACAAGATACTAATCTCAAAATGTTGCCCGTGCCTGTTTTCCCCCAAGACGATACACACTGTAATTGATGAACACAGAGAGTTAGTCTTTGTTATTTAATCTAGGATCTGAATGACATGCAGCTTTAGGTTTGTTTGACAACAATGACTAACAAGAATAAAGATTAGCAGTTGTGTTTGGGAGTCGAATAAAGAGGTGAGTGGATGTATTTGTTGGAGCAGCCAAACCGTCTCCTCTCTCTCCGAGGGCTGAGATGTGGGAAGAAGAGAACAGCCCATTCACTGGACCCACCACCAAGCTGCCAGCCAATTGGAGCAGAACATCATGAGGAAATGCCAAGTCAGTTCAGCCACTGATTGGACAGACTTGTCAGCACATTTGTCTGCATTTGTTTCTGTCTCATTAAATGTTAATTGATGAGAGAGAAGACCAAAAGTACGCGAATGGGACCACACACTAGTTTTGCAACAATGACTGCCTCTGTGAGATATCCTAAGATGACACCAAAGCATCAATGCTTGTCTCTATGGCTATGGACAACGTCAATCAAATTCCAAACTTCACCCATATACCAATTGTCATGATTTTCTGGCTAACCAAATTGCTAGCTGTGACATACAGTAGGGGAGGATCCTCAAGTATCTATTGGCCTGTCATGGTTACCAACTTACAGACTGTACAGTATGGTGTCAGACTGGGTATGACTTCAGTTACAAATTTGAAAGGCGCGATTTGTGACACAAATACAGTGAGGGAAAAAAGTATTTGATCCCCTGCTGATTTTGTACATTTGCCCACTGACACAGAAATGATCAGTCTATAATTTTAATGGTAGGTTTATTTGAACAGTGAGAGACAGAATAACAACAAAATAAATCCAGAAAAACGCATGTCAAAAATGTTATAAATTGATTTGCATTTGAATGAGGGAAATAAGTATTTGACCCCCTCTCAATCAGAAAGATTTCTGGCTCCCAGGTGTCTTTTATACAGATAACGAGCTGAGATTAGGAGCACACTCTTAAAGGGAGTGCTCCTAATCTCAGCTTGTTACCTGTATAAAAGACACCTGTCCACAGAAGCAATCAATCAATCAGATTCCAAACTCTCCACCATGGCCAAGACCAAAGAGCTCTCCAAGGATGTCAGGGACAAGATTGTAGACCTACACAAGGCTGGAATGGGCTACAAGACCATCGCCAAGCAGCTTGGTGAGAAGGTGACAACAGTTGGTGCGATTATTCGCAAATGGAAGAAACACAAAAGAACTGTCAATCTCCCTCGGCCTGGGGCTCCATGCAAGATCTCACCTTGTGGAGTTGCAATGATCATGAGAACGGTGAGGAATCAGCCCAGAACTACACGGGAGGATCTTGTCAATGATTTCAAGGCAGCTGGGACCATAGTCACCAAGAAAACAATTGGTAACACACTACGCCGTGAAGGACTGAAATCCTGCAGCGCCCGCAAGGTCCCCCTGCTCAAGAAAGCACATATACAGGGCCGTCTGAAGTTTTCCTATGAACAACTGAATGATTCAGAGGAGAACTGGGTGAAAGTGTTGTGGTCAGATGAGACCAAAAACGAGCTCTTTGGCATCAACTCAACTCGCCGTGTTTGGAGGAGGAGGAATGTTGCCTATGACCCCAAGAACACCATCCCCACCGTCAAACATGGAGGTGGAAACATTATGCTTTGGGGGTGTTTTTCTGCTAAGGGGACAGGACAACTTCACCGCATCAAAGGGACGATGGACGGGGCCATGTACCATCAAATCTTGGGTGAGAACCTCCTTCCCTCAGCCAGGGCATTGAAAATGGGTCGTGGATGGGTATTCCAACATGACAATGACCCAAAACACACGGCCAAGGCAACAAAGGAGTGGCTCAAGAAGAAGCACATTAAGGTCCTGGAGTGGCCTAGCCAGTCTCCAGACCTTAAACCCATAGAAAATCTGTGGAGGGAGCTGAAGGGTCGAGTTGCCAAACGTCAGCCTCGAAACCTTAATGACTTGGAGAAGATCTGCAAAGAGGAGTGGAACAAAATCCCTCCTGAGATGTGTGCAAACCTGGTGGCCAACTACAAGAAACGTCTGACCTCTGTGATTGCCAACAAGGGTTTTTCCACCAAGTACTAAGTCATGTTTTGCAGAGGGGTCAAATACTTATTTCCCTCATTAAAATGCAAATAAATTTATAACATTTTTGACATGCGTTTTTCTGGATTTTTTTGTTGTTATTCTGTCTCTCACTGTTCAAATAAACCTACCATTAAAATTATAGACTGATCATGTCTTTGTCAGTGGGCAAACGTACAAAATCAGCAGGGGATCAAATACTTGTTTCCCTCACTGTAAATGTGTGTTTGGTATTTTGTTTAAGGGTTGTCGGGTTTTGCAGCTGAAGCCAAGGAAACCCAGGCTGTCATATGGCATTCTTAATAGGGTGACAATCACAGCAGCACCATTAATGTCGGACTGGTTGCTGCTTTCACTGCCTATTAGAGTCAGCTGTAGGAACGGCTTGATACTATAAACACATCATGCTGCCAAAAATCTGTTTGTAAATTAACACTAATCCCCCCTCAGTAAAACATCCAGATAACATAAAGAAACACTCACTTTCTCCATATACAAAGAAACACAACCACAGGCAACCATGTTCCTGTAATTCATTGTCTATCTGGAGAAATCCACTCAAGCCACTCTCAAGGAACAAGCATCTTACAAAGCATTACATTTATTTACTAAACTTCCAACTGTGGGTGCATACTCCATGATGAGATACAGTTGAAGTCGGAAGTTTACATACACCTTAGCCAAATACATTTAAACTCAGTTTTTCACAATTCCTGACATTTAATCCTAGTAAAAAGTCCCTGTTTTAGGTCAGTTAGGATCACCACTTTATTTTAAGAATGTGAAATGTCAGAATAATAGTAGAGAGAATTATTTATTTCAGCTTTTATTTCTTTCATCACATTCCCAGTGGGTCAGAAGTTTACATACACTCAATTAGTATTTGGTAGCATTGCCTTTAAATTGTTTAACTTGGATCACATTTTTCGGGTAGCCTTCCACAAGCTTCCCACAATAAGTTGGGCGAATTTTGGCCCATTCCTCCTGACAGAGCTGGTGTAACTGAGTCAGGTTTGTAGGCCTCCTTGCTCGCACACGCTTTTTCAGTTCTGCCCACAAATTTTCTACAGGATTGAGGTCAGGGCTTTGTGATGGCCACTCTAATACCTTGACTTTGTTGTCCTTAAGCCATTTTGCCACAACTTTGGAAGTATGCTTGGGGTCATTGTCCATTTGGAAGACCCATTTGCGACCAAGCTTTAACTTCCTGACTGATGTCTTGAGATGTTGCTTCAATATATCCACATAATTTTCCTTCCTCATGATGCCATCTATTTTGTGAAGTGCACCAGTCCCTCCTGCAGCAAAGCACCCCCACAGCATGATGCTGCCACCCCCGTGCTTCACGGTTGGGATGGTGTTCTTCAGCTTGCAAGCGACCCCCTTTTTCCTCCAAACATAACGATGGTCATTATGGCCAAACAGTTGTATTTTTGTTTCATCAGACCAGAGGACATTTCTCCAAAAAGTACGATCTTTGTCCCCATGTGCAGTTGCAAACTGTAGTCTGGCTTTTTTATGCCGGTTTTGGAGCAGTGGCTTCTTCCTTGCTGAGCGGCCTTTCAGGTTATGTCGATATAGGACTTGTTTTTACTGTGGATATAGATATTTTGTACCTGTTTCCTCCAGCATCTTCACAAGGTCCTTTGCTGTTGTTCTGGGATTGATTTGCACTTTTCCCACCAAAGTACGTTCATCTCTAGGAGACAGAACTAGTCTCCTTCCTGAGCGGTATGACGGCTGCGTGGTCCCATGGTGTTTATACTTGCGTACTATTGTTTGAACAGATGAACGTGGTACCTTCAGGCATTTGGAAATTGCTCCCAAGGATGAACCAGACTTGTGGAGGTCTAAAAAAAAAATTCTGAGCTCTTAGCTGATTTCTTTTGATTTTCCCATGATGTCAAGCAAAGAGGCACTGAGTTTGAAGGTAGGCCTTGAAATACATCCACAGGTACACCTCCAATTGACTCAAATGATGTCAATTAGCCTATCAGAAGCTTCTAAAGCCATGACATCATTTTCTGGAATTTTCCTAGCTGTTTAAAGGCACAGTCAACTTAGTGTATGTAAACTTCTGACCCACTGGAATTGTGATGCAGTGAATTATAAGTGAAATAATCTGTCTGTAAACAATTGTTGGAAAAATGACTTGTGTCATGCACAAAGTAGATGTCCTAACCGACTTGCCAAAACTATAGTTTGATAACAAGAAATGTGTGGAGTGGTTGAAAAACGAGTTTTAATGACTCCAACCTAAGTGTATGTAAACTTCCGACTTCAACTGTACATGTTCAACATTTGAGCCCTTCCGTACTGCGGTGTTGGCCGATCTACATTTTATGACGGCAAAAGTGAGACTGTTGACAAAGAAAGTGAGGTGTGAAGAACCCAGAGGTCAAGCTTTCTCCAAATATTAAAGGGTTGCTTCCCGTATAGTTATGTCACACTTTAAGTGGGCCAGTCCTATTTGTGGTTGTGTAATGGTATGAAGGAACAACTGTGCAGCCCCTACAAGGAAGCAGTGTGTTCTCTCATTACCTTGTTAATGCTGCTTTGGCAAGCCAATGTTATGGGGTGAGAGGTTAATACCAGCTAAGGTTATTTATTGTTCCCCCAAAAATGCTTAGCAGATTTAAGGTATAGAGTTACAGGCTTGTTAGCCCCTGCTTTACACCCTTCTTCCACCCATATTGATTTAGTCTGACTGAGAAGCTGTACACACATTCTCCCTGTGTAGTCTGCTTCTGTGAGAGCCAGTGTTGTGTGTTCTAGTGATATGCAGTGCCATGTACAGGTTGGTAGTACTTGCTGGATAGAAGTTCCATTCCCTGTTTTCATGAAACATACAGTATCAGCCACAATGGGACCTGTCCTCATGACTTTTCTATTTAAAAAACACAGGTAATTACACAAATGACACAGCTGACACCACAACCGTATCGGCTAACCCTACAAGCTATGTGTTCTGTTGCAGCGTCAGTGTTGAGGGCGTTTGGCCTGACTCCTTCACACCAGATTATGGCTGTTGCAAGGCTCTTCCCAGTGTACGCAATTCCAGGCCTGACGGGTCTGTTTCAAAAGATTTACAGACCGTCTGTAAATACTTAATTAGGTTTCCACTAGTATGATGATCTGCTGTTTGATCAGATAGGCTCCATGTATCTCTAACTGTAGAGGTCAGATGACTGCTAGCGGATAAAGGGGCATTAGTGTGATGGCCATCTTTCTTTTGTAATGGTGGGAAATAGACACATTTTGGGCATTCCCAGCTGTTGGCCGTGCTTCCCATCCTAATCGCTGCCCAGCCACCTAAATCCCTGGCCAGTTGTGCCCCAGAAATCACACACAAGACTGAGCATGCCTTCCAAAAGAAAACACCTTAGTTACTTTAGGTGCATTGTGGTCTCATTTTGGTATTCATTGCTCAACATTTTCTCCTGTTATTTTATTGCTGTTATATATTTAAGCAATAAGGCCAGAGGGGGTGTGGTATATGGCCAAGGCTAAGGGCTGTTCTTACGCACGTTGCAACGCGGAGTGCTAGCTCTTAGCCGTGGTATATTGCCCGTATATCACAAACCCCAGAGGTGCCTTATTGCTATTATAAACTGGTTACCAACGTAATTAGAGCAGTAAATATACATGTTTTGTCATACCCATGGTATACGGTCTGATATACCATGGTTTTCAGCCAATCAGCATTCAGGGCTCGAACCACCCAGTTTATAATCATATTTATAAACCGGGTGGTTCGATCCCTGAATGCTGATTGACTGACAGCCATATCAGACCGTATACCATGGGTATGACAAGAAATTACTATTTACTGGTCTAATTAAGTTGGTAACCAGTTTGTAATAGCAATAAGGAACCTCAGGGGTTTGTGGTTTATGGCCAATATACCATGGCTAAGGCCTGTATCCAGGCACTCCATGTTGCAGTGTGCCTAATAACAGCCCTTAGCAGTGGTATATTGGCCATATACTACACCTCCTCTGGCCTTATTGCTTAGATACGTAAAATGTATGCACACATGACTAAGTCGCTTTGGATAAAAGCATCTGCTAAATGGCATATTCCTATATGTTATTATTTTGAAAAGCATTATTCAATTTCAATTGCAGTCAACAGACCCTGCATTTGATTGCTATAATTCCAGTAAGTTGTGTGTGTGTGTGATGTGTGTGTCTACCGCCTTGTCATCCTGCAGTTGCTCAACTCTTTCCATCCTGGAGCCTGAGAAAGGGACTGGTGGAACTGTTGAGTTTATTGCAGTAATGGTGATATTAAGCAGTTTTTCCGGATGCACATCTGTTTGTCTGATCAGGGCCTTTTTCCATAGTCCTTCTATACGTTAGCATTAGCGTATCACACCATTCATCATGTGAGTGTCACACTTGAGCCGACATAGAGAAACCCAGATCAGCCTGCATCTGTCCAAACGGAGCTGGAAAAAGACAGCATCTATGCACCAACCCAAAAATGTGTGCCTCTGCAAACCAGAACATTTCTTTCTTTCTCTCTTATTCTCTCTTCAAAGTATGAAGGTTGGCATAGGTTAACAAACATCTTATAAACTCATCAATAACTGTAACTGGATCCGTGGGGAGCAGCTCCTGAATTTCATGAATGCCTTTTTTCCTCATTTACGGCACCGGGGTGGGGGAGATGCTTGGCTCCTCACATACAACGTGAAAGCAGTTAGCTAGGGAGAGAAAGAACAAAAAACCTTCAGTACCAAACCGCTTAACAAGCCAGCCCAGGACCAGGTTTAGCCATGCATTAAGAATGGAGCGGTCCTGAGGCCAGCGCTGGTATCGCTGGATTTCTGCCCTTTGTTTTTTGAGTGGACATAGCTTTAGTGGAGCTTAGGAACGCTGCCTGCCCAGTGTCCCTTTGTAGTGAGATGACTGGCCCCCTCTGATCCACTCTGACAGGGAGTTAGACTGGGTCCAAACAGACAGCATTCTCTCTGGTCAGCTGTCAGCCAATATTAATCGCACACTCGCTCTCACTCTCTTTCCTCTCTTTCTCTCTCTTCCTCACTTTCTCCTCTCTCTCTCTCAACCCCCGCTCTCTTGTGCTTCCTCCACAAATGAGGACCTATCAAAGCTTATGAAAATATTTATACCAATTGGCCCCAAATTTGTAATATCTATCTCTCCTGAAGCGGGTGGTGCTCCACAGAAGGCAGCTGAAGGGAGATTTATTGCATTCTGTTTGAGAAGGAAATGAATGCTGCACTCGTGTCGTTTTACTGAGAGGCCGATCATGTCAAGATCAATAGCTTTATTTTTTTCTTAGCTTGCCAGGTTTTTTGTTAGTTTTGCTTTGCTGGCACTTTGCACTTGAAGACAATTCTAAGTGAACCAAGCAGGGTCAGAAATTAACTTTTTGGTCCACCAGCCACTGTGGCAGGTAGATTTAAAAAATCTACAGCCACTCAGACTAATTATGGAGAAAAATATATTTCTCTCCATAATTACACCACAGATCACAAAAAAACAGATGAGCTTGCTTTCTGATGTTTCAAAAACAAGAAATGTATTGCTAGTAAGAAGTAATGGGGTATATTGTTTAATTTCCTTTCATTTTCGTGACCTGCGTCTTTTAACCAATGTATGTTCAAATAAATAATGTTCATCCAATAATAAAAACAAATAAAGTTCTACAACTCAAATGTAATCATAAAGCCCTTTTTACATCAGCAGATGTCACAAAGTGCTTATACAGAACCCAGGCTAAAGCCCTAAAGAGCAAGCAATGCAGATGTAGAAGCACGGGGGCTAGGAAAAACTCCCTAGAAAGGCAGGATCCTAGGAAGAAACCTAGTGAGAACCAGGCTCTTCAGGCTGTGCAGGGGGGAGACCGCATTCTCTCTGGACATCAATAATCAACAAAGTGCCTGCCCTGCCACAAAATGCTGAGTGATACGTCTTATTTATTATTATAAAGTGTGTGGTTTGAGCCCTGAATGCTGGTTGGTTGGATTTTAAAAACGGTTCCCAAATGCTCTGTGTGACCACCCGCCAACGTGGCTGGTGAAATTATAGAAGTGATGATAGTATTGTCGCGTCTATATAGGTATTGGTTGAAGCTCACTGTTAAATTCAAATCTCCCTACCATCATATCTAAGCCAATATGACACCAATCTCGCAAAAATTAGCAAATCAACTTGATTGGAGGTACACAACATACTCCCAGCATCTAGTCATGAGCTGTCCGTCCATTACCGAGAACCACATACCAGATTTTTTAAACGGGGTCGTTAGAGTATTTCTTGTGGCTACCTAGCCCAAATTCTAGATGTCGGATTAAAACAAGACTATAGCTTCCATAAAGTGACCATTGGATTTAAAGAATGCCAGATTGACTAACTTTGTAGGGCAACAGTTTTTATAAATGTATAATTGATTACTCTCACGTGCACATTTCTGTCCATTAAGAAACAACGATGTGCTACCTTTTTGTAGCATTTCTGACAATGCTAACATATTTTTTTTAGCCGAAGCTCAGAGTTCTATAACATGGGTCGGTTGCTCAGCAACAACACAGCTGCTTGCACCATGCTGCCAGTCATAAGAAGTGTATGCGAACAAACCCAGGCTACTGTATATAGCTAGCTATATGGTGGTATTCAAGTTGAGGTTAATCAATAAATGCAAACAGATATTTTGATTAGCTAGATAGCTAGCTAATGTTACCTAGCTAATGTTTGCTTGCTTGTATAAGAGCAGCTTGCCTCTGTAGCTAGCTAACACCAGTCAGCTGAAAGCTAGCTAGCTAACGAACAGGCAAATAAAAGGTAGCTAGCCAATTCATGTGGTTTTGTTTTCATTAGCTAGTTATACCAGTCAGATTAGAGCTAACATTGGCTAGGTAGCTAACAAACAACCAAGGCAAGCTAGCTAGCTATATTTTGCCAAGTAAGGTTTTTCATATAAGGCTGAAGTCAATATGTGTAAACTGCTGATCTAGACACGTGCGTGTAATCGGCATACAAACAAATATGCACAAATAAGATAGTACACGTCCTTGGCTGCTATGATAGCCAGTTCATGTTAGCTAGCTAGGTAACATTAGCTAACGTGTATGACCAGTTCATGCACCACAATATATCATACTTTCTTACACAAAACATAGCTAGTTAACGTTAGTTACGTTAAGTTTAAAACCACCAAACTTTGGGAAACTGCCACACTGCTCACGTTCTTTTGCATTGCACAGACCAAGTTACAATAAGAGGAGATAGACAGATTTCAGACAGGACAAACACTGTAGTTAGCTAAGCTACATTTCCTCGACAAAGAACAACCAAGACCACACAAACCAGTGGCCGTTTAAGATGAGGGAAGACAATTTTTTTTTCATGAGCATGTCCTTATTTCTATTACAGCATATTGGATGACTGTCATTCATATTCCATTCACCCAGTTCAATATAACAGCGATAGGTTTAGGCTACTACATAATACTAACATTTTCCCTATACCAATCATGAGGTTGCTACAACCTAGCCTATGAGTGAAAGTTTACAACGTAGGTGCACACAGGTCGAGATAAAAATTTGAGGTGACAGACAGTGACACATGGACTGACGGTGACATTCAATACTGCCTTGCACACTCTTGCCTGCATCTAGCTGATATAGGGTGTAATCATTAGTCCAACAGTTGCAAACGAGAGTTTCTATTGGACAAATTCAGGTATGTTTATCCCCGTTTTGTTCCGTTTGCTTCCGTTTCAGAAACGTTTTTCAACAGAATCAGCGGAATGAATACACCCCTGATCACGCGTAAACACAGTTCACTTTCATAGCAGACACGTTGTATTCCTTCTCGCATGCGCACTCCTCCTCTCACCTCTTCCCTTCGCTTGTGGACTTCAATACACAACACATCAGCTGTATGTGACTTGTCGAAAAAACCTTTGCAAGCTAAACCGCTAGACACAGCCTACATCGTTGTCACCATATTTGCTAAAGTAACGTCATAGTCAGCATAGCTAATAGAACTAATGTGTTAGTAAACCCACTACAATCATGCAGTAACGTTACAGTGTACAGTCAGTAAGCAGTTACACCGGCGGGCCACGTTGGCAATAAATTAGTAAAACTAGAAGCTTACCTTGACTTGGAAGAGTCCCAGTGTTGTGTTGTAAAGTCATAGCTAACATAGCATCCCTCTGTTTGAGCAGGGTGTTTCAGTAGGCTGAACTAGCTAGCTAAGTAAGTGAAACTGAAAGTGACAATCTCTCTATTTCTCTCTTGCTTCTCATTCATTTTGGAAGAAATTAATTTGTTCAAAACTGTTCAACTATGGTCTTTCTCTCTCTTTGATTTAACTACTCACCACATTTTATACACTGCAGTGCTAGCTACAGTGAGGGAAAAAAGTATTTGATCCCCTGCTGATTTTGTACGTTTGCCCACTGACAAAGACATGATCAGTCTATCATTTTAATGGTAGGTTTATTTGAACAGTGAGAGACAGAATAACAACAACAAAATCCAGAAAAACGCATGTCAAAAATGTTATAAATTGATTTGCATTTGAATGAGGGAAATAAGTATTTGACCCCCTCTCAATCAGAAAGATTTCTGGCTCCCAGGTGTCTTTTACACAGGTAATGAGCTGAGATTAGGCGCACACTCTTAAAGGGAGTGCTCCTAATCTCAGCTTGTTACCTGTATAAAAGACACCTGTCCACAGAAGCAATCAATCAATCAGATTTCAAACTCTCCACCATGGCCAAGACCAAAGAGCTCTCCAAGGATGTCAGGGACAAGATTGTAGACCTACACAAGGCTGGAATGGGCTACAAGACCATCGCCAAGCAGCTTGGTGAGAAGGTGACAACAGTTGGTGCGATTATTCGCAAATGGAAGAAACACAAAAGACTGTCAATGTCACGCCCTGGCTCTGGGGACTCTCGTATGTTGAGCCAGGGTGTTCATTTGTTTATGTCCTAGTCGTTGTATATCTATGTTGGCCAGGGTGGCTCCCAATCAGAGAGGGCTGTAGCTCGTTGTCTCTGATTGGGAGTCATACTTAGGTAGCCGTTAGGCATTCTTTGTTTGTGGTTTCTTGTTCGTATTTGGTTTGTGTATGACCATTGACTGTCACGTCATCGTTTTGTTGTTTTGATCGTGTGATCATTCTAATTAAATAAATATGTTCGCCTTCAACGCTGCGCCTTGGTCCTCCTCTCTTCTAGACGATCGTGACAGAAGAAACCACCAAAACTGGACCAAGCAGCGTGTCCAGGAGCCATCGCCAGGGGAATCGTTAGCAGATCTCCGTGGCAACCTCGACTGGGTCAAGCCTAGTGAGGAGCAGAGAGGGTGGACTTGGGAACAATGGAGGAAGAGTCTCGACTGGGTCAAGCCAAAGGAGGAGCAGAATGGCTGGAGTTGGAAGCAGGAGAGCGAGAGTTGGGCGAGAACGATAGAGGCCTGGTCCACGGGGAAGAGAGACCCCCAGAAATTTTTTAGGGGGGGGCTCACGACGTCGGGGCAGCAGGAGGCCGCGATAGAGCGGTCCAGCGGGTTGGCAGAGGAGGCCGCCAGGTTACGGGGGCCACTGGTCGAAGAGGGGATGGAAGGTGTAGAGGCACGGCGAGAGGTACTGGGGTGTGTTACCAGTCCGGTCCGGCCCGTTCCAGATCCCGGTGTAGGGCCAGTGGTGTGTGTCCCCAGTACGGCTCGGCCCGTTCCTGCTCCCCGCACCAAGTCAGTGGTGCGCTTCGTCAGCCCGGCTCGGCCGTTCCTGCTCCCCGCACCAAGTCAGTGGTGCGCTTCGTCAGCCCGGCTCGGCCCGTTCCTGCTCCCCGCACCAAGTCAGTGGTGCGCTTCGTCAGCCCGGCTCGGCCCGTTCCTGCTCCCCGCACCAAGTCAGTGGTGCGCTTCGTCAGCCCGGCTCGGCCCGTTCCTGCTCCCCGCACCAAGTCAGTGGTGCGCTTCGTCAGCCCGGCTCGGCCCGTTCCTGCTCCCCGCACCAAGTCAGTGGTGCGCTTCGTCAGCCCGGCTCGGCCCGTTCCTGCTCCCCGCACCAAGTCAGTGGTGCGCTTCGTCAGCCCGGCTCGGCCCGTTCCTGCTCCCCGCACCAAGTCAGTGGTGTGCTTCGTCAGCCCAGTCCGGCCTGTCCCTGCTCCACGCACCAAGCCTACGGTGTGCGTCGTCAGCCTGGTAAGGCCCGTTCCTCCTCCACGCACCAAGCCAGGGGTGCGAGTCGTCAGCCTGGTAAGGCCCGTTCCTCCTCCACGCACCAAGCCAGGGGTGCGCGTCGTCAGCCTGGTAAGGCCCGTTCCTCCTCCACGCACCAAGCCAGGGGTGCGCGTCGTCAGTCCAGCACAACCCGTGCCTGGGTCACCGGTGCCTGGTAAGGTCCCGGTCAACTGCTCCACTACGGAGCTGAAGCTATCCGCTCCACCAGTGTGCAGTCCAGCTCCGGTCAGCAGGGCCAGACCGGACCAGGGGTACTTTGGGGGTTTAGAGAAGGAGTGGGGGTCATGTCCGGAGCCGGATCCGCCGCCGAGGCGGAGTGCCCACCCAGTCCCTCCCCTGTTGTGTTTGGTTGGCGCGGTCGGAGTCCGCGCCTTTGGGGGGGGGTACTGTCACGCCCTGGCTCTGGGGACTCTCGTATGTTGAGCCAGGGTGTTCATTTGTTTATGTTCTAGTCGTTGTATATCTATGTTGGCCAGGGTGGCTCCCAATCAGAGAGGGCTGTAGCTCGTTGTCTCTGATTGGGAGTCATACTTAGGTAGCCGTTAGGCATTCTTTGTTTGTGGTTTCTTGTTCGTATTTGGTTTGTGTATGACCATTGACTGTCACGTCATCGTTTTGTTGTTTTGATCGTGTGATCATTCTAATTAAATAAATATGTTCGCCTTCAACGCTGCGCCTTGGTCCTCCTCTCTTCTAGACGATCGTGACAGTCAATCTCCCTCGGCCTGGGGCTCCATGCAAGATCTCACCTCGTGGAGTTGCAATGATCATGAGAACGGTGAGGAATCAGCCCAGAACTACACGGGAGGATCTTGTCAATGATCTCAAGGCAGCTGGGACCATAGTCACCAAGAAAACAATTGGTAACACACTACGCCGTGAAGGACTGAAATCCTGCAGCGCCCGCAAGGTCCCCCTGCTCAAGAAAGCACATATACAGGCCCGTCTGAAGTTTGCCAATGAACATCTGAATGATTCAGAGGAGATCTGGGTGAAAGTGTTGTGGTCAGATGAGACCAAAATCGAGCTCTTTGGCATCAACTCAACTCGCCGTGTTTGGAGGAGGAGGAATGCTGCCTATGACCCCAAGAACACCATCCCCACCGTCAAACATGGAGGTGGAAACATTATGCTTTGGGGGTGTTTTTCTGCTAAGGGGACAGGATAACTTCACCACATCAAAGGGACGATGGACGGGGCCATGTACCGTCAAATCTTGGGTGAGAACCTCCTTCCCTCAGCCAGGGCATTGAAAATGGGTCGTGGATGGGTATTCCAGCGTGACAATGACCCAAAACACACGGCCAAGGCAACAAAGGAGTGGCTCAAGAAGAAGCACATTAAGGTCCTGGAGTGGCCTAGCCAGTCTCCAGACCTTAATCCCATAGAAAATCTGTGGAGGGAGCTGAAGGTTCGAGTTGCCAATCGTCAGGCTCGAAACCTTAATGACTTGGAGAAGATCTGCAAAGAGGAGTGGGACAAAATCCCTCCTGAGATGTGTGCAAACCTGATGGCCAACTACAAGAAACGTCTGACCTCTGTGATTGCCAACAAGGGTTTTGCCACCAAGTACTAAGTAATGTTTTGCAGAGGGGTCAAATACTTATTTCCCTCATTAAAATGCAAATCAATTTATAACATTTTTGACATGCGTTTTTCTGGATTTTTTTGTTGTTATTCTGTATCTCACTGTTCAAATAAACATACCATTACAATTATAGACTGATCATTTCTTTGTCAGTGGGCAAACGTACAAAATCAGCAGGGGATCAAATACTTTTTTCCCTCACTGTAGCTGTATCTTATGCTTTCAGTACTAGATTCATTCTCTGATTATTTGATTGGGTGAACAACATGTCAGTTCATGCTACAAGAGCTCTGATAGGTTGGAGGACGTCCTTCGGAAGTTGTCATAATTACTCTGTAAGTCTATAGAAGGGTGTGAGAACCATGAGCCTCCTAGGTTTTGCATTGAAGTCAATGTACCCAGAGGAGGACGGAAGCTAGCTGTCCTCTGGTTACACCATGGTGCTACCCTACAGAGTGCTGTGGAGGCTACTGTAGATCTTCTTTGCAAACTAGTGTGTTTTAATAAATTATTTGGTGACGTGATTATATTTAGTATAGTTTTATCTAAAAAGGATAACTTTTAAAATGTTTTAAAATATATATTTTTATGAAATTCCCTGAGGATAGTCCTCCCCCTCCTCCTCTGAGGTGCCTCCACTGACACAAACCATAGCCAATAAAACAAATAGTTTAGTTAAGAAACAGTAAGCTAGTTATGAACCGCATATAGTAAATGGTTGAACCCCAAACGCACATGTAAACAGAACCTCAGTTGTGCATGCTAGCATCAATTTACCAGACTCGACTGACAACATCACTGTTTCAAACGTGTAGAATAAATTCCAGCATAAACTCTCTCTCCTGCCGTCTTGTCATTCATATAATCCAAATTTGTGCTGACTGATCAACACAGTGTCAAGTTACATTTCAGTGTGTTCATATAAAATCTGAAGTCGCCATGCACAAGTAAAACGTAGTCAGGGGGCTGCTCACAGTGCACCAGGGTATAACAACTACATCAGAATAATTGCTTGCATGACATTCTGTGTGCCAGCCTGGTCTCATACAGTAGACGTAACATAGTAAACAAAAATCCGGGACACTGAAATTAGTTGATAGGTTACATTTGGTATGGTTACATAAGACAGAAGGTTACTTAAGGCAAAAAAGAGGATGGTTGGTCAGGGTGGAAGGATGGGTGTATAACGCAACTGTCTAGTGTTCCAATCTCATCATGGACAACTTTAGCATTTTATCTAATTACTAACTTTGCAACTACTTACTACTTTCTAGCTACTTTGCAACTACTTCGCATGTTAGCTAACCCTTCCCCTAACCCTAACCTTAACCCCTTTTAACATAACCCATAACCTTAACCCTAGCTAATGCTAGCCACCTAGCTAATGTTAGCGTTAGCCACCTAGCTAACGTTAGCCACAATAAATTGGAATTCGTAACATATCATGCGAAATGGATGATGGACATCCACAAATTAATACATACCATACGAAACGTAACATATCATACAAATGGAGTGTCTTGGATTTACATACAGGATAATACGAAATGCTATGAGATCAGGTTGCTGCAGCGTGCAGTCAAAATAAAACGAAATGCTTGTTAACTTGGTTAATTATGTGATTAAATAAGTCTGTTTTTAACAAATCAACTGTTTTAGACAAGCAACATAAATAAACGCGCAGTCACTGAATGAGCAAAGTCATTTTTGAACAAATGCTTCCAGACTTTAAATTATCTGTCGAAGTCCAACTGTTCAGAACAGGTTTTATAGTGTAATGGTTGGAGTTCCCGCCTGTGGAACAGAATATTGTGGGTTCGCCTCCTGGAGGAGATATTTTGACCATTCTTTCGTTAATAGTTTTGACAGCCGCCTCCAGACACACACACTTATTTTAATTTATTAGGTGGCTAAAAATAAGAACTGTAAAAGACCTCGGCGTTACTCTGGACCCTGATCTCTCTTTTGATGAACATATCAAGAATATTTCAAGGGCAGTTTTTTTCCATCTTCGTAACATTGCAGAAATCAGAAACTTTATGTCCAAAAATGAGGCAGAAAAGCTAATCCATGCTCTACTATCCAGCTACTCGGATAAAGCACTAAATAGACTTCAGTTAGTGCTAAATACAGCTGTTAGAATCTTGACTAGAACCAAAAACATGAATCATATTACTCCAGCCTGTAAAGGCTAGGGCTGATATCAAGGTTTTACTGCTAACCTACAAAGCATTACATGGACTTGCTCCTACTTATCTCTCTGATTTGGTCCTGCCATACATACCTACACGTACACTACAGTCTTGACGCAGGCCTCCTTATTGTCCCTATCATTTCTAATCAAACAGCTGGAGACAGGGCTTTCTGCTATAGAGCTCAATTTTAATGGAATGGTCTGCTTATCCATGTGAGAGACGCAGACTCAGTCTCGACCTTTAAGTCTTTACTGAAGACTCATCTCTTCAGTAGGTCCTATGATTGAGTGAAGTCTGGCCCAGGGGTGCGAAGGTGAATGGCAAGGCACTGGAGTGACGAACCACCCTTGCTGTCTCTGCCTGGCCGGCTCCTGTTTCTCCACTGCGATTCTCTGCCTCTGACCCTATTACGGGGCCTGAGTCACTGGTTTACTAGTGCTCTTCCATGGACTAGTAGAGGTGCGTCACGTCGTGCCAGGCTTTTTTGCGACTTGAGTGGGTTGAGTCACTGACATGATCTTCCTGTCCGGTCTTGCGCCCCCTCTGGCTTGTGCAGTGGAGGAGATCTTCGTGGGCTATACTCAGCCTTGTCTCAGGGTAGTAAGTTGGTGGTCTGTTGATATCCCTCTGGTGGTGTGGGGGCTGTGCTTTAGCAAAGTGAGTGGGGTTATATCCTGCCTGGTTGGCCTTGTCCGGAGGTATCGTCGGACGGGGCCACAGTGTCCCCCGACCCCACCTGTCTCAGCCTCCAGTATCTATGCTGCAATAGTCTATGTGCCGTGGGGCTAGGGTCAGTCTGTTATACCCAGTGTAATTCTCCTGTCTTATCTGGTGTCCTGTGTGAATTTAAGTATGCTCCCTCTAATTCTCTCTCCCTCCCCTCCCGGAGGACCTGAGCCATCAGGACTACCTGGCCGAATGACTCCTGGCTGTCCCCAGTCCACCTAGTCGTGCTGCTGCTCCAGTTTCAACTGTTCTGCCTGCGGCTATGGAACCCTGACCTGTTCACCGGACGTGCTACCTTGTCCCGGACCTGCTGTTTTCGACTCTCTCTCTCTCTACCGCACCTGCTGTCTCGACCTCTGAATGCTCGGCTATGAAAAGCCAACTGACATTTACTCCTGAGGTGCTGACCTGTTGCACCCTCTACAACCACTGTGATTATTTTTTGACCCTGCTGGTCCTCTATGAACGTTTTGAAGAACAATCTGGCCTTAAGGGCCATGTACTCTTAAATCTCCACCCGGCACAGCCAGAAGAGGACTGGCTACCCCTCAGAGCCTGGTTCCTCTCTAGGTTTATTCCTAGGTTCCTGCCTTTCTAGGGAGTTTTTCCTAGCCACAGTGCTTCTACATCTGCATTGCTTGCTGTTTGGGGTTTTAGGCTGGGTTTCTGTATAAGCACTTTGTGACATCTGCTGATGTATAAAGGGCTTTATAAATAAATGTGATTGATTGATTGGCTCTTAAAAGAGCCTTTGGGTTCGTGGAGAGGCATGCAAGTGGCAGTGAATGTGGTGGTGTGTACTACTTCATGCATCTTGCTAGAACAGAGGAGAGACCAGGGCCCGTATCCACAAAGCATCTCAGAAAAGGTCCTAGGAATCCTGTTAAAACCAGCTTTAAGACAAAAAAACTCCCAGCTCAGAGTATGTTTTAGGATGATGTTAAGACACTGCTCAGACAAAGTAAAGAGCCAGGAGTAAAATCAACTCATAAAGGTTTATCTCAGCTGGTGGTCACGACAGTTTGAGATACTGCAAAGGAAAGATAGTGATGACTCTCATAGTCATGTTGCAAATGATGGGGAATAACCAATCGCAATGAGGCATCGCCAGCTGTGAAATTTATAGCACGCTTCAGACAACCATGATGAATGTGACTGTGCATCAAATGTTGCAATGGTAAAACGTTTTATATAATTTTCGCCTGACACAATCACTTTGCTAATATGTTGGCAAGCATAATCTTCTTTATTTTTTGTCATATTTATTTTACAATTCCGATATTTCGGGGTTCCCCAACTGGCGGCCAGCGGGACGAATGTGGCCTGCGGGCGGTTTAATTATTATTTATTTGGAATAGCCTACCAGAGAACCTGAGGGGGGCCGAAACTGTGGACACATTTAAAAGATATCTTAAAACACACCTTTTTAGCTTTGCTTTTCCTTAAGGTGCTTTTTTAGTCTTTCAGTTTTTATTGTTATTATTTTGTTTTTTATCCTCTTATGTTTGTTGTGTAGTAAATATTTCTGTTTTTATTTTAATAGTTTTTTCATAGTTTTTTTCTTGTGAAGAGCATTGCGTTGCATTTATGTCAGAAATGTGCTAAATAAATAAAGCTTGATTTGATTTCATTGAGGGCAGTGTAGAAAAGCTCTGTGTACACGACACACAAAAATAATTATCAGTCTTAAATAAAAACATAAGGGTGGGTTTAGAACAAAGAAACCTGATGATAGTTAGTTACACTGTAGTTTATTTTTGGTATATATTAAAACTCACCTCTTACTTATTTGAAGTTCCACTATCTCCATCTTCTCCCTCTCCCCTATCTTCCAATCTCTAAACATCATTTAACATAAAGCACACAATCTTAGCATAACAGGATTCTCTCTCTCACACACATGCGCACACACAAACAAGACAGCAGATCTCTAACCAGTTGTAGAATCCCACCACAGTGTTGTGTAGCCGTGGCACCAATTTCTTGTGGATCAGATTGATGGATGGGTCTGACTGGCCTGGCTAGGGTGAAATTGATGCCTTTACCTGCTCATAGTGCTTGTGTGTGTGTGTGTGTGTGTGTGTGTGTGTGTGTGTGTGTGTGTGTTTGTAACTGAGGGAATACACGGTCATTCAAGTTTCAAAGTTTATTCACCACATTCACAGGATACAACCAGTGTAAAACAGTATTCTTCCCTTGAGAGCTCTTTCCCAACAATGCAGTGATAATAATAAAATAGATAATAATAGAAACTTCTAGCTCACCTCCAGCATGTCCATGCTGACCAGCTCCTGTGGCCGGGCCGCTCGCTCAAAGAAATCCTCACACACCGTTCTTGTTGCACTTCTTCACATTGAAAATCAGCTGATAAAGGATTCAAATGAATAAATAATGTATCCTCACAGCCTTCTTATAAAACAAGGGTGTTCTGAGGGTATAACGCAACGGAAAACAGAAAGGAAAGCGGCACACACTGCTGCTCATGCTCCCAGGTGATTTTGTTTATAACAACGTTTCCACCCTTAGGTCTTCATCAGGCATCCATATCCCAGATGGTGGTGGAAGGTCCTATATATATGGGCAGTACTCAGTGACATCACTTCCTGAAACAGGAGGTAAAAAATATATAACATAGGTTCACAATATTAACATTCAACGTATCAAAATATATGATCATACACAATGAATGTGATCAATATTTACAGTAATATATGTACACACAATAATCAGATAGGATAAAAACACAATCATTTGGACATTTTGAAACTATAAAAACGGTTTCAAAGTCGAACTTCTCGTTAAGGCCAAGAGTAGACAGTGTGCTGACCCTGTGGATCCAGAAAGATTCCCTTTCAAGAAGTTTCCTCTCAATGTCCCCTCCCCTGCATGACATATTGACCATTTCTCTTCCAATGTATCTTAGAGAACTAATAGGATGTCCAGCTTGTACAAAATGAACAGCAACCTGATTTTTTGTCTCACCTGTCCGTATATTGCTGTTCCCCGCCCGTTCCCCAGACCTGAATCCAATTGAGCACATCTAGGACATCATGTCTCGCTCCATCCACCAACGCCTCGTTGCACCACAGACTGTCCAGGAGTTGGCGGATGCTTTAGTCCAGGTCTGGGAGGAGATCCCTCAGGAGACCACCCGCCACCTCATCAGGAGCATGCCCAGCCGTTGTAGGGAGGTCATACAGGCACGTGGAGGCCACACACACTACTGAGCCTCATTTTGACTTATTTTAAGGACATTACATCAAAGTTGGATCAGCCTGTAGTGTGGTTTTCCACTTTAATTTTGAGTGTGACTCCAAATCCAGACCTCCATGGGTTGATACATTTGATTTCCATTGATCATTTTTGTGTGATTTTGCTGTCAGCACATTCAACTATGTAAAGAAAAAAGTATTTAATAAGATTATTTCATTCATTCAGATCTAGGATGTGTTATTTTAGTGTTCCCTTAATTTTTTTGAGCAGTGTATATATCATTTGGCTGTATGTATTTTTACATATAGGCCTATTGTAAATGTGTATTATTGTTGCGTCACCATCTTTATTGCAAAAAGAAATACAAGTACAAACATAACTTTAAACTACATATTATTTTGACAGAGGTAATGAACTGTCCATTGATCAGCAATTGATAAAACAGGACCATGTTTGAAACACAGGTAAGCTAACAGTTACAGAAAACAGGAATGCAGACAGGTACTATCTATCTGAGCAACTGTGTCCAACACACAACCACCTGCTGTTATGTTGGGCACCTACTGACCAAAAAAGGATGTTATTATGATTACTTGTTTTCAATTACACGTATTCAATGTCACGTAGGTTTAAGGAAATACAGGCATGCACCACATTACTACAACACAAAACAGATCAATCAAGCCTGATGGTCTTGTAAGTATAAAAGCAATGCTTGCTTTAATTTAATTTTTAAAAAGCATTTAAAGGTAGCTTAATGGGATAATGTCTTACTGTGGTGTGTGAAGAATCCAATACTTTACCTTGTATGCGGTACAATTCACATTATTGTGGAAGCACCTCGTCTAAGAGTATGAATTAGGCTGTTTGAGAAGGTTTGAATCCTAGCAACCTGCCTACACATAGTTTGAAGTACAATACCGACATAGCTACTGTAGTAGGTCAAAGCTGTGTGCTGGAAAACCTTGGTAGAGCATGTGTGGAATAGTCATTGTGGTGCTCATGTGAATTTCCTTTCTTTTTCAGCTTCAGACCAATGTCTATTCTCATATAAAAAGTAGTTTTTTGTTTTTAATATACATTCTTACTCGCCAATGAGAAAATCTACCCGCATTTGCTGGTGGAAGTGTTAATTTCCAACCCTGGAACCAAGTAAAGACACATCACTCTAATTCTTATTTTTCAACTAGTTTCCTCGCTTGGCATGTTGTTTTCCCAGTTGTCATGTTCAATTCAGACAAATCTCAGGTCCTGGTTTCTCGCAGTAATCTAGTATCTGTTTGGAGGCAGTTTGTTTCATTAGGTTTTGTTCTGCATTAGGCTACTGTCAGGGGGGAAAGGAAGGGGAATATTGGCCTTTTTCTCTTTCTTTTGCTGAGCTAGAAAAAGACGCTTCCAGCGGTCATGTCATCGGATTGGAAGTTGGGGAGATGTTTTTGCTTTCCAGCTCCGTCAGGCCCCACGGTGTAAAAGAGCACCAAAATAAACAGAGTCTGCTGAGAGGGAATGAAAGGGAATACTGTTTGGGAGCACAAACACAGCAGCTCCAACTGTACTTGGAATTCCTTTTCTACTGGATGCCTGGCTCTAGGCCAGGTGATATGCAAGAGGGCAAGGGGTGACGGGTCAGCAGGACAGGGGCTGATGTCCAGTGGCTGCCTGGGCAGCTCCACTGATACTTGCGTTGGCCATGAAAAGTAACACAGCCCTACCAGGACAGTGTGCCAGCTGATTCCCCTATTTCTCTCCATTGGTTTTGCACATAGAACTATTTCTACATCCAATACCTCAGACTATTATATTTATAATAGTCCTCAGACTCATTCTTCTCCCTATAACAATTCAAACATCTAGCATACTCTTGCAACTATTAGCTAAATAAAATTCCTTATAGAACTTTTCAAGTTTGGCTCAACTCCTCACACTATTTGTATTTGAAATTGGCTCCAAATGCTCCTTTTTGAAGTGTAAGATACACCAGTCAGCACTATGGAGTACTTTCTTCCCCAGCTTTTGCCCTGATCTCCTCCCACGGTAGTATAGTTTCTAACTACTGCACAATGAAGAGCGGGTCTTGAAATTGCAACATTAGATGTTAACTCCAATTGTTATTATTATTGTGTTCATGTCAGTTATCTTCTTTCCTCTACAGGTCTTTCTGTGTACAGCCAACTGTTTCAGGGCCAGAGGTCCAAGCTCAGATGACAGAGGGGAGAACCAGAGAGAGGATGGGAGCGACGCCACTCCACCTTGCCGACGGAGGTGTATCTGCATATGACCACAGGTGCATGCTGGGTAGGAAACAACAAATGGATATAACCGCTGACATGTCTGACATCACATCAGGCCCTGTTACTATGTGAAGGAGCCGCAAACATGAAAGATAGCCTGCCCTGTCAGGAATCCCTGTGCCTGACGCAGGTCGGGATCTGTTGCACAGCCCAATACTTTCCAGTGGCCTTCTGTATCTCCCCACCCCCCAGCGTCCACTCCATAGCCCCTATCGCAGCAGTTGTCCTCCTTCATTCTCCCCTTGCTGTCTGTCTGTCTGTCTGTCTTTTTGTCTATGCTATAGAAAGACTTCAGTGACAGACACCCAGCAACAGCTGGTTCCAACCAGAGCCCCCATCAGCACTACTACTGGAGCTCAGAGTATAGTCTTTATACTTTATAGCAGTTACTGTACAGCCTGGGAGAGGTGCTCCACCACTCCCCTCATTCTCCGTTTAAAAACAGGTTTGCTGTGTAAGCAAGTTTAGGATGGCAAGAGATATCGACAGAAATTGAGCAGTATTTTAGAGATTGTCTCAATGATCTCTTGTATTACTGAGAAATTAGCAAGGAAAGGAACTCCTGTCAGGTGAGGCAGTCTTGAAGTTGTGTTTGGGAACCAACCACCCCCCATTCAACCATGTATACTGAAGGGATTCCTCTCTTCATGACTTGTTAAATTGGCTAGCAGAACACTTTAATGTTTGAATGAGTTTTATTGTTGCCTTTACAGTTCTCATTTTTGCACTCCCTTGTTTGTCTGTACTCTACAGCAGGGCTCCAATCATGTTCATTGAGAGATACCGTCCTGGCACACCCAATTCTAATGTTTAGCTGGTTGATAAGTTGAATCAGGCTAATTACAACTGGGGTTGTAACCTACAGGTGTGTAGCTCTCCAGGAACAGTATATACCAGACATTTCCCACTATCAACTGGAGTGATGTGCACCTGTTATTTCACCATTCTTTGTGCGCTCGGGCTCACAGTAGTAATGTACGGTATAATGTTAGAACCCTGCACTGTAATCTGTTTTTATCTGGCTTTAACTTCATAGTATATTACTTTTTGTTACTGTAGGCTACACAGTACCAGTAGTCAGTTCGTTTCTGGCTGTAATGCAATGACAATGTTGACCATGTGTGTTTGCACCTTTACAACCTGAGAGGTAAAAGGCTATAGCATGTCTGTCTCATTGCCCCTATGCTCAGAGCATATTTTGTGTAGTGAATGTACTCAGGGTTTGATGTTTGATTTCATAAACTTTGTTGTTGTTTTAGATGACTTTTTGACTGTTTTGCTTTGCTAAAAATAATAATGATTTAGAATGTGATGAAGAGTGTGTTCCTGCATGTGATTCATGTGTGACGTTTTGGCAGAAGTACTGTTCATTACACAGATGGAGAATGTCTGTGAGACTGCCTGTGTCTCCCCAACTGCTGTATTGTAAGGACCAAACAGTGTGGTGACCAATAGTGACCACTTCAAAGCAAGTCCATTAATATCGGTAGCAATATGTTGATCATGCCAGTGTCTATATGTATTCTAAATGGTTGCAGTGTATCTTTTTCATAAAAAAAAGGTCAATCAAATAAGTTTCCTGCACCTCTGAAAGTGAACACTTTTTATCAATACGTTTCAGGACTAGGACCTCAATTTGAATAGCTGTATTGTTGAGCTGGGCCTAAATGCTGAATTTACACTGATATCCACAAATTATGATTACCTTCAGATAAAAACATTTAATAACATCTGTTCTTCCAAGACCATTTTTATTTTTTTAAAAGTGTTTTCAAGAGTAATAGCAATAAAAACATTTACACGTTCACTTAGTGACATACATCGTCTTTTACAACAGAAAAGTCTGCTTCATTTAAGAAAAAAATCCCTAAAACATGATTCTGTTGCATACAGTGACTTGCGAAAGTATTCACCCCCCTTGGCATTTTTCCTATTTTGTTGCCTTACAACCTGGAATTAAAATGGATTTTTTGGGGGTTTGTATCATTTGATTTACACAACATGCCTACCACTTTGAAGATGCAAAATATTTTTTTTTGCCAAACAAACAAGAAATAAGACAAAAAAACAGAAAACTTGAGCGTGCATAACTATTCACCCCCCCCCCCCCCCCCCCCAAAGTCAATACTTTGTAGAGCCACCTTTTGCAGCAATTACAGCTGCAAGTCTCTTGGGGTATGTCTCTATAAGCTTGGCACATCTAGCCACTGGGATTTTTTCCCATTCTTCAAGGCAAAACTGCTCCAGCTCCTTCAAGTTGGATGGGTTCCGCTGGTGTACAGCAATCTTTAAGTCATACCACAGATTCTCAATTGGATTGAGGTCTGAGCTTTGACTAGGCCATTCCAAGACATTTAAACATTTCCCCTTAAACCACTCAAGTGTTGCTTTAGCAGTATGCTTAGGGTCATTGTCCTGCTGGAAGGTGAACCTCTGTCCCAGTCTCAAATCTCTGGTAGACTGAAACAGGTTTCCCTCAAGAATTTCCCTGTATTTAGCGCCATCCATCATTCCTTCAATTCTGACCAGTTTCCCAGTCCCTGCCGATGAAAAACATCCCCACAGCATGATGCTGCCACCACCATGCTTCACTGTGGGGATGGTGTTCTCGGGGTGATGAGAGGTGTTGGGTTTGCACCAGACATAGCGTTTGCCTTGATGGCCAAAAAACTCAGTTTTAGTCTCATCTGACCAGAGTACCTTCTTCCATCTGTTTGGGGAGTCTCCCACATGCCTTTTGGCGAACACCAAATGTGTTTGCTTATTTTTTTCTTAAAGCAATGGCTTTTTTTCTGTCCACTCTTCTGTAAAGCCCAGCTCTGTGGAGTGTACGGCTTAAAGTGGTCCTATGGACAGATACTCCAATCTCCGCTGTGGAGCTTTGCAGCTCCTTCAGGGTTATCTTTGGTCTCTTTGCTGCCTCTCTGATTAATGCCCTCCTGGCCTGGTCCGTTAGTTTTGGTGGGCGGCCCTCTCTTGGCAGGTTTGTTGTGGTGCCATATTCTTTCAATTTTTTTAATAATGGATTTAATGGTGCTCCGTGGGATGTTCAACGTTTCTGATATTTTTTTATAACCCAACCCTGATCTGTACTTCTCTACAACTTTGTCCCTGACCTGTTTGGAGAGCTCCTTGGTCTTCATGGTGCTGCTTGCTTGGTGGTGCCCCTTGCTTACTGGTGTTGCAGACTCTGGGGCCTTTCAGAACAGGTGTATATATACTGAGATGATGTGACAGATCATGTGACACTTAGATTGCACACAGGTGGACTTTATTTAACTAATTATGTGACTTCTGAAGGTAATTGGTTGCACCAGATCTTATTTAGGGGCTTCATAGCAAAGAGGGTGAATACATATGCACGCACCACTTTTCCGTTATTTATTTTTTAGAATTTCTTGAAACAAGTTATTTTTTAAATTACACTTCACCAATTTGAACTATTTTGTGTATGTCCATTACATGAAATCCAAATAAAAATCAATTTAAATTACAGGTTGTAATGCAACAAAAAAGGAAAAACGCCAAGGGGGGTGAATACTTTTGCAAGGTACTGTAATAGAGGTAAACATAACCATGAAGATACGCTGTTGAATAAAAGTTGTTTTCCAGCATGTTGTATTTTTCCTAAGATACCAGTAATTTGAGTCCATCAGCATCTGTCCTAGATTAACAATGTTAGGGAGCTGTGGTGCGCACCGCGCTAGTTTCCAGCATGGACAGTCTGTTCTGTGCATCAAGGCCTTGTGTTATCCCTCCATTAAAAAGGATGGTTCTCTTTAGGAAACAAAAGTCTGACAGATCTTTTGCTTTAGCCCCTTTGATTTATTCATTTGCACTGTAAGTTCAGGTTCTCAGTGGGTCTCTCTTTTTGACTGCAACTACTGTATGTCCTTGAGTAGGCAGTGGTCAAGGCTAGAACAGCTTCCGTCTGTTCTTTTCCTCTGTTCAGAGGTTGGCTTTGAATGCCCGTGGTCATATGGCACAAAGGTAAAGGCAGTTCAGAAGGCTGAAATATTGACAAGAAAATTAGGAAAAACACTTGACGTTGAAAAGAAAATAGCCATCGTAAAAGGCCAATAAAAAGTTATGTTGATGTTGAGATGGCTGGGTCTGGAGTGATGTTTGAAAGTCATTTGGACACACAGCCTGGGGATTGTGGGTAGAGTGGTGGGCTGCGTCTCTCTCTGCAGGCCCTCTGAGTGGGCTCGGCTGAGGAATGAGGAGGGTGGAGAGTTTTATGAGGGTGGACAGAGGTACTCTTGGTGGTGGGACAGACAGCACGCCACCCTCCACTCCCTCAGGCCGTGCGGGCCATGTCAGATCCCAGTGTGCTGGGCCGGGGCCCTTAGCTGCACTTGCAGGACTTGACGATCATGTTGGAGAGCTGCTCCACCTTGGGGGTGCGGCCCACGTAGTAGAGGATGGTGAGGGGCTCCAGGTCCTGAGGCACACAGCAGGGAGAGGCAGATGCCTCAGGGTTCAGGGTGTTGTACAGACTCAGCATCTACGGAGGGATGGAGGAAGGGAGGGGATGTCAGACCAGGGACAATCACTACAAAAATCTATGTTTTTCCTTTCATTTCGATAAAAAATGAGTTAGACTTTTAAGTTAGATATACAAGTTGCACTAAGACTGGGAAATGTGATGATGAACTATGGGTTGGTATTTGGTCATATTGGCATGGGAAGGCGCAGGGTATCAGATTGTAAGAGTGTCTAGGTGAGTGTTGTCTGTTTAGGTGTGCCAACATGCATGCTTGTAAGTGCCTGCATTCCATTGTGTCAGTTAGTGTTTGTGTGGTAATAATTATTTGTAACACAGGGTAATGAGTCATTAGTGGTGTACAAGTTGTGTCTCACCGAGCTGTGTGTGGTGTCTGCGCTCCGTAGGTAAGGGCAGGGCCCGGAGCAAAAGTTAGCATAGTATCCCTTAGGCTCGTGGATCCACCTCCAGCCCAGGTGCTGGCGGAAGTCAATGTAGAGGGGTCGCACACAGCAGTTCTCCTCATAGTTGCTACAGCAGGCAGGGGAGAGAGAGTGATCTTTATGAAGAAATTAAATACATTACCTGAAGGAGAAACACTCTATTTCCAAGTTGGGTACATTTCACTACATGCATGCAGTCTGAGAAGCCCAGAAATACCACTGGAAGGTGTGTCCTTATTTCACTCTTGGAGGCAGCCCAGGTGTCTTACTGCTGTTAGTCAGACTGACAGAGGGATTCCAGAGTGGAAGAGAGGAGACAGTGTGTAAGAGAGGGGAAGGAGGTAGCTGCTGTACACTTTAATACAGGGACAGATCTCGACTTGTAATGCCTCTGCAATGCCAGAGACTATCTGATAGCAAATGAACCAGCTTATTAGTATGCTTAACGCTCCTCTGCCAAGTAAATTAGAAATGAGAGAAGACACATTGCCATTTGAGATCCACCTTGACCTACTATATTTCTTACAGGAGTAATTAGTGGCTATTCATCTATTGGACACAAATGTGGCTACTCATCCTGCAGCAAGTTATCATCTAAATATATGACATGCACTCTAAAATCGAGATTGAATTACTAGAGTGAGGTGGTTACTTACGAGAAGCAGTAGTTGGTGTCCAGGGCTCTCTTGCGTCTGCGGGATGAGGACTGGGCGTCTAGCCTGTGAGGAGGCAGCATCATGAGGATGAGGTGAGGGAAGAGCTGCTCCTTCTGCTTCTTCAGTCTGCTGCCCAGGTCCCAGCGGCTCTCATCGTAGTCACCCTCCACACCTACAGGAGGAAGATACAGGAACGTCAGGTGTTTCAGAGGTAAGTGTCATCAGTGGATGAAACGGTACATAGGCCAAGACCATTCCATTGCAATATTCCATATTGAAATTGGACAAAATTGGATAATTTTGTTAATTCAAGCTGAAGTGCAGTCCTAGTCCATTAGAAAACAAAGTTCAGTTCAAATGTTAACCCAAATATTTCAACAGAATTGTGCATGAGTGTGTCTGATTGAGTCAGTTATACAGAATTTGTATTAATCACTGCTGTTTTAGTCATAGTGCTTTCTGTAACGTTTTAAAAGCATTGTCTTCACTGGTGAGAGGCTGGACTTCAGACATCACCCACTCAACCCCACTCCTCCTCCACCTCCACCAGTCAGAGCTGGTCCCTCTGTCCTCCCCCTGGGTTAGTGTCTGCTCATCCAATCTGCCCCTGATAGCAAAAGCAGTAGAGATCTCAGGAGAGACGCTGCCGGTGGATACGGACGCCCCTCTTAATTCGGGGCCAAGCATCTGAGCGCCGTGGAAGCACATTCCTTGTGGCCAAGCCAGTCAGGGGAGCGTTCCCAGGACCAGGGGGCCCCAATGCTAAGTGAGATACCAGACCAATGGTATTCCCATGATATTTTCTGTCTCTCTCTCCCGCTCTCTCTCTCATAAAAAAAAAGTGCCAAATAACTATCAACCATTGAGGCCCACTGGATAAGACTTCAGAGGGTATTTTCCTAAATCAGAGCTCGTACGGAAAGAAAGAGGGGCTGTGATGAGCAGTGGAAAAGGCCAAAATGATTTTCATACAAAATGAGGCACCTTGTGTCATCTTACCTTTGAACTTGACATCTAGCACCTCGTTGACGTTTTCGATAATGTCACCATTGGGGTTGAAGGTGTGGCAGGGACAGTGCACACTGATCTCCAGGCCGAGGTTGGTCTCTGAGGGGAAAAAGAGGAAGTGGTATTTAACTTGAGGCCATTTTTCTTTGTCCAAATTAACTTGAGCTTCAAAATACCCTTTGCTCATGCTTTGATATGCAACATATGGTATGAGACAGGGAACATTAGGGCTTTGGTCCACTCACCTCGGTACATGAGCCATTCCCTGACTGTGTCTGTGACATCGAAGGAGACCCACTCTGGCATTCCTTTGGTCAGGGCGTTCTTGCCCCCGATGTAGCGCTGCTTGGCTATGTGGTCGTCTGGCCGCAGGATCTACCAGCCAGAGGTAAGAGAGTGACCCAGCTGCATATGCTCACTCTCTCTCTCCCCCACACACACACACACACACACACACACACACACACACACACACACACACACACACCAGACGGCAACCCAGCCAGCGCTGCCTGAGCCAGACACTCCAGGATGCCCTGGGCCAAACGTCTTCTCCTCACGGAAAAAGTGACTCCCTGTGTTGATATCCCCATTTTGCAAGTTAATGCCTGTGTGTAGCCGTACTGCCAATGAGAACCTGGCTGTCCCTCCCATCTGCATTTCAAACAATTGGGCTCTCAACATTTTGGGTTTCCTAACACTGGTCTAGTCAGGATGAGGCACTGCATATGTTGCTAGAGACGCCATTGATTCAGATCTCTGAGCGTCTCTGAGTATGTGCTGTATACCAGCATGAAAGTGTACTTTACGTCTCAAACTGAGGCATAGGATGTAGAGATCCACACTTTAAACAACACCTAAGGTTTCTGTGAACAGGTAGAGGCCAGTGAAGTGGGGGGCTCAGCGCCACAGCAGCACCTAGCCCCACAGCAGGCTGGATAACCAGGTCCCTGAACATTGTCAGCATCTAATCTGGCTTCCTGTGGAAACAGGGGACCCAGCGAGAGAGGGCGGCCAGTGCCAGCCCCTGCCAATCAGCTCCCAGCTATGTGTGGGGGCACCGCTCCATTTAATCCCCCAGTCAATCTGAGCTGAGCTCGGCCCTGGCTTGAGCAGAGCCCGCCTCAGAGGCGGTATGCGGGCCGGAGGCGCTTGTCTCCCTGGCAGGAAATGTTGGCACCTGATCATGGCTCCCAGTCTCTCACTGGAGATTAATGAGGAAACCGAGCAAAGATCCATCCCCGCCACTCCACATACACCCCACAATCCATGGACACACACAAACCACTCAGAAACACACATCATATAAACACACAAATCCAGGTGCAGATGTCTGAATCCCCTGTTGAAAACATCTAACTGAACTTGAAAAAAGGGTGGTTGGACAAAAGTTCGGAGATTGACAGCTGTGAAAGGAGAGATTGCAAAACGGTAATCTAGAGTTTCTCAGAGTCTGCTGTAGCACGCTCTTAAATTTTTACAAATGTACTTATGTAGAATCCATTTGACTTCAGGCACATGGAATAATGATAATCACTTAAAAAGCGGAGAGAGGAATTAGGGGACCTATATAAATGTTTTCTTCTTTCCATGTAGACCAACACTATCCCATGTGCATTGAGCCATATGGGAGAATTGGATCACTACCCCCCCCCCCCCTGCATGCTTGAGTACAGTGGGAATTAAATAGTACATTCACACACCTGGTAGAGCTCAATCCTCTGCTCGTTCCTCTTGGCACTAGAGTTGGGGACACGAAGGGCTCGGAACTCGGCTCTGAAGAGGTTGGTGGAGTTCTTCTCCATGGCCGAGACATTGAAGCGGAACACCTTGGAGGTGATGCCCTTGGGGCAGTAGGGAAGGTCATCTGCAGAGCAGGATACAGAGACAAGGTGAGCCACCTTAAAACACAACTCTAATGATGTAATCCTCCCTGCTTACACACAGCAGGACTGTGACTAAAGTCCTCACTCTGTACACAGCCTAAACTCTGTATTGAAATATCTATATCTTCTGCATTTCGTAGTGTTTGACACTATAAACAAATGTTCATCACAACAGAAAAAATACAGTTAACCATTCTCCAACCATTGCCAGTGAATAAAACTAAGCTTTGGGCCATCTGTTTATGCTTTGTGCAGTCCGAGTTAGCAACAAGTTGAAGTCATGAAATGAAAACCAAATACCCCATGTGTTGGTGGAACTGAACAGGCTGGTCTAAGATGGCAGGGTGCTCCTCCTCCCTCCCTCCTGATCCAGAGCTCAACAGGTGCTCAGAAAGCTAGGACAGAAGCCAAGCATTCTCTGGAACAACCAACCAACCAGCTCAGCTCACAACATGTGCAATCACATGCAGGTAAATACAGAACACGAGTTCAATTGATGTGTTGTAAGGGAGAGAGACAGTCCTTTGGTGACTGTTTGTCAGAGGGGCTGAGTGTATAACTGAGAGTAGCACCTTAAGGTTCTCTTAGCCATCAATTGAGTAATGAATTGGAAGGGGAACAAGCCCTGTCAACCTGTGTGGTGTGGTTGTGTAAGGCAGACAGTGAACGCCGCTTCAGTAGTACAGTACAGTAGTTACAGTAACAGCCACAGAACACTTCTCGATGGCCCTCTTCTGAAATACTTCCTGTTGCACTGCCAGTCAAGGAAGCGTTTTCTTTTTTTCCAACCCAAAATACCATTGAATCGTTTATTATTTTAACAGGCCGAGCGCATGCAGTGTTGAGCAAAACTGTTGAGCAAAACAAGAACACGGCAAGCATTTTACGAGCAAAGTGGAAACACTCATTTACAGCCAAGCCATCGCTAAGTTATTACCCCAAGCCTGAGCTTTAATAGAGACCCTGTGATTCGCTGGTGGTGGTTAACAAGGACATTGCACCTTTGATCTGTTTATAACAATGGAGAAGGATGTTTGTGTATAATGGATTGTGAGCTTACACGTCTACCTAAACTTCCTATGACCCATAATCCTATTCCACTGTGGCTTTGCCATTATCCAATATTTCCATTGACTGTTTTTTTCAAGTGACCTTTTCAGTCTTGACTCTTCACCCCCAGCCAAATATCTGTCCTGTGCTTCCTCACAATCTATAAGGGCTGAGTACTCCCTTGGCCTGTCCCACACACCCTTTCTCTCTCTTCTCCTGTGTCCCTCTGTCTCCCCCACAGAAGGTGGAAAGCCCCACTTTGAGAGGAGATTTGAAATTCTAATCAAGTCTTTGGTTTCCTTTTGGATGACCTAATTTTTCCCATTGCAGTGGTTTTAGGTGGATTTCACATTAAGTCTTATTTTTGCCAAGGGTCTGAAGGTAATATGTTCCATGGCTGTGAGTGCAGGGGATTGCTAGTATAATTAGAGTGAAATACACAGCAGGCTAATTGACAGTCTCTCTCCTCTCCATTATCAGATCTGGTTCAGCAGCATGAGGATGCTGATATCAGCGGAATCTTGACCTGAACTTTATCTGGAACAACCAAAACATGTCCCAAAGAGCTTCTCTGGGCCCTCAAAATAGATTATTTGTCAATGCGACAAACTTTTATTACATTGTAGCCCTCCCCATTTCTCAAGGTTGTTCACTGTTCTTTCGAGATTCATTGTGAAAATTGTGAAAATAGTAACTTTTGTCAGCTGACCAAATGTGTCTGTTTGCAAAAATAATATATGTAATAACACCTGTGTGTAATGACACAAACCACAAACAGGTATCACAGTTACATACTACAAACTAAGTACTATGTAGAATTGTGTATCTACACTGTAATCACCTGCCTATGTAACTACTATGTAAATATATGGTTTTCATGGCACTTAATATGAATCTACACTGTAATATGAATGGCACTTAATATGAACCGACAAGTATATCTACACTGTAATTATAGTGTAATCACCTGCCTATGTAACTACTATGTAAATACATGGTTTTCAAGGCACTTAACATGAAGTGGTACAAACACCTCTCCCACTTTTCTCAAGGGACTGAAACTGAGGTCCTGCTTTTTGTAACCTTTCTCTTTTCTGTGGCTGTGTGTCTGCAATGACTTCCATGGAGTCCAGACTGTGGAGCTGAGAAAGCTGACTTCTGAGGACCAGTTGGAAACCATCCACCAACACCTTGACAGAAGTGTGATGTAGTCAAAATGTTGAGCAGTTGACCAGATATATTTATGTTCTAAGTCAGTGGTACTCAACTCTTACCCTACGAAGTCCGGAGCCTGCTGGTTTTCTGTTCTACCTGATAATGAATTGCACCTACCTGGTGTCCCAGGTCTAAATCAGTCCCTGATTAGGGGGGACAATGAAGAAATGCAGTGGAACTGGCTTAGAGGTCCAGAGTTGAGTTTGAGGGTTCTAGGTCAATAGAAGAGTATTAGGTAAGGGTTGCAACAGTAGTGAAACCCTCCACATATGAACGCGTAGGGCCAGACTTTGAATATCTCTGCTCTAAAGCTTCTCATAAAGCTTCCACCCCAGACAGACACTGCTCCCCCTACGCCCCCCTCCACCCTCCACCCTCACCCTTCTGCTTCCTGTGTCTGTGATGCCCCACCACGCTAGCTCCTCTCCTCTCCCTGCCCTGGTAGGTGACATCACACAGAAGCTCCCATCAAACAATCCCAGCAATCAGCCTGTTCCCAGTGCCGTGATGTCAGTCTCTCCAAAGCAGGGAGCTATGTGAAGGTAAACAAAGGAAATGGGGAGCATAGAAAGCAGGTGCTGGTCAGCTGCTGAGGAGTCTGGACCTCGTTTACCAGTGAAAAATGGCAACGGTGCTGCAAAAACGGGTATTCTAGTATATTTAAATGACCTATCAAACTAATCTTATAAGACTTATCTGGCTTATCCAGAAGGCCATAAATATTACTTAGCATTTTTTCAACTAACGTTTCCATCTTTAAAAAATAAGTAACCAATCATGCTTTCTAATCTGTCAATAAAATAATATAGCTACCTCCAGATGACTAAACTTAATAACTTGAGCAGTAAATTCCAATCCAAATCCAATTCTTGCAACTGAAGTACTGATCATGCCCATAAAAACATACTGTTTTGTCAAAGATTTGATCACCTGTGTGAGGTACTATCATTTAAACACAATGCTCTAGTGTGGACCAAGCCAATCCTCTCCATTTCAAGCCCTCCTGTCCTGAGTAAGTCTCTACACATGGATCCTTTGGCTGACTGGCTGACTGCGTTAGATGAGATAATGTGATGGAGTTCTCTGCTGAAGTAAGACAGCTTTTTTCCACTTGATCAAGGATGAAGAGGGGAAAATGGCTGGGGGGGGGGGGAACTCTGTGTCTGTTTGCCTGGGATGACATCACTTTTCTGCCATTCCATATATCAGAAACACTGCTGTCCTCAGCGCCGGTCCACATATTTCTCCTTTCCTCCCGACGTTGAATCAATGATTGCCATATGCCAGACCGACCACTCACTACAAGCTTTTCTTCTAAAGAAACCTGTCTCTGCCTAATTTTCAGCTATGAGAGCCAACAGGTGGTTTTCTTAGATGGTTCAATGGTTGTCTTTGGACAGACTTACTAGTCAAAAGCAAACATAAAGACAATGAATGAGTGCTAATATATGTGGAGGAGTGAGTACAACTGGAGTTCATTCCCCAAACCAAACCTAGGACTGAGTGTTGTGGATTATGGAGACGCTTGGCCCTTGTGTCATTAGTTTGGCTCCTCTACCAGTGTTGGCCAAATGGCTACCATCTGCACTTGTCATATCCACAGCTTTACTGTTTATAAACACTGTTTATATTCAGAGACACCTAACTAGCGGTACCATGAGTATTTTGGAAAATTATTCTAGCTATTAAAGCATATGAGTCTGGGAGGGAAAGTCTCTGCTTCGTCTTACACAGCCCTGTAACTGAATAATAAAAAGAGTGAAAAAACACCAATCTGACTATAATCCAAGACATTCCCACCTTCCAAAGAGAGTGTATGTATAACCCATTAGATTATGGAAATGGATTTAAAATATGCCTTACTGTATTACCGTGGTTGCTCGTTCTAATATTTCTTAATTCCTTTCTTTTTGGGGGGGGGGGATTTGCATGTATTGTTTTGTATTGTTAGATATTACTGCACTGTTGGAGCTAGGAACATAATACGTGACCAATAAAATTTAATTTTGGTGACAGACATTACACTTCTTATGAAAATGACTTAATGGAAAGTGAAGGGAAGAGAAAAGTGGTTATTCGACAACACTGCAGGCCTTGTTAATGAGGGGACAAACATTCTCCCTCCCTTACAATCTACTCTAGAGGGTGTAGCTGGACATTAACAAAGAAAATGATTTTTTTTTTTTAAACAGTACAAAAAGTGCATTGTAGGCTACATTTACGTAAGTGTATGAAAAATAATTAGTCTAGTTCCTTGGCCAATGAGTGACAACTGTGGCCTATAGGCCCTGTTTATTTACTTTGATCATGACTGACAGGGTGATGTGACTAGGGCTCCTGGCCATGACTGGTGCAGCCCACAGCCCACACATCAGACCTCTGTTTGTTTTGCGGACTCTGACCAAGGCAGTGGCGTAGCCAGAAATGTGTTGGTGGGTTGGCCTGCAGAAATGTGGGTGGGCTCCAAAAAGCAGCTATCTTCGTGGAATTGTACACATTTTGCCATGGGGCAAAGAGAAAATGTTGAAGTTTTATAGCTAATCTCATGCTATTCTACACATTTTGCCATGAGGCTGAGAGAAAATGTTGCTGTTTTAAAGCTAATTTCCTACAATTATACACATTTTGCCATGGGGCAGAGAGGAAAATGTGCAGTTTTATAGCTCATCTCATGCTATTTTACACATTTTGCCATGAGGCTGATATTTTTATTTTGCATTTTTAAAGCTAATTAAAGACAAAATATAGGTGAGTTGACTGTGATAAAGGCACTGGATTATGAGCTGTCTTGTTTGCTAAATGAACAAATTAAATAGGCAATGGCATGGTGTATATAGCCATAGAAGCACTGTGACATGCCTCAATGAAGTCATATTCGTGGCTTATTAGGGATGTGGCTTTCAGTTCGTTTTTTTGGGCAACCCATCCTGTGAGAGTGAATGTCATTCCAGGTCATCTGTTCTGTTATATATAAATCTGACTAACCCAGTGCATTGCTTGCTATGAATTTGATCTGATGGTGTTTGCTTGTTTAGATAAAAAGACAAATAATTGGAACACTGACAAGTAAAGAGCACCTGTCCCTACACCCCTAGACCAAGGTGGTTGTAGTAGTTATTATTTTGAGAGTCAGAAGCACTCGTGGGACCCAATAAACAGATTTGACACAGGGGCCTGAGCTGTTGCCAGAGGAAGCTCTGCTCTGTCTTTGAATAGCATGAAACACCTGCCATGTTGATCTTAAAGCAGTAACATGATGCAATGATCCAGCCCCTGAACAGTGAATAGGACTGCTTCCAAGTCTTCCACTTAGTAAACAATTCCCTTCCTGAGAAAATTCACTGCAATAGAGAGAGAAGCTTCCAATAAACTTCTCACTCTGATCAGACTGGAACAATCAGTTGTGGGCGGTTTATACAGGTAATTGGGATGAGCAATTTTGCTCTAGTGCACAAGCCAATCTGCAGCTGAATTAGCTGTGTTTGAACTTTTAAATAGTGCCAATAAAAAAAAAAAACGTTGTTTTATTATGTATTGTGCACACTTCAGCAATGTATCAACAAAGGTTTTGGAGAAATGTATATTTGGAGTTGGGAAAGAAAGGATAATTGGAGCAGTGGTTGGAGGAATGCTAAAATCGATGGAGTCCCTGAATTTTTTTTTTTTTTCCAATGGAATCTCAGACGGTCGTGTGCTGGGTCCGCTATTGGGAGTTCCCATGGCTTTTGAGTGAGGTATGAGGGAGGAATGGCGCTTATTCCAATTAGACTGTTTTCTTTGCCCTCTCCATTGCGCGTGGTCTTTCCACTGCTCAGACGCGACCATGCGTTTAAGTTGTGTTGGCCAATTCATCTCCGGCTGATGGAACGCACCCCAAGCGAAGGCGTTCTTGCGTTCTTTGATTAGTATAATTTGTTAACATTTCCTCTACATTTTTACAGTATTTAGCCTACGCTGCAGATCTACGGATGCTTTTATAATTTCATTCAGCTGGAATTAACATATGGCCAGTTGAAGGGAGCCAATGACAAATTCTATAAAATAAATCACAGACAAGTTGCATTGCACACAGACATGTATAACATACGCAAATAAACTGGACACAGGGGGCTTAACTCTGCAGGGGAGTCAGAATAATTATATTTTAAAGCGGAGTCAAAAATTGGCTTTATTGGCTTCTTCTACAGGAAATTATAAAAAAAGTTGCTGTCTTATTTCATTATTGGAGAGGTATGCTTAGTTTCAATCATTTTCATGGCAAACCACCATAAATTGATATTACATCCATGCGCTGCTCACCAGCTGTGACATTCAGATTAAGAAATTAAGCATCATCAGACCTGGACTGCTTAGACTTTCTACATGGAGAAATTGGCTATTTACATGTAATAATCAGGCTTTTGATCAGTAGGATACCTAACATAATAGAAGCCACCGTGGCAACACGATCAGCTGTTTGGTAGGATCATGATTTATTGACAAAACGAACAAAGGGCATGGATAGAAAAGTGGCCTTCATGCGTAAAACGCGTAAAATAGATACATGAACAGTACTTACTGTTTTCTGGTGGTCCATTAATCATATTGAACTTGTAAATCTCTTTGGCGTAATATTCAGTCTCCGTGTTATCCTGTCCACAACTTTGCTGTCTGTCTCTCCCCAACTCCTCGATCAGCTCCTTCGTGCTGTTATAGAGCGCCAGCACCTGAAACGGTACCTGATTCGGACCCACTGTTTGCGGCGGGCTGGTTAGTCGAAGTTTACTGAGAATCTGTCCTCGGATTGCCTCTACTCTCTTTTTCTTTATGTGGTCTATGTCCACAGTGGTGCAAGTGGATAGTGACAAAGTCATTGTCACACAGTTCAACAGGAGGAAAAACAGAAGTGCTTTGCCCAAATGCATATTTCTATCTGCCCTTGCTTAGCTAATAAGATGCTTTTTATTTTTTTTGTAAGTATGGTAAAGGGTCAACAGAAAGACACCAAATAATTTGGACTAAATTCCAGGAGAAATGTTACCCTCTATCTCTTTGCATTCAAGTGGTCAATGAGTTCTTTCCCCCGAGGAATCCCATCTTGACAAGATAGGGCTAGTGTCATCTGGGTGCTATCCGGCTGTGCATTCCAAGAATAGTCCAGATCATTCTTGAAAATGTATTCTATCTGAGACCCCTTTTGGTTCAACCTGTTGTCTTTCTGTTCTTCCTTCAAATGTCACACCCTTGACATCTTCAGTTTTCCCTCTTCATTAGTTAATCATGACAAAATTCATTTTCTCCATTCTTTATTTTTATTTTCCATCATCTGTTGCTGGTATTAACTCAGTGCCGGTCTCCCTCACGTTCCTTCCCGCTTTGAACAACCAGAGTCTCGTACTCAATGGGCGCGCTGTGCTTTCACTGATATTTTATAGTAAACGGTAGTTGTGACGTTTGAGAAGGAGGGACTGCAGATTTTCACTGCACAGGGACATTTCGGGGAGAAGCATTTCACACTCTATGATCATATCTTTCTATCTGGAGGCCATGTGCCAAGTATTACAGATAAATAAACAACTTGTATTGTTTGCAATTGGACTTTGTACTATTTATCCAATTTAAACAAACAATTGCCTACGCGTGCACGTCAGGTCACAAAATAGTTCGGGTCACACAAGAGCTGTGGACATTTTCAAGAAGTGAGAGTATGCCCCCTAGTGGATATGCGAAGCTAATGTGGAAAACATTTTACATTTTAGTCATTTAGCAGACGCTCTTATCCAGAGCGACTTACAGTAGTGAGTGCATACATTTTCTTATTTGTTCGTACTGGTCCCCTGTCGGAATCGAACCCACAACCCTGGCGTTGCAAGTGCCATGCTCTACCAACTGAGCCACTCGGAACCATTGAAAATGAGATCCTGGCCTCAATTGGGATTCTCTGTATAAATAAAATACAAGTTTGAGATATTGGGTCTGAGACATAATAAATGTCCAACAAGTGCCTATGTCCTTCAATTTTGCTAAAGTTATTTATCCAATGATTTACACAATATGTCAGCAATGTCGCTTTTAGTGTAAAACTATACTCAGCATGCTTCCCTAGGAACTGCATTATATTTTCCATTGAAGACATTATGGAAAATGTATTGAGATGTAGCATGATATTTTTTTAGGTCATGAATGACATGAACATAGTGGTATGAAGTCACTGGTGTAGTTGCAGGGAGAGGTTCCATATCAGTATCTCTATATATGGAACTCCAAGGGGCTTAAATCAACATCCACTGGAAATAATCTAGTAAACAATACTGAACCTCCAGTTGCTGGCATGCACCCAACTATCCATTGACTAACAAAAATAAACTCTGCGGTTCGGATGCCATAAACTCAAATGAGCTATACCAAAACGTTTACAGCGATGCCAGACTACAGGGTATGTAAGGCTAAGGATAACAAAGCTAATTCAGGCTCTTTAACGGACTGATGTTTGGCTCAAATTATGACGATGAAAAAGACAATGCAAGCCTACATAGCATGTTTCCATATTATTTCCCCTGTAACTGGGCTAGTTAGCTGACGTTAACTAGCTAGTTACATTTCATTTGGATGCTAGCTTGCTAGCTACATAACTTGCTGTCCGACATTGTATTGTTGCTAGGTAACCTTAGCTAGTGTTTATAGACCTTTTCAACTGTTAAAACAATAACACGTTCTAATGCAAGCGCAACCAAGACGTTCCCCAGTCTACATCCTGTGCTGCAGCGCGCCATAATTTCTAACTAGCTAGTTAGTTGGCTAGCTAGCACAAAATGATAAATTCGTATTTCTTGATCCAACCAAAACAATTAACAAATTAATTATATACACACTTGTTGCTACCAGATCCACTAAACAAAATCATCAGACAACGTTTATTTCCCGTGTATTATCCGTTTGCTCTGGTGGTGTTACATTTGGCTAGCACAGCAAATAACCACAGTCGAGCTAGCATAATGTGAAGAGGTAGAGAAATATTATTTGACCTTGATAGCCAGCTAGACTCATTTCTCTCACGACAGCCAATATAACTAAACTAAACGTAGCTACCATACGAGTCCAATGTTTGACGGCCATATTGTTTACGTCAAAGTTAGCTAGCAGCAGTAATTACTCCACTATCAACCTCTCTCCCCCCTCACTAATCTGTCTCTCCTAGCTCTTCGTCTGCTTCCTCCAAAACACAACTATATTTTACCCAGGTTTATTGCCCACTTGGCTAGTTTCAATTAAGAAACATACTGTCGTATGAACCACTAGCTTGTGCTAGGCATTTATTATTGACCTTACGTTATGAGACCAAGCTAGTGGTTTGTTAACATGTAGTATAACAAACGCTAGTGCCGACACCTTGTGGTGATAATGTTGAACTGCATATTAATTATACCAGGATGATACATTTAACATTACATTTTCGTCATTTAGCAGACGCTCTTATCCAGAGCGACTTACAAATTGGTGCATTCACCTTATGATAGCCAGTTTTAATTTTAATTTTATATCATACAAAGAACGCCTATGTAAATGGTTAGTGGGTTAAGACATTCATCTTACTCCAAAACAAGAGATGATTGAATAGTTAAATGAATAGTGTTAAATGAAATAAGGAGAATGTCAGGGCTGGAAGAGAAACCTGCATAACCATTAGCTAGATCTCTAGAAGCAAGGTTCACCATGCATGTTCTAGGTCTATGTATTGTTACTTGTGACATTATTTTTGTAGTCCTACAACCAATTCTAACAGTAAACCAGTAGCATATAACCCACTGGCAATATACCCTTCAGCAGTGGCGCAACTTTGTTTTTTTATCCAGGGGGGGGGGGGGGGGGGGGGGGGATAAAAATGCAATTTCAGAATGTGGGGGGGGACATGTCCGTCCGTCCCCTCCCAGTGAAGGTTCTGCCCCTGCCCTTAAGTCTCTCCAGGACTTGGGACTTTCTTTGGGACCTTCATCCACAGAGGGTTTAGCAGCTTTCACAAGTCTCTGTATCTGAGATTAAAAGCATAGAAATTAGACCAGGACTTGCTTCATTAGCTAGTTCGCTTAGCTACTAGCTAGGTAGCTAACTTGTCATTTTTAGCAGATCAAGCTAACATTTGTGTCATAAAAAAAAAAACATTGGATGGCTGTCAATCCTATTTATATGTAGCTAGCTAGCTACCTGACATTACCTAGAATAGATTATTAACTTGATAAACACATCATGATGCTACACATCATCCTGGCACCGCCACCTCCTCTGCTGCTAACGTTACTATCCATACAGGCAATTCAGGCCGCTGCGATGCTTCTTTGGGAAATCTAGCTATACCTTTTAATTTTCCCAGGACGTAAGGACAATCCCACCCGCGAATACTATGGTCAAAAATGCTAATTCTGACTGTTAGCTTAGCGATCTAGCTGTTTACAGCCGCAACGGAAACTGCTCTTTTTTCAAACGCACCGGAAGTTCTTTGGGGTTCCAGGGTTCACTTAAGCTCCTCCAAAAAAGCTGTTAAAAAGGTCTATATGAGAAATGTTAATAATTTGCAGAAAACCAACACCAGAGCTGTTTATCCAGCCAAGTTCGTTTGCTCTATCTAGCTAGCACCCCTCATGTTGCAGTGATGGGATTCAGGCCAGGCAGGTTTTGATTTACAGTGGGGGAAAAAAAAGTATTTAGTCAGCCACCAATTGTGCAAGTTCTCCCACTTAAAAAGATGAGAGAGGCCTGTAATTTTCATCATAGGTACACGTCAACTATGTCAGACAAAATGAGAGAAAAAAAATCCAGAAAATCACATTGTAGGATTTTAAATTAATTAATTTGCAAATTATGGTGGAAAATAAGTATTTGGTCAATAACAAAAGTTTCTCAATACTTTGTTATATACCCTTTGTTGGCAATGACACAGGTCAAACGTTTTCTGTAAGTCTTCACAAGGTTTTCACACACTGTTGCTGGTATTTTGGCCCATTCCTCCATGCAGATCTCCTCTAGAGCAATGATGTTTTGGGGCTGTCGCTGGGCAACACGGACTTTCAACTCCCTCCAAAGATTTTCTATGGGGTTGAGATCTGGAGACTGGCTAGGCCACTCCAGTACCTTGAAATGCTTCTTACGAAGCCACTCCTTCGTTGCCCGGGCGGTGTGTTTGGGATCATTGTCATGCTGAAAGACCCAGCCACGTTTAATCTTCAATGCCCTTGCTGATGGAAGGAGGTTTTCACTAAAAATCTCACAATACATGGCCCCATTCATTCTTTCCTTTACACGGATCAGTCGTCCTGGTCCCTTTGCAGAAAAACAGCCCCAAAGCATGATGTTTCCACCCCCATGCTTCCCAGTAGGTATGGTGTTCTTTGGATGCAACTCAGCATTCTTTGTCCTCCAAACACGACGAGTTGAGTTTTTACCAAAAAGTTATATTTTGGTTTCATCTGACCATATGACATTCTCCCAATCCTCTTCTGGATCATCCAAATGCACTCTAGCAAACTTCAGACGGGCCTGGACATGTAATGGCTTAAGCAGGGGGACACGTCTGGCACTGCAGGATTTGAGTCCCTGGCGGCGTAGTGTGTTACTGATGGTAGGCTTTGTTACTTTGGTCCCAGCTCTCTGCAGGTCATTTACTAGGTCCCCCCGTGTGGTTCTGGGATTTTTGCTCACCGTTCTTGTGATCATTTTGACCCCACGGGGTGAGATCTTGCGTGGAGCCCCAGATCGAGGGAGATTATCAGTGGTCTTGTATGTCTTCCATTTCCTAATAATTGCTCCCACAGTTGATTTCTTCAAACCAAGCTGCTTACCTATTGCAGATTCAGTCTTCCCAGCCTGGTGCAGGTCTACAATTTTGTTTCTGGTGTCCTTTGACAGCTCTTTGGTCTTGGCCATAGTGGAGTTTGGAGTGTGACTGTTTGAGGTTGTGGACAGGTGTCTTTTATACTGATAACAAGTTCAAACAGGTGCCATTAATACAGGTAACGAGTGGAGGACAGAGGAGCCTCTTAAAGAAGAAGTTACAGGTCTATGAGAGCCAGAAATCTTGCTTGTTTGTAGGTGACCAAATACTTATTTTCCACCATAATTTGCAAATAAATTCATTAAAAATCCTACAATGTGATTTTCTGGATTTTTTTTCTCAATTTGTCTGTCATAGTTGACGTTTTTTTTACAGGCCTCTCTCATCTTTTTAAGTGGGAGAACTTGCACAATTGGTGGCTGACTAAATACTTTTTTTCCCCACTGTAGGTGCCCAGCCATGTAGCTACATGTATCTGTGTTAAATCTAGCTACTGCACACAGCTTTAACTAGCTATCATTTCCCATTTGCATTTAAAATGTATACTGAAGAAAAATATAAACACAACATGCAACAATTTCAAAGATTTTACTGAGTTACAGCTCATATAAGGAAATCAGTCAATTTAAATAAATTCATTAGACTCTAATCTATGGATTTCACATGACTGGGCAGGGGTGCAGCCATGGCTGGACCTCTGGGGAGCCAGGCCCAGCTAATCACCACCACATGGTCTGCGGTTGTGAGGCCAGTTGGACTTACTGCCAAATTCTCTAAAACGATGTTAGAGGTGGCTTATGGTAGAGAAATAACATTAAATTCTCTGGCAACAGCTCTGGTGGACATTCCTGCAGTCAGCATGCCAATTACACGCTCCCTCAAAACTTGAGACATCTGTGGCATTGTGTTGTGTGACAAAGCTGCACATTTTAAAGTGGCCTTTTATTGTCCCCAGCACAAGGTGCACCTGTGTAATGATATGCCACACCTGTCAGGTGGATGGATTATCTTGGTGAAAGAGAAATGCTCACTAACAGGGATGTAAACAAATTTGTGCACAAATTTAGGGATTTTATATTTCAGCTCATGAAAGACTTTTTTGGAGTGGTGGTTCGACCCATTGGCGAGTTTTGCAGCACGGTAGACTAACAGTACCAGCTCTTGAGGTGCAACGTGGACCTTCTGAAAACCATCCAACTGGGACTGTCATTTATGAACGAGGATGGAGACACTCCCACTGGAACGACGACATGGAAGTTCAATTTCTAATTTAATTTAAAGTGGGTGTTAATCCTTCTCAATAGGCACAGCTCGGTTGTAAAGATGTCATAATGACGTCTTTTCCCGATGTCGTATGGCGGTCAGATTTTGGTTGAATTTGAAAGGTTTTTAGACATCTTTTTTAGACGTCAATATGACGTCTTCTAGGAGACGTCTAAAACGTGTTCATATACAACCAGAATCTGACCAGAATCCAACCTGTCTAAGATGTCTTATTTCTGAAGTCCTTATAAATCAAATCCAACCAAAATATGACCAGTTTATGACCTCCAAATATTAATAATGTAATGCTGTGCTCATGCATCTCACAGCAGCAATGGCCACTGCAAATCAATCCATATGTATGGTACTTTACCACTATATCATAATATCCAGCTACTATGACAATGGTGAGATGATCTACAAATATGAAATAGGCTTTTTAAAATAGCTAACATATCCTAGGGTCTCATTAACAATAACTGTTGAACATTTATTTTTACCACCATATAAAATCACATCAGTAACATAAATAACATGTATTTATTAACTGGGGGAGATAATATACTTTCTAAATGAACACAACCAAACAATAACTAATGTTTGTGGCCATCCTCCACTCCAGCGTCTGTCCGGTGCATACTTTAGCATGAGTCCGAGGTCCCTTTACACCTGCACCTCCAGAGGGGTCGGGTCTCTTTGCCATCCGGCGGAGGAAATCAGTCATTTTGGTTCCGACCTGTCTATTAGAGAATATGTTTATATGTGTGTATACACACACACAAAATGTACCTTTTCTATTTCTCAGAACATGCTATACTCATTAGTCTATTACTGTGTGCAGGATGTTAATCTGCATGGTGTTGAGTCTCTGCCACTTTGTCCGTGGTTTACAGTTTAAGACATACACTACATTACCAAAAGTATGTGGACACCTGCTCGTTGAACATCTCATTCCAAAATCATGGGCATTAATATGGAGATGGTCCCCCCTTTGCTGCTATAACAGCCTCCAATCTTCTGGGAAGGCTTTCCACTAGATGTTGGAACATTGCTGCGGGGAATTGCTTCCATTCAGCCACACGAGCATTAGTGAGGTCGGGCACTGATGTTGGGCGATTAGGCCTGGCTCGCAGTCTGCGTTCCAATTCATCCCAAAGGTCAGTCAAGCTCTTCCACACCGATCTCGACAAACCATTTCTGTATGGACCTCACTTTGTGCACGGGGGCATTGTCATGCTGAAACAGGAAAGGGCCTTCCCCAAACTGTTGCCACAAAGTTGGAAGCACAGAATCGTCTAGAATGCCATTGTATGCGGTAGCGTTAAGATTTCCCTTCACTGGAACTAAGGGACCTAGTCTGAACCATTTAAAAAAACAGCCCCAGACCATTATTCCTCCTCCACCAAACTACAGTTGGCACTATGCATTAGGGCAGGTAGCTTTCTCCTGGCATCCGCTAAACCCAGATTCGCCCATTGGACTGCCAGATGGTGAATCGTGATTCATCACTCCAGAGAACGCGTTTCCACTGCTCCAGAGTCCAATGGCGGCGAGCTTTAGACCACTCCAGCCGACGCTTGGCATTGCGCATGGTGATCTTAGGCTTGTGTGCGCCTGCTCGGCCATGGAAACCAATTTCATGAAGCTCCCAACGAACAGTTCTTGTGCTGACGTTGCTTCCTGTCACGCCCTGGCTCTGGGGACTCTTATATGTTGAGCCAGGGTGTGTAGGGTCTATGTTTTGTGTTCTATGTTCAGTTTCTAGTTCATGTGTTTTCTAGGTTGGCCGGGGTGGTTCTCAATCAGAGGCAACGAGAATCAGCTGTAGCTTGTTGTCTCTGATTGGGACCCATACTTAGGCAGCCTGTTGTGCACTTGTGTTTTGTGGGATCTGTTCCGTGTTGGTTTGTGTTCATGACCGAGGACTTCACGTTTCGTTTTGTTGTTTTGTATTTTTATATCGTGTTGCTAGTACACTATTAAAGAGATGTACGCATATCACGCTGCGCCTTGGTCCGCTTCTTACGACGATCGTGACAGAAGATCCCACCAAAACAGGACCAAGCAGCGTGTCCAGGAGCAGACAGCCTGGACTTGGGAGGAGATCTTGGACGGGCAGGGGTCCTGGACTTGGGAGGAAATCCAGGCCGGTATGGATCGCCGTCCGTGGGAGGAGACGGTGGAGGCGCGCCATAGAGAGGAGCAGCGGCGCCAACCGGGCCGACGTCGGACACGCAAGAGGCAACCCCAATACATTTTTTGGGGGGGGCACACGGCATGGACGACGGGGCTGCTGGAGGCAGCTACTGGGCGAGTTTGTGGATTAGGAGAGGAGGCCACCAGGTTTGGGGGGCTGGAAGGGAGGTTGGCGGAGCCTAGAGGTAGAGCAGAGCCAACTCCCCGTACTCAGGCTAGGCAGCGTGAGACTGGGCAGGTTCCGAGGTATGCGGAGCTGCGTACTGTGCCGCGAGTGGTCCGGCACAGTCCGGTACGTCCTGTGCGAGCACCACGCACGTGTCGTGCTAAGGTGGGCATGCAGCCAGGACGGAGTGTGCCGGCTCAACGCTCGTGGCCTCCAGTACCCCTCCTCGGTCCCGGATATCCTGCGCCATTGTCACGTGCTGTAGTGCCAATACGAGTACACAGCCCTGTACGTCCTGTGCTGATGCCGCACACAGTGTGTGTAAAAATAGGCATTCAGCCAGGACAGGTTGTGTCAGCTCTTCGCTCCAGACCTCCAGTCCGTCTCGCCAGCCCGGCCCGGCCTGTTCCTTCTCCCCGCACCAAGCCTATGGTGCGCGTCGCCAGCCCGGCCCGGCCTGTGCCTGCTCCCCGCACCAAGCCTGTGGTGCGCGTCGCCAGCCCGGCCCGGCCTGTTCCTGCCCCTCGCACCAAGCCAATGGTGCGCGTCGCCAGCCCGGCCCGGCCTGTTCCTGCTCCCCGCACCAAGCCTGTGGTGCGCGTCGTCAGCCCGGCCCCGCCTGTTCCTGCCCCTCGCACCAAGCCAATGGTGCGCGTCGCCAGCCCGGCCCGGCCTGTTCCTGCTCCCCGCACCAAGCCTATGGTGCGCGTCGCCAGCCCTGCCCGGCCTGTTCCTGCTCCCCGCACCAAGCCTGTGGTGCGCGTCGTCAGCCCGGTCCGGCCCGTTCCTGCTCCCCGCACCAAGCCAGTGGTGCGCGACGTCAGCCCGGTCCGGCCCGTTCCTGCTCCCCGCACCAAACCAGTGGTGCGCGACGTCAGCCCGGTCCGGCCCGTTCCTGCTTCCCGCACCAAGCCTGTGGTGCGCGTCGCCAGCACGGTCCGGCCCGTCCCTGCTCCCCGCACCAAGCCTGCGGTCAGCTGCTCCACACCGGAGCCTAAGCAATCCGCTCCACCGATGTCCAGTCCAGCTCCAGCCAGCGGGGCCAGACCAGACCAGGGGCGCTACGGGGGGGTTGTTAGAGGGTGGTGGTCACGCCCGGAGCCGGATCCGCCTCCGAGGCGGAATGCCCACCCGGCCCCTCCCCTGTTGGGTTTATGTTGGCGCGGTCGCAGTCCGCGCCTTTGGGGGGGGGGGGGGGGGGTACTGTCACGCCCTGGCTCTGGGGACTCTTATATGTTGAGCCAGGGTGTGTAGGGTCTATGTTTTGTGTTCTATGTTCAGTTTCTAGTTCGTGTTTTTTCTAGGTTGGCCGGGGTGCTTCTCAATCAGAGGCAACGAGAATCAGCTGTTGCTTGTTGTCTCTGATTGGGAACCATACTTAGGCAGCCTGTTGTGCACTTGTGTTTTGTGGGATCTGTTCCGTGTTGGTTTGTGTTCATGACCGAGGACTTCACGTTTCGTTTTGTTGTTTTGTATTTTTGTATCGTGTTGCTAGTACACTATTAAAGAGATGTACGCATATCACGCTGCGCCTTGGTCCGCTTCTTACGACGATCGTGACACTTCCAGAGGCAGCTTGGAACTTGGTAGTGAGTGTTGCAACCGAGGACAGACGATTTTTACGTCCTACCTGTTTCAGATTTTTCAAATACATTGAGGAACTATTGTCAGACTTCGGCTAGATATGTAGGTCTGGCCGTCCTGGCAGAAAGGTAGGTCCGTATTCTAAAATTGATTAAATACACTTTTTTAATCTACACACAACATCCCATAATGACAAAGCGAAAACTGGTTTTTAGACATTTCTGCACATTTATTAAAAAGTAAAAACATAAATACCTTATTTACATAAGTATTCAGACCCTTTGCTATGAGACTCGAAATTGAGCTCAGGTGCATCCTGTTTCCATTGATCATCCTTGAGATGTTTCTACAACTTGATTGGAGTCCACCTGTGGTAAGTTCAATTGATTTGACATGATTTGAAAAAGGCACACACCTGTTTATATAAGGTCCCACAGTTGGCAATGCATATCAGAGCAAAACCCAAGCCATGAGGTCGAAGGAATTGTCCGTAGAGCTCCGAGACAGGATTGGGTCGAGGCACAGACCTGGGGAAGGGTACCAACACATTTCTACAGCATTGAAGGTCCCCAAGAACACAGTGGCCTCCATCATTCTTAAATGGAAGAAGTATGGAACCACCAAGACACTTCCTAGAGCTGGCCGCCTGGCCAAACTTAGCAATCGGGGGAGAAGGGCCTTGGTCAGGGAGGTGACCAAGAACCCGATGATCACTCTGAAAGAGCTCCAGAGTTCCTCTGTGGAGATGGGAGAACCTTCCAGGAGGACAACCATCTCTGCAGCACTCCACCAATCAGGCCTTTATGGTAGAGTGGCCAGACGGAAGCCAGCTTGGAGTTTGCCAAAAGGCACCTAAAGGACTCTCAGACCATGAGAAACAAGATTCTCTACTTTGATGAAACCAAGATTGAAGTCTTTGGCCTGAATACCAAGCGTCACGTCTGGAGGAAACCTGGCACCATCTCTACGGTGAAGCATGGGGGTGGCAGCATCATGCTGTTTTTCAGCGGCAGGGACTGGGAGACTAGTCAGGATCGAGGGAAAGATGAACAGAGCAAAGTAAAGAGAGATACTTGATGAAACACTCAGGACCTCAGACTGGGGTGAAGGTTCACCTTCCAACAGGACAACGACCCTAAGCACACAGCCAAGACAACGCAGGAGTGGCTTCGGGACAAGTCTCTGAATGTCCTTGAGTGACCCAGCCACAGCCTGGACTTGAATCCGATCGAACATCTCTGGAGACACCTGAAAATAGCTTTGCAGCGACGCTCCCCATCCAACCTGACAGAGCCTGCAGAGAAGAATGGGAGAAACTCCCCAAATACAGGTGTGCCAAGCCTGTAGCATCATACCCAAGAAGACTTGAGGCTGTAACCACTGCCAAAGGTGCTTCAACAAAGTACTGAGTAAAGCGTCTGAATAGTTATGTAAATGTGGTATTTCAGTGTTTTATTTTATTTAAATTTGCAAAGATTTAATAAATTTTAGAATAAGGTTGTAATGTAACAAAATGTGGAAAAAGTCAAGGGGTCTGAATACTTTCCGAATGCACTGTAGGTAGCTAGGTCCGGCCTGCCAGATAGGTAGCTAGGTCCGGCCAGCCCGATAGCTTGGTCCCGCCAGCCAGATAGTTAGTTCCAGCCAGATAGCTTGGTCCCGCCAGCCGGCCGGCCAGATAGTTAGTTTCATCTGGCCAAATAGGTAGGTCCGGCCAGCCAGATACATGGGTCTGGCCAGCCAGATAGGAGGGTACAGCTGGCCAGATACTGTAGGTAGGTCTGACCAGATACTGTAGGTAGGTCCCGCCAGCCAGCCAGACAGACAGCTAGGTCCGGCCTGACAGATGGGTCCGGCAGGCCGGCCAGATATGTCCGGCAGGCCGGCCAGATAGCTAGGTCCATCCGGCCAGATAGATGGGTAGGTCCGGCCAGATAGGTAGGTAGGTTTGGCCAGCCGGCCAGCCAGATAGGTAGGTCCGGCCGGCCAGATAGGTAGGTAGGTCCGGCCAGATAGCTTAGTTCCATCCGGCCAAATAGGTACATAGGTAGGTCCGGCCAGATAGGTAGGTCCGGCCGGCCAGATAGGTAGGTCCGGCCAGCCAGATAGGTAGGTAGATAGACCAGATAGGTTAGTTCCATCCGGCCAAATAGGTACATAGGTAGGTCCAGCCAGATAGGTAGGTAGGTAGGTAGGTCGGTCCGGCCGGCCGGCCAGCCAGATGGGTAGGTCCGTCCGTCCGGCCAGATACGTAGGTAGGTAGGTCCGGCCAGATAGGTAGGTAGGTCCGGAAGGCCAGATAGCTAGGTCCGGCCGGCCAGCCAGATAGGTAGGTAGATAGACCAGAAAGGTAGGTAGGCCGGCAGGTAGGTAGGTAGGTCCAGTCAGATACATAGGTAGATAGCTTAGTTCCATCCGGCCAGATAGGTAGGTAGGTCCGGCCAGAAACGTAGGTATCTGGCCCGTGTAGCTCAGTTGGTAGAGCATGGCGCTTGCAACGCCAGGGTTGTGGGTTCGTTTCCAGTATGAAAAAAATGTATGCACTCACTAACTGTAAGTCGCTCTGGATAAGAGCGTCTGCTAAATGACTAAAATGTCAATGTAAAAATGTAGATAAACCAGATAGCTTAGTTCCATCCGGCCAGATAGCTAGGTCCAGCCGGCCAGATAGGTAGGTAGGTAGACCAGATAGCTTAGTTCCATCCGGCCAAATAGGTACATAGGTAGGTCCGGCCGGCCGGCCAGATAGATAGGTAGGTAGGTCCGGCCGGCCAGCCAGCCAGATAGGTAGGTAGGTCCGGCCAGATATGTAGGTAGATAGCTTAGTTCCATCCGGCCAGATAGTTAGGTAGGTCTGGCCGGCCGGCCAGCCAGATAGGTAGGTCCGGCCAGATAGCTTGTAGGTAGGTCCGGCTGGCCAGATAGCTATGTAGGTGGGTAGGTCCGGCTGGCCAGATAGGTAGGTTTGACAGGCCGGCCAGATACTGTAGCTAGGTCCGGCCAACAGTCCAGCCAGACAGGTAGGTCCGGCCATCCAGGTAGGTCCGGCCAGTGACCTGAAGGCTGCATTACACAAAAATTAGACAGCCCTGAATATTATGTTGCTATTTTACATTTTAGTCATTTTATCCAGAGCAACTTACAGTTAGTGCATACCTTTTTTTTTTTTTATACACTATCACTCTCAGTCTTTAGTTTTTCTCGCTAGGGACTGGAACTGGATAATATTTTCATAATGTCTTCCCACAAAGGTACCTGCCCTATCCAGAATAGCCTACTCTCCCTTCTCTGACAGCTGGAACTGCTAGCTAATCCTTTCACCCTCTTCCATGGTTTTTAGCTAGCTACCTACCTACTGTAGCTAAAATGTATTTAGTTACAATGATAAATACATCAAGATAGCTAGCTAACTATCTAATATGAAGTTTGCAAGCTGGTGATATTTAATTCAATTAGCTAACTATACAGTATGCCGTTACAAAAATATACCATGGTAGTACAATGAAAAAAGTACCATGTTTTTTTTGGTCACTACCATGGCAGGAAAATACCATGGTACTGGTGCAAATACCATGGTATTTTTCTGCCATGGTAGTGACCAAAAAAAACATGATATTTGTTTCATTTTATTAGCTACCATGGTACACAAATGAACCATGGTAGTACAAAAAAAAATAAAAACATGTTTTGTACTAGCAGCATGTAGTGAAACATGAAAGCATGGTAGTTTACAATGTATTATGATGGTCTGTCTCCCACCGCTTTTTGGGTAAAGTGACCAAAAACATAGTAATTTACGGTACTCACATAATGCAACATTGACTACTCGCTCTGCAATGGCAAAGCATAGAGTGGCGCAGCGGTCTAAGGCACTGCATCTCAGTGCTTGAGGCGTCACTACAGACCCCCTGGTTTGATTCCAAGCTGTATCACAACTGGCCGTGATTGGGAGTCCCGTAAGGCAGCGAACAATTGGCCCAGCATCGTCCGGGTTTGGCCGGTGTAGGCCATCATTGTAGATAAGAATTTGTTCTTAACTGACTTGCCTAGTTAAATAAAGGTAAAACAAAAATAAAAATATAGGCCTAGTACCCTCTTAAACCCCTTTAGCTCATAGTGAAAAACCACAACACACATGGTCTAGTAGTGTACTGTACCCTCTTAAACCTTGGGACCTGGATAGAGTATGGTGAAAAGGGAGTCAAACCTTGAAGACTTAAAATAGTTAGTTTATCTGGTGCGCCTCTCTTCAATACAGTTTTCAATTGTCTCTCTCTCATTCAACTGACTTGGCTACTCTTATACAATTCAAAATAGCCAACATACTAAAAAAAACGATTTGTAAAAAGGTATTAATTATCATCTTATTGATACATTTTCATAATGTAATTCTCAACATATCCCTAAAAACAGCAAGTTACCACGTTTCCCTTTGTTTACACTCTGTGTGAACGTTCGTTGGTCCTGTTGCCATGACTACGACAGGCTAGCTTGACTGGAGCTAACTTTAGCCCACGTTAGCTTCTATGCAAACAGAACTTTTATAAATGAATTTAACTATCAAAACATCATCAAAAAATTGTCACGCCCTGACTCAGGGGACGGTTATTTGTTGAGTCAGGGTGTGTATATTTCGTGTTGTGTTTATTTCTATGTTTAGTTTCTAGATCGTTTAGATCTATGTTGGCCAGGGTGGTTCCCAATCAGAGGCAGCTGTAGCTCGTTGTCTCTGATTGGGCACCATACTTAGGCAGCCTTTTGGCACCAGTCAGTTGTGGGATCTTGTTCCGTATTAGGTATGTTATTAGTCGACCTTGGACTTCACGTATCGTTTGTTTGTTGTTTTGTTCGTGTTAAGTACTTTAATAAATATGTACGCTTATCACGCTGCGCCTTGGTCCGTCTCATCCGTTAACGATCGTGACAGAAGATCCCACCAATCCTGGATCAAGCAGCGTGATGAGGAGAGAGGATGGACTTGGGAGGAGATGAGCGAGAGTCTGGCAAGAGGGATGGAGGCCATGATCACGGGGGAGAGACAAGCCCCAAAAAAATTTAGGGGGGGGCTCACGCCGTGGATGACGAGGCAGCAGGAGGCCGCGATAGAGCGGTCCAGCCGTTTAGCAGAGGAGGCCGCCAGATTAAGGGGGTCATTGGTGCAGAGGGAGCAGAAGGAAAGTGTAGAGGCACGGCGAGAGGAGCTGGTTAGGCAGCAGAAGGAGCGGGGGTTAATGAAGGAACCCAGTCCCGCTCCTCGCACCAATCGAGTGGTGCGTGTCGCCAGTCCGGTCCGGCCCGTTCCTGATTCCCGCACTAAGCCAGTGGTGGGTGTTCCCAGTATAGTTCGGCCCGTTCCTGCTCCTCGCATCAAGCCAGTGGTGCGCATCGCCAGCCCGGTCCGGCCTGTTCCTGTCCCTCGCACCCAGCCAGTGGTGCGCGTCGCCAGCCCGGCCCGGCCTGTTCCTGCTCCCCGCACCAGGCCAGTGGTGCGCGTCGCCAGTCCGGTACGGCCCGTTCCTGCTCCCCGCACCAAGCCAGTGGTGTGCGTCGTCAGCCCAGTCCGGCCCGTTCCTGCTCCCCGCACCAGGCCAGTGGTGCGCGTCGCCAGTCCGGTACGGCCCGTTCCTGCTCCCCACACCAAGCCAGTGGTGCGCGTTGTCAGCCCAGGCCAGCCCGTTCCTGCTCCCCGCACCAAGCCAGGGGTGCGCGTCGTCAGCCCAGTCCGGCCCGTTCCTGCTCCCCGCACCAAGCCAGTGGTGCGTGTGTCCAGTCCGGCACGGCCCGTGCCTGTTCCACCGGTGCCTGGTCCGGCACCGGTCAGCTGCTCCACTCCGGAGCCAGAGCAATCCGCTCCACCGGGGTCCAGTCCAGCTCCGGTCAGCGGCTCCACTCCGGAGCCAGAGCAGTCCGCTCCACCGGTGCCTGATCCAGTTCCGGTCAGCGGCTCCACTCCGGAGCCAGAGCAGTCCGCTCCACCGGTGCCTGATCCAGTTCCGGTCAGCGGCTCCACCCCGGAGCCAGAGCAGTTCGATCCACCGTCGTCGGGTCCAGCTCCAGTCTGCGGTTCCAGTCCAGACCCAGACGTCAGCCCCTCTCCAGGTTCGGGGTCTCCCACACCAGGGTCCAGACAGGGCGTGGTACTTCGTGGGAGGAAGGAGAGAGGAAGCAGCGCGCCAAGGTCCAGACCAGACCAGGGGAGCAACGGGGAGGTGGAGAGTAAGTGGTGGTTACACCCGGAGCTGGATCCGCCTCCGAGGCGGAATGCCCACCCGGCCCCTACCCTGTTAGGTTTATGTGGCGCGGTCGGAGTCCGCACCTTTGGGGGGGGGGGGGGGGGTACTGTCACGCCCTGACTCAGGGGACGGTTATTTGTTGAGTCAGGGTGTGTATATTTCGTGTTGTGTTTATTTCTATGTTTAGTTTCTAGATCGTTTAGATCTATGTTGGCCAGGGTGGTTCCCAATCAGAGGCAGCTGTAGCTCGTTGTCTCTGATTGGGGACCATACTTAGGCAGCCTTTTGGCACCAGTCAGTTGTGGGATCTTGTTCCGTATTAGGTATGTTATTAGTCGACCTTGGACTTCACGTATCGTTTGTTTGTTGTTTTGTTCGTGTTAAGTACTTTAATAAATATGTACGCTTATCACGCTCCGCCTTGGTCCGTCTCATCCGTTAACGATCGTGACAAAAATATTCGCTGTGTTACTGGAATCTGGTTCAATGGACAGGAAATCCATGCAGACAAGATCCAAAGGTCCATCACTATGTATATGAGACAAAGGAGCAACTCTCTTGGGTAGAGTCTTTATCTGGATACAGCGAACACAGAACTTGCAGTAGTCTTCGACCTCCGGTTTCATACATGGCCAGTAGAAACGGTCTCTTACTAATCCATAAGTCTTGTCAAATCCCAGATGACCTGAGTCATCGTGTAGTGACTTCAACACCACTTCTCTAAACATCTCTGTAAGAAGTAGCTGAGTGCAACAAGGTCTATGCGGAGGATTGGTAATCCTGTATAGCACTCAGTCTTCAATCTTTAATTTCTCCCATTCTCTCAGGAGTAGAGAGATTGCTGGATGTCCCATCTTCATTACTCTTGTGACATCACCCTTTGCTAGAGCAGACCACACCTCACCAATGCAGGGATCTTCTTGTTGAGCAGCTGACAGCTCAGATGGACTCAACCTTGGCAGCTGATGAGCACTCAACTTAGTCAGGTTGCAGTATAATTGAGGAACGGCATGCATAGAAGCACCTAATTGGTCAATCACTCTGTCTTGAGATGATCGATGAGTCAGTCTGATCACAGCGGACATCTGGCACATGGCTCTCACACCTGATGCAGGAATGTTTCTTCAATCTGGTTTCATTTCAGATTTCTCATGCGGACGACGGGATAGGGAGTCAGCATCAATGTTCTGTTTTCCCGGCCTGTACTTAAGACTAAAGTGATAGGTAGACAATGCAGCAAGCCAACGATGACCAGTAGCATCCAGTTTTGCTGAGGTCAAGACATACAGTACCAGTCAAAAGTTTGGACACACCTACTCATTCCAGGGTTTTTCTTTGTTTCTACAATTTTCTTCATTGTAGAATATTATTGAAGACATCAAAACTCTGAAATAACACATATGGAATCATGTAGTAACCAAAAAAGTGTTAAATATATTTTATATTTGAGATTCTTCAAATAGCCACCCTTTGCCATGATGACAGCTATGCACACTCTTGGCATTCTCTCAACCAGCTTCATGAGGTAGTCACCTGGAATGCATTTCAATTAACAGGTGTGCCATGTTAAAAGTTAATTTGTGGAATTTCTTTCCTTCTTAATGCGTTTGAGCCAATCAGTTGTGCTGTGACAAGGTAGAGGTGGTATACAGAAGATACCCCTATCTGGTAAAATACCAAGTCTATATTATGGCAAGAACAGCTCAAATAAGCAAAGAGAAATGACAGACATCATTACTTTAAGACATGAAGGTCAGTCAATCCAGAACATTTCAAGAACTTTGAACGTTTCTTCAAGTGCAGTCGCAAAAACCATCAAGTGCTATGATGAAACTGGCTCTCATAAGGACCACCACAGGAAAGGAAGACCCAGAGTTACCTCTGCTGGAGAGGATAAGTTCACTAGAGTTAACTGCACCTCAGATTGCAGCCCAAATAAATGCTTCACAGAGTTCAAGTAACAGGCACATCAACATCAACTGTTCAGAGGAGGCTGCGTGAATCAGGCCTTCATGGTCGAATTGCTAAAAAGAAACCACTACTAAAGGACACCAATAATAAGAAGAGACTTACTTGGGCCAAGAAACACGAGCAATGGACATTAGACCGGTGGAAATCTGTCCTTTGGTCTGATGAGTCCAAATGTGTGATTTTTGGTTCCAACCGCTGTGTCTTTGTGGTTCCCACCGTGAAGCATGGAGGAGGTGGTGTGATGGTGTGGGGGTGCTTTGCTGGTGACACTGTCTGTGATTTATTTAGAATTCAAGGCAATATGCCATACCATCTGGTTTGCACTTAGTGGGACATTATTTTTTTTTTCAACAGGACAATTACCCAAAACACACCTCCAGGCTGTGTAAGGGCTATTTGAACAAGGAGAGTGATGGAGTGCTGCATCAGATGACCTGGCCTCCACAATCACCTGACCTCAACCCAATTGAGATGGTTTGGGATGAGTTGGACCGCAGAGTGAAGGAAAAGCAGCACAAGTGCTCAGCATATGTGGGAACTCCTTTAAGACGGTTGGAAAAGCATTCCAGGTGAAGCTGGTTGAGAGAATGCCAAGAGTGTACAAAGCTGTCATCAAGGCAAAGGGTGAATATTTGAAGAATCTCAAATATAAAATATATTTTTATTTGTTTAACACTTTTTTGTTTACTACATGATTCCATATGTGTTATTTCATAGTTTTTAAGTCTTCACAATTATTCTACAATGTAGAAAATTGTAAAAATAAAGAAAAACCCTGGAATGAGTAGTTGTGTCCGAACTTTTGACTGGTACTGTATGTCAGCGTATTGTTGTCTGTACTCACCTCGAACTTTGCTCCGTACAGGTAATCGTGCAGTTTGTCAACGACAGCCCACTTTAATGCTAGATATTCTAACTTATGAGCAGGGTAATTGCACTCAGACGGGGATAAACTTCGACTGACGAATGCAACTGGACGAAGATGTTGATCCTTGTCTTCTTGGTACAATACTCCACCTAACCCTTCACCACTTGCATCAACATGTAGTACGTATGGCTTTTGAGGGTTTGCAAAAGCCAGCACCGGGGCTTTAGTGAGGGTTTCCTTCAGTTTCTCTAAGGCCATTTCACATTTCTCATCCCACCTAGATCCGAAGGGTTGGGGGCTTGAAGTAGGCCTACACTTTGTCTGTTTTTTTGTTGGTCTTTCTTCCCTTCTTCGCTGAGGGAAACGAACCATGCAGGAGTTGATTCAAAGGGTTATTCACTTTTCAGTAGTCTTTCACAAATCGTCTATAATACCCACGGAATCCAAGAAAAGAACGGAGAGCAGACACAGTGTCTGATCTCGGCCATGTGGTTACTGCTTCGATCTTCGATGGATCTGTAGCCACTCCATCCTGGGATACTATGTGTCCAACATAGTTAACTGACGTTCGGCAGAATTGACACTTGACCAAAGACAACTTCAGTCCTTCTTCTTTCAATCGATCCAACACTTTGTGAAGCCTCTCTTCATGTTCTTCCAGTGTTTTTCCGAACACTATCAGATTGTCTAAGTACACTAGAACTTCGAGCAGGTTCATGTCTCCAACGGTCTGATACATAACACATTGAAAAGTTGCTGGTGCTCCTGACACACACTGCCGCATCCTCTCAAACTGATAGAATCCAGCCGGACATATGAAAGCAGTCTTCTCTCTTTGTCAACTTCACTCATCGGAATTTGATAATATCCACTTCTGAGATCCAACACACTGAACCATTTGCTTCCATTCAAACTGGTCAGGGCATCTTCAATTCGTGGAACTGTGTATTGGTCAGGAACTGTACGTCTGTTGAGCGTTCTGTAGTCCACACACATCCGTATGTTTCCGTTCTTCTTCCTCACTACTACAATCGGCGACACATAGGGGCTTCTCGACGGAGAGATGATTTCAGCATCTTTCAGATGTTTCCTTACATCTTCCACATCCGCTGGGAACAGCCGTCGAGACCTCTCCCTAAACGGTGTATCATCATTGACTCGGATGTTATGGCGAGTACTCTTGAAACAACCAACATCAAACTCAAGAGTTGAGAAAACGTATTTTTGTTCCATCTTGTCAGTTTACCTCCTCTTCCATTCTTCAGATAAAGGTGAGTCACCGAAGTTGAATGAAGAAGAAATCAGCTTCTCAGGTAAGTTGTGCTTACTCCCCTCAGGGCCAGCAGGAACAGGAGCTACATCTACAGGAAACAGGTAAGCAATGGGCATGCCACGTATTAAGGTTATCTCCCATGACGGTACATTCCTGACTGTAACTGTTGTTCTTCTAGACGACACAGCTGTAGACGTCTGAATTTCATGTCTCACAAGAAGTTTCACTGGAAACCGGGAATTTTCTGGACACTGGGATTCTTCAGGCCTATCTACCAAAATGGTCTGAGCACAAGGTGATCCAGGAAACTTCGGAATCCCGGTGACTCTTGCTAGTCCACCAGGGGGCAATGTTACAGGTTTTGTCTGTGAAAACCATACGGTCCTCTTTTCCGGTCATCAACATCAGTTGGGATCTTCTCATAAGCCTCTTTGATAGAAGGATGAACTCCTAGTGTGCTCAGGAAGCCTTCACCTCCTTTCTCTTCGCAGGCCATCATCAGCCTTTTCACCACAGAAGTGTTTGTACCAACCAGGATAGAGACTTCACCTTTCATGGCCGGGTCTGGACAAACCAACACAAGTGCTTCCATGGTCTCCGCTATACCTACTACTGATCCTGAAAACTCCAACTTCAACGACAAATAGCCATAATAGGGGTATTGCTCTGAGCTAAGGATCCAAATCCCCAAGTGTTCAATGGGCTTTAATGGCAGTGTCAAGTACTTGTTGTAAAAGGATCTGTAGAGTAGGGTAATCTGAGACCCGCTATCTAGTAAAGCTTTAGATGCCTTCAATCTGTACGGGAACAAAAGCACTAGGGCCCACTAAGCCGGTAGGTAGTTTGTCTTTTGCTTATTCTCATTTCTTGTTGCACTTGGTGGAACTTATCTTCACCAGGACGTCAGGCCGCTCCTTTACTGGGTCCCGCTGTAGTTTCCCATTTACCGTTTCTGGCTAATGAGACGCTTGTTGACTTTCCTCAGATTTTCTTCGCCCTCACAGTTTCGTTTGAAGTGTCCATCCTCTCCACATTTATAGCAGAAGATACCAGGTCGGCCTTCATCCTTAGTGGGACTTTGAGATGGATCAGCGTTCTTCCTTCTGACTTTGAATGCGGAATCTGTCTTCCGAGTGAGCATGTCAGGCTTACCTGTGGTGACAGCAGCAGACCTAAGACGAGTCATCTCAGTTTACAAACCATTCAGTTCTTTACTCAGCAGCTCCATGTCACTGCTGACTTCTGTGGGTGCAGCAACAACTGGAGTGACAGCTGAACACTTGTGGGAACAGTCCTGTCTTGAATCATATCTTCCTCCTCCCTTACCTCGTGAAGCAGCTCAGAGAAGGTAGGTGGATCACGCAGCTTGTAGGTCATCCGTATGCGAAGAGCAACCATGTCATGTAACAGTGCACCTCTCACAACCTGTTCAATTTGTTTATATTCTTCTCAGACAGTTCAATTCCACCTTTGTGAAACACACTGTGCAGCAGTTTGTTCAATCTCAGCAGATATGCAGAACGTTTCTCTCCCTCATTCTGGAACGTGTTTCTGAACCTTGCCATCAGATCAGATGCAGTAGCAGTAGTTGTGGGATTTCCAATCTTCAAAAACCTCACAATATCAGCAGCAGAACCTTTTAGACTTTCAACTATTCTCTGCTTCTTCACATTAATCACTACATTGCCATTCATCCAGCAGATCTGCTCAGCCCAAGTATCATACTCCTCTTCTCCACTGGGAGTAGGCTTCACACCAGAGAACATGCGTAGCTTGCGGTAACCTTGCATCTCAGTAGGTGCACAGTGACGTTGCTCCACCAATGAACTAATGGCACTAACCAACGCAGTGTCTAGATCAACAGAAGGGGAGGGACTTATCAGACCTGTAACATCTGCAACAGTCTTCCCTTCATTCCTCAGAAATGACAGCAGCTTAGACTGAAAATCTTCACCCTCAGCAGGAGATGCAACAATGACATGCACAGGCCAGGGACCAACATCTCCAGGTATCCCTACAACATCTGGTACCATCCTGTGACATCTCAACCAAGACATAGCGCTTTTTACCAGATGCATACAAGCATCGATTGCCCACCAAAACCTTCCCAAAAGGTTTGACATGACTGAGGGCTTCATTCAGTTCTTCATCTGTTACTTCAACAGAAACATTACTCAGTACAACAGCATTGTGTGTAGCTACCTTCTGCACAGTGCACCAAGCTACAATCTCATCAACCTCCATGTTGCATACTTAATTAAGCAGGGAGGATTAGAAAAACACAGCAAAACAACAAGCAGCTTAGTACAGTGACTCAGCGTAAAAGCTTATCATTCAAGGAAAACAAATAAAATAATATCCCGGACGAGCCCCCAAAATGTAACCCGCTCACCAAAGGCTCAGATAAATCAATACAGTAAGTATGGTGAAAAGGACCTCTCAGTACATAATAAACCTGGTATAACTTAACTTGCTAGGGAAAAACCAAAGAGACCAGGGTTCTTACCTACAGAGAATGAGAAATAATGAATGATGAATGATACACTTGCAAACAATCTGCAATACACATGATACAATACAATTTTAAGATAGCCTAAACCTAAACCCGGGAGATAAACTGAAAATGTTTGTTGGCGCCGTTGGAGCTCAAAAAAACATTAGGCTAACCCCACAGTTACTCACGGTTTCGTAGAAACCCCTTGAAACTAACAGTTCCAAGGCCGCTGCCTATTTATAATCAAATTGGCAGAAAGTGCCCTGCATGCATCCGAAAAACCATGTCCAGCTTCAACAAAGCCCTCAAATCAAACCGTCCTCTCCAGCTCCCGATCTAACGAACCCAAGCTAGCTCCCAAAGTGACTGGAACCTTCGTCAATCCAGCCAGCAGCAAGCGAATTGAGACGACTCAATCGCTAAAATATTAAACTAGAAATCTTATTTTGTTAAGCTAAGTAAAGTAGGGTGCAGTTAAAACCAATTCGGAAAAAACTATTTTTAGTACACAAAATGTTTTCCCACCTCACAAGAGCATCTCTCCCCTTTTTTCTCTCCTCAGTATCAATGAATTAAAAAAAAAAAAACTCTGTACACCACCCATTGTCCAACTTGATTGGCCCAAACAGGCACACACCCTTCACATGAACATACACTATCCCAACATATTTAAAGTAACAGTACATAATAATTTAACCAACATAGGCCAAACAGCGAAGGCTGTAGTAAAACAGATTTGATTAAATGTATACAGGGTATATAAAAATATACATCCACATATTATTATTACTTAAACCATAGTTCTAAATACATGTTTTAACAGGGTATTACCCCTTTTTCATAGCAACTATTTCCCTTTTTCTTTGATGTTACAGACAAACTAGGTCCAACAATAGTAGCCTGCCTTTATCAGAAACTTGCCCATACTGGTATATAAATTCATCAATATAATAACAACCAACCTCTTTTGATAATCTGTCTGATGTGTCTGTGTCTATTGGCCACTTCTACCCAATAATGGGTATCCTCTGCATCTACCAGACCAGAGTTTTTGAAAGGTTTGGCTCTAGCTCCCTACTACTCGAGCGTGGACCACTTACGCCACTCCCCCTTATTGGTGTCACCATGGAGATGGTCGCGGTGTGACGCTCCTGGTCTCCAGGAAGGAACTCCATCTGTAAACGCAAGGGAAAATGGACGATAATCTTCAACTCGGAGACAGTGGAGTTGTAAAGAATGTAAGTGATTTACGATTTCAACTTGTACACAAACAGAGTCTTTACAGAAGAAGTAACGTTAGCAATGTTTAGAATGTCATGGCAAACCTTGAACTTGAATTGTGGTTTCTCTCTTGTCAAGGCAGCCTTTCCAGGCAGCTAGCTAACGTTAGCTAGCTAACCTTAGCATTGCCATCCAGCTACCTTAACACCGTTTTACAGCAATTGTGTGATAAAAAAGTCAATCTTTAACGAATGCTTTAGAGTTACGACCGTGTTCGTGTCATTTTAAGATAACTTTTAGCGACTCGAATTATGATATTCGCTCAGGTTGCAAAGTTAGGTCGACGGGCTCGCCAGGCTGCAGAGCAAACGTCATCACTGGAAGAGTCTCGACACGTCAGAAAATCCTCTTCTTCTACGTCGATGGGAGAGGTAGCTATGATTTATGATTGACTATCAGTGCTGCTTGTAATGCCTTTTTATTTACCTAAAACCAAATATCATATATTACTTGTCATGGCCATTAACTTCACTGCATACACTCCACCTAAATACATGTGAATCATTTCTTATGCATGAACCAAGGAAGAGGAAGAGGTATTGTATGAGGGCGCTTAAGTAATGATATGGCATGGCTTGGCAGTATTCCTTTTCTAACCCTACAGAGTAACTTTATACCACAATAACATATACTGTACCCTCATAGATTGTACAGTAAAGACTACAGTATCCTCAAATCCATACACATTACATATGATTTGAATGTAGACATTCTACATACTAACTCAGCTATCATTGAGTACCTCACACTGTGGTATAAAGTTACTTCATTTTGTGTTCAAGGGATGCACTGCTCTATTCTGCTTTATAGATGTAGGCATATTACAGTACAGTTGTTCCTTTGGATGCTGCTACTTTTATGTAAAATTATTTTGAAGTGGATCCTGCACAGTGGTGTAGTGTTATTGTTTTTTTAGGCGAGGGAGCGCAAAAAAAAAGTAAGTGATGTCATAATTTCCTCAAAGTTTGTACCGACAGATGTAGCCAATTGAATAGCCTGTCATTATAGAATATGCATAAAATGGATCCTCCAATTGCAACGTCTGCCTATGCCCACACATATTGTCTAAATAAAAAAATCCTGAATGATCATTCTTCACGTTTTACCGGTGAAACGTCCAAACTGCATCTCCATGCCAATAATTTGATTGAGCTCAATCAGTTTCATGGGAATATGCATTTAGATATTTTTGAATTACTGTTTCGTGAGCGAATTAGAGCAGGTGGTGTTAACAAACAATTAGCCCTTCTTGTATTTAGTTTCAATCAAAACATATATCCTGCCTATTGGCACGCTCTGTTGAGTTTTGGCGTATTATCTTTTCTTTTTACCATTCAGCTTCAGCTAACCATCCTAAAAGTGTTTTTATTGTTTACAGTAATGTTATAGGCCTACTATGCTATGGTATTATATTCGGTTCTGTTATGTGAAACGCAAATTAATCATTATTATGTGATCTTGCAAGACATTGAATCAGCTTTGATTTACTAAACAATCACCATTGTGAGAAGTGATAATATTCTATTTGTAATAATAATAATAAGTGATGAGTATGACTATTAGGCGTAGGCAACAGATCTTGATGAGATGTCATTTTAAGCGATTGGAGCGCCCTTCGTGGTGCTGAAAGGACAGCGCCAGGATCGCGCAATGATGCTAAAGAAGTTGAACCAACTTGTGGTGCTGAAGGATAGCTCTGCCATTCGGCCAGTTCAGGAAAAAACAATAATTAGCAGTAGGCCTATAGCCTAATAGGCCAACGGCTACGTGGTATAGCTACTTGTAGGCTATAGCCTAATGTAAATACAAATACATATAGCTTAATATCATTGCACTGTTTGCGAAGAGAGCTTTATTGCGAGTAGGTATTTCATTGTATTGTGTAGCTTATACGCTGTATCATAAATACACTTTGATTTGATTAGCTTGAACACATGGTTACAATATACCCTATTATAGAGTAAAAGAAAACAGAGAGGGGAACTATCAATTCATAGAAGTAGTGAACATAAATCATCACTACGTAGAATAGTAGGTCATTTGTTTTAAAACAGGCCATAAAATCAATATTTTAGTGTGGTGTATTCATACATCACAATAAACGTTAAACTAAATGCATTATTACCTCCAACTTGGCCCAGTTCACATTTCCAATTGCCCACCCTGACATACCAAGCTAGAACGGGCCCTGCGGCTCAACCAAAAGCCAATGTAGGCTAAATATCCCAAGCAGGGCTACAGCAACTTACAGAGCGGGTCAGGCTCCTTGGGTTTGCAGTGGCCACTCTGGTTTGGGTGTCCTCTGCATAACGGTGTCGCCGTAACCAAGTGGTCACATATCGTTCTGGGTTCCACTGCACAACGGTTCCTTGGAGTTTGCCCGTTTATTTAATTTTTTTAACATTCTGATTGGCAAAAGTGGTCAAGCCTCTGACGGGCCTCCGCAGTGCACATAGCCTATAATTCTTCATCATTCTCGCTACCGCCAGAGAGAAGACAGGGAAGAAACCACCATTTACCTACCTCTAGGCTGCTATACATATTTATTTGGTTTGTCCATCTATTGTTTTTCATAGAATTGTAGTGGTAATTAAATATAATTTAGAATTTATTTGAATACATTTTCCAGAAATAGTTTTACCAGCTCCGTGTATTCTCAAATTGAAAAAAGTGAGGGAGCACCACTCCTCCGTCCACCGGCAGCACTACACCCCTGATCCTGCAGTTTCTTTGACTTAAAAGTTGTCCTACGTACCTGGTGGTCTTGAGTGGCTTTTTTTGGGGCAAAGCCCACCTACCCAGTTCCATAAGATATGAAATTGAAGGAATAGGAACTAGTGGTGCTTTTCAATTGAGACTTACCCCCATACCAGGGGATCATCAACTTGATTCAGCCGCGGTTCGATTTTTTTCTTGAGCGGATGGTCAGGGGGCCGGAACATAATTACAAATAATTTGTAGACTGCAAATTGACCGCAAGAAGCACAGACAGATATCATAATTATTTGACTAAAACATAACCATTTCAAACCTTGCTTACATTTGTATACGGTCAATTATATCTCTATAATGTGTGGTTTGTGGGAATACTTTGGAACAGATTTCCAAAATTAAAATCACTTGGAGCTGGTTTGCTGGTGTTTTTACAAGAAAAAATGTTTTGCTCAGAAAACTTGGGGGGCCAAATAAAATCACCCGTGGGCTGCCAGTTGGGGAACCCTGCTCTACTGTAATTGTGTTTCCATCAGGAGTGTGACAGTAAAGACTTGGAGCGAGCAGAATCAACAACCTCTGCATCATTCGGCAGTTGCTTTGTGAGAAGGTGTTAAAGTTCACAGTTAGCCATTGTTATGTAAACGCTGGCTGAAAAGTACCCAGCGCCTGGGCTTGGCCTCAAGTCAGGGCAGGTCCGCTGAAGCCATGGCCCAGTGAGACACGGGGGGCCGGTCCACATAGATGCAAACAGAAAAGTCATGAGCCTTTTTGGTAAAACACCAGAGTAAATCCTCAGTGGAAACTCGCCATAGATGTTATTTTGGTACATTGTTGCCTGTTCTATAACTTTGGCTGTTATGAAGAGAGAGGATAGTTTTGAGTTAGTCTGATTTTTGTTCAGTGCTGTGTACTAATCCATGCTAATTCATACCTGCCCTTGCTCCTGGACCCTCATCTCCCACAGTCACACAGAAAATGATTACAGGCATAATTGCTTTCAAAGTCAAATTGGAAATGACATAACAAAGTCAACCACAACTCCACAGCATTGGCATTCATGGTATGGACGTCTTACTTGTCCCTAGTAGTGGCAAATTGTAAGACAGCCAGCATTCCCTGATGAGGAATTCCAGCAATGCTTTTGCACTAATCTTCCCAAATTAGGGCAATTTCCCTAATTTAGAATTACAATTCTCGGGCCCCTAGTGACCTGCCATGCACATGAAATGCATTTTCTCCGGTGGCGTGCGACTGTCAGGTTTATTTATCAGCGCTGGTCTGTTTTTCAAATAAATACCCACTGAGTGGTTACATTCTTGACATCCTTTTAAACAAAGGCTGAACTGCATTCATGGGCTGTTAGTCTGAGTTTGACAAGCACAAGGGCATACTGCTTAGACTAGGGGTACTCAAATACTATTTGTAAAGGTCCAGTCACACAAATTCCAGCGTAGTAACAAACCCCAACTTCACCCACTCACCAAGCTGTGCCACGTCTATTTTTATTTGGCACAAGCACTGTCTATTACACAAATTGTTCACAACAGTATGACAACCTAATTGCCTAAATACACTCCACTGCCACTATTCTACTGTGACTGTAAAGTTCATATATGGTCATACAGTCTTGTGGAAGTAACTAACTTCTTCAATCAACCTCCCTCTTTGGGTGAGGATGAAAAAATGTCATTACGTCATTGGTATGTTAATGAGTTTATTTGTAGTTATTTTTCATGTTCAAATAACTCATCATAAGCTAAAGATAGGTCTTCATCTTCTAAGATCAACTGCTTTTGTATCGTCTTTGTCAACAGTATTTACCCTCATGAATTCATAGTTACATAGAGCACTCTGTGTTCTTTTTGGTAGCAGACTGTAAAAGCAGAGTTTATTGATAAGTTGCCACATTTGTCATTAATTTAGCCTCCCTTGTTCTTGTTGAAATCAAATGTTTTACTAATTGCATAAAATGACTTGTTCAGCCTCAACCTCCCAGCTTAATACCAGCAGCCAGACTCCCCTTCCTCTCTAGACGCTGACATTCTCATTTATAAATGGGTTTGGTGAAGGAACCAGCCATGGCATGTCGAAAGTAAGAAATTCCTCCTGACCAATATGTCCTTTGCAGACCCAATTTGGTAATGAGAATGTTGTGCTTTTTTTCCTAATTCATTTGTCTGCTGCCTACCCTTGTGTGCTCTGAGGAATTCATTCATTCAAGTGCTGCTCCCCAACTCCCCGGGCCCCGGTCTCAGGACCACAATACAAATTCAATTCACTATTTTCAGTACTATTTTCAGAATCAAAGAATGAGAGGGAGAGGGGATTATTTTTCCTGTAAAGCTATTTTAGGTCAGACTTGAAGCCCGCCCGGGCAGTCCTCTGTGTAGCAGTTCCCACACTCTGCTCCATATGTTCAGGCTCTGTTATTGGACAGGAGTTAAAACCATAATAAACAACACAATGGTTTGCATATAGATGGCAATACGTTGTGCATGCAAGTATTTTGTATGTGTGCTTAGTGAGAAGGCATGTCATCTTTGCCAGAAACGTGCAGCTATCTTTGGATGGTATAGTGCAGTAAACAAATTACAGAACACTGAAGAGAAGAGTGGATAAAACAGAATTAGAATACTAGAATGATAGAATTAGAAAACTAGAATGGCCATGAACCTTCTTATGATGGTATAAAGGTCAGCCATTTTGGTCAGGGAATTGGTCAACCATGGTTTGCCAGTGCTGTGATAAGATATTGTATAAAATAATGACTTTGAAGAATGTTTGTTAGCTAGCTAGCCAGCCAGTTTTAGAGGAATGGTTCCATTAAGTTTTCAAATGAACTGCCAATATGCCAACATTCCATTCAAACAATGCAGTCAATCGCTGGCTGTAATCAGTTGATGATAGGACTAAGAAAAGTTGTAAATGCAACAAGTACTGATATTATATCGTATAATAGTACTCATAGCTTTACAAGAAAACAAAAATGTTGACATTTATGGCCTGTTCACATATAGTTAGAGGCTATTTATACAGAAAATGTGTATAAAACCCGTATAAACTATTTATAATTGTATGACAGTATTTTAGGTTGACAATAATTCTATTACACAATTTCTTGCTTTTATTTTCCTGCACAAAATCAGATTACGCCTCTACTGCCATTTATTCCAATTGACCCTTCGCTAAGCCCCACCCACCTTGGTTACTGTTGCAACCTTGGACAAAACATTTCCGGGAAGCCCATTCCCCCTTCTAACCACTGGCGAAATCCCCTCACAATTATATCAAACTGTGTTTTTAATACACTATGAAATGAATACCAGACTACCCCTGGCTAATCAGGAACATATTGGGTATGTTGTGGTGGACTGTCATTACAATTGCTTCACAGGAACCAGGTAAAATGATGTTGGTAGTGTGGCTAGCCACTTAATGGCTCTGAATACACTGTGCACGCAGTCAAAGCTACAAACCACTTTTGGAGCTAATCGTTTGCTGATGTTGACAGAGTTATATTCCTAATATAGCCGATTTAGCTAAGCTAACATACATTTCAAGAAAACATGTTATATTAAGGGGCTAGCTAGCTAGCGTTATCAACATTTGGTGGTCAATGAATGAGACTGAGAGCTAGCTAGCTAACCAGTTGAGCTAGCAAACAATGTAACAAAAGTATATAATTTCGGATTACAAAAATACTCCAACTAGCAAACAATGTAACAAAAGTATAATTTCCGATTAGAAAAATAGACTGCATTTCAGGAATCACAGTGGCAAGTACCCCTGGTGCACTGTAAAATGATTTAGCCATTTAAACAATTTATTATTTAAAGAAAACTCAGTTTTTCCCACTGCCCTCACTGGCTTTCATGTGTTTCAAACATGAGCTTGTCCAAGGTGTCGGACTCGAAAACAGTTGCTATCCATTGGAGTGCTGCGATTGATTGTCCAAAATCCTGGGGTGGGGCTTAGCGAAGGGTCAATTAGACTGGTGTGAATTTCACCCTGACCAATATGTCTGCCATTTTCACCCATTCTGGAACTTTTAGGGTTTATGACATAGCCCCTCTAGTAATTTAATAAGAGCTCTATGAGATAATATAGGCTCTCCCCAGTTATATGGGATACCAAGGGTTACTTGGTCTGTTGTAATAGCCTACACCTCAAGAATACAGTTCCAGGAGTGGTTTATGTTTTTAAAGATAAGAGGGCCGGCCCTCTGTTGAGTCGTCTCAAAATGTATTAGGGTCTGCTCAGTTTTGGAAGTATGCTTTTACTTTTATTTATTTACCTGATTTAAGCTTGACAGAAAGCAATATTTTGCTATTTTGGACTCAAATTCCAATTTTCCTCCTTCTGTATGTTTTCAACCTAAGTGTAGAGTTTAGCCTAATAGTTTAAAGGAGTTGTCTGTTATGCCTGTCATTAAGGATCTCTCTCACCTCAGGGACCCCCTCCTAAACCAGCTCGCAGGCAGGGCGGCTGGGCTGAGGAGACTTCTGGATCTGGATCAGCCAAGTGAGTATCTCCTTCTCTCTACTCACCTCCAGTCTCTAGTCTAGGTAACTCCACCTCACAGAGTCTCCAAAATGCGTGTCTCTGGCATGGGTTTGAGATTGGGAGCAATGTTCTTTTGTTACTAGTGATCTCTCATGCTGAGACAGAGAATAGGTTATTTATTTATCAATGCATATTCTTTCCACTTTGGGCTCTGAATCAACAACGTTCCAGGGAGCCTATCTGAGCAGTGAACCCCACAAATTCTCTTCAGCTGAGCGGGAGGCGGTAAATGACATGGTTCATGTATCAGCCACAGGAGGGCACTGTTAGTCAGCTATCCACTTCATCACAGGGGTTAGGCCACTTTATTACCTCTTACGATGGCTGTCTAACCAATGCATGCTCACCCTTAAAGGCACATGTATTAATATTTCCTACCACAGACACATGGAATGTCTTGAACAAAAAATAATGTATCTGTAAAACAACACATTTACGCTCATTTACGAGTGTTCCTCGTTGGGGGAGTGGCATTCAAACAGAGCCACTAGTGGTAGGGAGAGCTAAATTAGGGAATGGGACATCACTACATCACTCGCACACATCAGAAACTGCCAACGGATACCACGCAATTCATTGGCGACGAGCCTTGTGTTTTCACAATGCCCGTGCTGGCGGCAGTAACAGCTTTCCTTATATTTCTCATGCAACAAATGCGTACTTACTACTTACCATATGAGCAACAACTGAGAACAGCAGAACAACAATGTGGCCGTAATGTACCCATCCTCTGGCTGTGGTTCAATATGGGGTAGTACTGAAGCAGGACTTTCATTCCATAGCAGTTTGACATGTAACAGTTGCATTTCCTTTACTCAGTCATTACTAGTGGAAGCATTCTAGAACAATTAAAACCACTTCTGAACTAATAATTATACCAAACGTTTTAGGGTCCATACACAGGTAGGCTACATAGCTACACATCCATAGCATACGGGTCTTTTTATCCTCCACTACACAATAAGCAAGAAAAGAGTTAGCTACTGCTACGTACCTGCAATGGCAAATATGTTCTATCTCTAACGCTAACGTTACGTTACTTACTACAATAAAGAACATTGACAAGTGATTGACTTTGAAATATTTTTTCATGAACAGCAAGGCAAGCTTGCAATATTGTACTCTCACGAACCGGCTCAAAGTTCGTAACAAAAGGGAGACAACGTGGAGACAAGGAATACCAAAATATATATTTATTAACTAAAGTAAACTAAGTATAATTAACAATGGTGTGTGTAATCAGTAGTGTGAGTGTTTTGCATGCATACATGTAATAATGCAAGGTGTTGAAAGGTGCCAAAGCAAACAACCAAAAAGCCACAAAAATACCACAACAAAAATCAATCAAGGTGTCTGCATGGAGAGAGTCTCCTCAATGAATGTGGAAGAGGTCCATTTATCCTGGGACACACCCAAGCCCAGGTGTTTCCCATGTAGCTGACGACCCTCCCAACTCCGCCCACCGGCATCCTAATAAGGAAACAAGAGCAAAGAGAGAGAATACGGCAGACAGAGTGGGAGGGTCGTCAGGAGCAGCCAGCACCGGAGTTGAGGTAAGCAACCTCTTTGCATCTTCAAAAGCCTGTTGACAACGAGAAGACCATACGTAAACAGCCTTAGCTTCCAGCAAATCTGTCAAAGGAGCGACCACAGTAGAGAAGTTCCTACAAAAACCACGATAATACCCAATCATTCCCAAGAAACGCATCAGTTCCTTTTTAGTAGTTGGTGGTGGAAAAGCATCAATAGCTACCACTTTAGCCCGAAGAGGACGGACTTCACCCTGCCCAACTACCTTTCCAAGGTATGTAACAGTCGCCTGAGCAAACTCACATTTAGCCAAATTTATCGTGAGGCGACCCGCAGCCAGACGTTCGAACGAGGCTTGAATACGGGACAGATGTTCCTCCCAAGTATCTGCATATATCACTACATCGTCCAGATAAACAGCGCACCCGGCCAGACCAGAGACAACCCTGTTCATAAGTCGCTGAAAAGTGGCAGGTGCATTACGCAGGCCGAAACTCATAACCGAATACGAGTACAGACCAAAAGGTGTAATAAAGGCAGAGATTTCACGTGCCCTACTCGTCAGTGGCACCTGCCAATAGCCCTTTAACAGGTCAAATTTGCTCACAAACTTAGCTGCGCCGACTTGATCAACGCAGTCCTCCATCCGAGGAAGAGGAAATGAATCTGGCTTAGTGACATCGTTTACCTTACGGTAGTCCGTACAAAATCTGTTTGTTCCATCTGATTTACTGACCAAGATACAGGGAGAAGCCCAACTGGAGAAAGAAGGCTCTGCTATTTTACTCTCCAGCATGTACCTGACCTCAACATCCAGACAACGCAGTTTCTCTGAAGAAACTCTATAGAACCGTTGACGAATGGGGTCAGCATCTCCAATGTCAATATCATGTTCTATTAAGTTTGTACGTGTAGGTGTATTAGAAAACAAACCTGGAAATCTCCAAATCAGACCAACCATCTCTTTCCGCCCATCAACAGGTAGATGAGTAAGAAGGCTATCTAAAATCTCCAGTGTCTCTGAATTTGTCAATATACCCTGCAGTATGCAATCGTCGGGACCAGGAACATCTTCCTCCTCATGCACAGACCTAGCGTGACCAGAACCCAGGGAAATAACAGTATCAGCCAAAATAACAGTTTTACCGTCCTCTGTAGACTCCCACTGTTCAGTCTCAGAGGAACGTGCATAATAGGGTTTTAACAAATTTACATGGAACAGTTGGTGTGCTTTCCTCCGTTCTGGAGTGGCAACTAGATAATTTTGCTCAGTGTACTGGGGCACCACTGTATATGGACCTTGAAACTTGGCTTGAAAAGGAGAACCAACAATTGGCAGCAGAGCCAGAACCTGATCACCTGGACTAAAGTGACGAGGCTCAGCTCGGCGATCAAATATGCTCTTCATCCTGTCCTGTGAAGATGATAGCTTTTCTTTAGCCATTTCACCAGCGGCATACAAGCGTCGCCGAAAATCACACATATGATAACAGGGACTGAGGAGGCTCGGGAGACTTCCAGTCATCCTGGAGAACAGATAAAAGCCCACGCACCCTATGTCCAAACACAAGGTTATTTGGACTAAAACCCGTGCTCTCCTGTGAAACCTCCCTAGCGGCTAACAGTAACCAAGGCAACCCCTCCTCCCAATCCTTATCCATCTCAGTACAATAAGCTCTCAACAAAGACTTAAGTGTTTGATGGAAACGTTCCAGTGCTCCTTGACTTTGCGCATGATAGGCGCTAGACAAGTTGTGTTTAATATGGAGCTGTTGGAGAACCTGACCAAAGAGATTAGAGGTGAAATTAGATCCTTGATCACTTTGAATGACCTTAGGGATTCCAAACAGTGAGAGAAACTGAGTCAAAGCTTTTAACACAGACTTAGTCGTGATAGACCGGAGAGGATAGGTAGCAGGAAACCTAGTGGTCTGACACATCACAGTCAACAAATAATTACTACCCTTTTTAGAACGAGGCAAAAGGACCAACACAGTCAATAATCAGATACTCAAAAGGTTTACTGAGTACAGGAATAGGAAACAGTGGTACCGGCTTAATAGCTTGATTAGGTTTACCAGTTAATTGACAGGTGTGACAAGTTTTGATGAAATCAGAAACATCCCTCTTTAATCTAGGTCAAAAGAAATGTCTTAATATGCGATTGTAGGTTTTCCTCACACCCATATGTCCAGCAACGTTGTTGTGAGAAGTTGTCAACACCAACTCACAAAGCTTAACTGGTACCACAACCTGACTAATCGCCTCCCCCAGAAAACTACCATGAGACATCCACTTTCTCATCAGGATCTCCCAACTGTTCCACAGGCACAATTTGGTCCCGCAACTCTTCTAATGTGGGGTCAGTCCGTTGCGCCTCGATTAAATCGGAGCGGGATACAGATAACAGGGAAAACAGTAACAGACTTCTTTGTGGTATTCTCGTTAGACAGTTCCGTGACCAGGTTGTCATGGATCATAGAACGCGTCACTGCACACGCAGAGAACACCTCTGGGAAATTCTGCGCACTCTCATCAGGAATCCCTACAATTAACGGCTTAGTGGAAACCACTAAAGATGGAAACACGATAGGCCACACACGCTCCCCAGCCAAGTTATTCCCAATGATCACGTCAATACCCTCAATAGGCAATGAAGGACGCACCCCCACAACAACCTCACCTTTCACCAGTCCACAATCCAACATCAGTTTATGCAATGGAACTGTTTTTATGCAATGGAGTGTTCAAACCTATTCCCCGAATCAGTCTCCGCAGAGAAGGGTAACACAGATTCCAACACACACGATTCAGAGGCACCTGTGTCTCTTAGGATCTTCACTGGCACTAACATAGACACAAAACCCTCCGTAATGAAAGGTAAATAGTCTGGATCAATATGGCCTTTCACATGCCCCTGGGCATGAGACAATGTGTCAGGAGTGAACTGATGTGGAACAGGCGCAGCTAACGCTGTAGGCTTAGATTTAACATAAGCACCTGTACTGAATTTACCCCTAGACCTGAGAACCAGACATTCGTTTTTCCAATGACCTAAGTCTTGACAGTAGTGACACTCTTGACCAAAGTCAGTTTTACCACGGAAATCGGGCTCAACCCTAGTTGAATGAAACTCTGCCCGTGAACCGAAGTATCTCGGTGAGCAAGGCCCAAATCTCTGCGAACGCCCCCACTCACTCCGAATACGGGGTTCTGCAAAAACATTTGTGAGTCAAAACATATTCATCCGCCAAAACCGCAGCTTCAGCGACAGTCTTTATTTTTCGTTCGTTAACGTACATCACTATACGATCAGGGATTGTGTCCTTAAATTGCTCTAACATAATCAGATCACACAGCCCTTGGAAAGTCATAACTGCAGAGGCGGAACACCAGCGATTAAACTGTGAAGATAATTCTCGCGCAAACTCAACATGCGTCTGCTGATCATCCCTTTTTAAAGTTCTAAATCGTTGGCGGTAAGCCTCAGGGACCAATTCGTAACTCTGTAACACAGCCGTTTTAACCTTATCATAACTGACACTGTCGGCTACACTAAGAGCTGCGCTTTACCAGTCAGCACACACTGCAACATCAAAGTGCGGTCAGAATCATGCCAACTCCTAGCGTCAGCAACACGCTCAAACAACGAAAAGAATGTCTCAGGGTCCTTTTCATTAAACTGAGACAACAACCGTAAGTTCCCAACAATATCAAATGTGTCTGGGTCACGACCAAAAGAGGAACGACCCCTAGGTAACTCTGGGTCACCTTCCCAGAGCAAACTCTCCCCTGAGAGCTTTCCTTCCCTAACCAACTCTAGTCGCTCTTGTTGCAGCTTGATTTTAGCATATTTAAATTCCAATTCCCTTTCATATTTTACACGATCATGCCCTAGCTGTAACAGAAGTAGTTATTTCTGCTGTTCAAAAAGAACACTACTCTGACTAACCGATGGAGCGGTCATTGTAACATATCGGGGAAACGACGAGTCCTCAGCAGAGGCTGCCCCAGTGGTAACTTCAAGAATACCACTCTCCATCAAATTGGCCTTCAATATTAACCTAATATAATTTTAGACGTTTATCACTAATTTCAACCTTGTAGTGTTCAGCAACCTTCAACAGCTGTTCTTTAGTACATAATTCTAACAGTTCCTCTGATGGAAAGCGAATGAACTTGTCTACATTAGACGCCATAATCAAGATTTTAAAAAAATATATATTATAATAATCTCACTTAACCCCTCTGCTGAGCACACCAGACAACACGAGAAATTACAATCACACCGAGCACCACAGAAGAGAGATGGGATATGGAGCTTCCCCAAAACCTACAATAACTCAACCCTAGTCTTCGTGCGGATTCGCGGTGGGTAATTACGCACTGTAGCCCGCTGGCAAGGAAATAAACCCCCCAGCACGCTGGTAGATTCCACCAAGCCACGGATGTGCCCCCGAGACAACTGCTCAGTCCACAGACACAACACAAAAATAAAACATTTAACCCTGCCCAACGTATTCTAAAACATAACACGTCACTAAGCCTATCAGGGGAAAAGGCTATAGCTCCGGGTAGCAAATGTCACTACCCTATCCAAATCTCCCACTGAGGTACACAGCCGATTGTACTCACCTCCTCAGACCGATGTCCCAACAGCGAGTAAAGCAAGAGTTTCCAGGCTGGGCAGGGCCTGGAAACTAACCAATGTACTCTCTCCAACGCAGTACACAAACCAAAAAACCAAAGGCAACCAATACTGGGCCTATCAAACAAACTAACAAACTATACAAACAAAGCACCTACAGAATTTAACATTAACTCCACGTTTTCTCCCAAACACAACACGTTCAAGATCCCGGACGAGCCCCCACTTGTCACGAACCGGCTCAAAGTTCGTAACAAAAGGGAGACAACGTGGAGACAAGGAATACCAAAATATATATTTATTAACTAAAGTAAACTAAGTATAATTAACAATGGTGTGTGTAATCAGTAGTGTGAGTGTTTTGCTTGCATAACTGTAATAATGCAAGGTGTTGAAAGGTGCCAAAGCAAACAACCAAAAAGCCACAAAAATACCACAACAAAAATCAATCAAGGTGTCTGCATGGAGAGAGTCTCCTCAATGAATGTGGAAGAGGTCCATTTATCCTGGGACACACCCAAGCCCAGGTGTTTCCCATGTAGCTGACGACCCTCCCAACTCCGCCCACCGGCATCCTAATAAGGAAACAAGAGCAAAGAGAGAGAATACGGCAGACAGAGTGGGAGGGTCGTCACAGTACATTCAATTTGCACTAAACGCTTTCTAGCTAACTAGCTAGATTATTTACATCCACTGGGTTTCACAGATGACAGCCTGGTTTGCTGGTTTGCTCAGAAGTCCCTAAAACATTAAACAACACAATTTACAATTAATACAAATGTCAAACGGCCATATAGCAAGCTAAATGTATAGCTAGTTGGCTAATGTTAGCGAGTCAGCTAGCTTGTTAAATAGCGATTTTGGTAAATTAACTTTATGACAAAAAAATATACATAATCGTTTGTCTCTACATTAAGCAACATATTCCTCTTAACTGTCAAATTTTTTTCATTATTTGATTTGCTTCGTTTGGAAGGCCAATTATAGTGCTGAAAAGGCACTACCCATTGCTCAAAGTTGAATTGGAACACCACCTCGACTCGATGCGACTCGCGGAATCGCCCAAAACGGTGGGGGGTGGGGGGGGGGGGGGGGTATTGGGATTGAGCCTTACATTACTGTACGTCTCCCTACAGTGGGGAGAACAAGTATTTGATACACTGCCGATTTTGCAGGTTTTCCTACTTACAAAGCATGTAGAGGTCTGTCGTTTTTATCATAGGTACACTTCAACTGTGAGAGACGGAATCTAAAACAAAAATCCAGAAAATCACATTGTATGATTTTTAAGTAATGAATTTGCATTTTATTGCATGACATAAGTATTTGATCACCTACCAACCAGTAAGAATTCCGGCTCTCACAGACCTGTTAGTTTTTCTTTAAGAAGCCCTCCTGTTCTCCACTCATTACCTGTATTAACTGCACCTGTTTGAACTCGTTACCTGTGTAAAAGACACCTGTCCACACACTCAATCAAACAGACTCCAACCTCTCCACAATGGCCAAGACCAGAGAGCTGTGTAAGGACATCAGGGATAAAATTGTAGACCTGCACAAGGCTGGGATGGGCTACAGGACAATAGGCAAGCAGCTTGGTGAGAAGGCAACAACTGTTGGCGCAATTATTAGAAAATTTAAGAAGTTCAAGATGACGGTCAATCACACTCGGTCTGGGGCTCCATGCAAGATCTCACCATGTGGGGCATCAATGATCATGAGGAAGGTGAGGGATCAGCCCAGAACTACACGGCAGGACCTGGTCAATGACCTGAAGAGAGCTGGGACCACAGTCTCAAAGAAAACCATTAGTAACACACTACGCCGTCATGGATTAAAATCCTGCAGCGCACGCAAGGTCCCCCTGCTCAAGCCAGCGCATGTCCAGGCCCGTCTGCAGCTTGCCAATGACCATCTGGATGATCCAGAGGAGGAATGGGAGAAGGTCATGTGGTCTGATGAGACAAAAATAGAGCTTTTTGGTCTAAACTCCACTCGCCATGTTTGGAGGAAGAAGAAGGATGAGTACAACTGCAAGAACACCATCCCAACCGTGAAGCATGGAGCTGGAAACATCATTCTTTGGGGATGCTTTTCTGCAAAGGGGACAGGACGACTGCACCGTATTGAGGGGAGGATGGATGGGGCCATGTATCACGAGATCTTGGCCAACAACCTCCTTCCCTCAGTAAGAGCATTGAAGATGGGTCGTGGCTGGGTCTTCCAGCAAGACAACGAATCGAAACACACAGCCAGGGCAACTAAGGAGTGGCTCCGTAAGAAGCATCTCAAGGTCCTGGAGTGGCCTAGCCAGTCTCCAGACCTGAACCCAATAGAAAATCTTTGGAGGGAGCTGAAAGTCTGTATTGCCCAGCGACAGACCCGAAACCTGAAGGATCTGGAGAAGGTCTGTATGGAGGAGTGGGCCAAAATCCCTGCTGCAGTGTGTGCAAACCTGGTCAAGACCTACAGGAAACGTATGATCTCTGTAATTGCAAACAAAGGTTTCTGTACCAAATATTAAGTTCTGCTTTTCTGATGTATCAAATACTTATGTCATGCAATAAAATGCAAATGAATTACTTAAAAATCATACGATGTGATTTTCTGGATTTTTGTTTTAGATTCCGCCTCTCACAGTTGAAGTGTACCTATGATAACAATTACAGACCTCTACATGCTTTGTAAGTAGGAAAACCTGCAAAATCGGCAGTGTATCAAATACTTGTTCTCCCCACTGTATGTGCTGTCAGTGTGACTGTAGTCAGACTATGGAACTGGCTCTGCACTCTTCCAGATGTCTCCATCCATCACTCTACTCCAGTCTATGTGGGGAGGAGAGCCGGGGAGATGCATACATCTATACATTGAAGTGAACAAGCTGATTCAATTGGGTTTATTTGCATGGTTATTATTTATTCGCAGAGCCAGTTCTAAGTAAAGACAACCGCAAACTCCATATATCTTTCTCACTCTGGGAAGGTCAGAGTATCGCTTCCTTGCGTTAGAGTAACTAGTCTTGATTCCTGCGTTCAGAGAGATTGGAATACCGGAGGTGTTAAGGGTTTCTCACGTGCATTGATCCTCTCTGAAACAAAGTAAGTAATGGGCCCCCCTGGAACCGGCAAGGACTTTTCCCTTCAATGTCAACCCTCATGCTCAATCACCTCCTCCCACTAATCCCATCCCAGAAATCCCAGGATTTGTCGATCTATCACTCCTAATTGACACTAAATGATCTGTCAGTTTATTGATGAACCTTTGAAGCCGGGTTGTCACAATATATTTTATCCCTAACAACTTTTTCCAGACAGTTTTACCATGTCTATCGCTTCAGCCTACATGAGTCTTAATCAAGGGGCCTGTAATGTGTCTTAAGCGTCGCCAGCCCCACCCCCGGCGCCAGGCACACAGGACAGGACACAGTCCAAGGGCAGCAAGGTGGGGTCCCTCAGCCCCTGCCCTCTCTGATCTCTCTGACCATCAGGGCAGACTCCAGAGTTGATCACGTTGCTTCTGTTGCTATTGTTGTCGGATAGACAGGGTGGGTTATGGTGGGTTGGACTGAGGTATTTTTTTTATTTGTCTCAACAAAAAGATCAACGAAGATTGTATAAATAAATTGTACATTTTACATTTTAGTCATTTAGCAGACGCTCTTATCCAGAGCGACTTACAGTTAGTGAGTGCATACATGTTTTTGTTTTTTTCATAAACAAAGGCTAAATAAACAAATGCATAATACAGCAGAGATCAGGTCCCACAGCAGTGAAGTGTCCCTAGCGTAGTTGGTTGTGGTGTAGACTAGAGGGTGGATGAGGACCAAGTGTGAAGCTCTGCTGAGTCTGTTTCCGCTCCCCTCCAGGCGAGGCCCTAAGGCAAGGGGGTCCAGGGGGTTGGCTCGGGGGCATGTCTGCTTTGTTTCTGCCTCCCCTGAGCTCTGTCTGGACCCTGGCCAGTGTCTGCCATCTACACCACTGGTCCCCTGCTCCTCGACGGAGGAGCCCTTAACACTCCTATGGCCCTGTGGTGGCTTCAACCCCTATTTTAGAGAGGGGAGCCTCCAGAGATTAGTGAATGGATTATTCATAAAGTACAATTTACAAACATACATAATGTCATTTAATTGTCTTATTCAGGTTATTGATACACACTAATAAGGAATAATAAGACATATTTGTAGGGCAACATTCTCTTGCCATAAATAGCTATTTTCAGTCCAGAGAAAATTACAGTATGTGTTTTCTTCAAAACCAGTAGGGGGCACTCCTCAACCAATAGAACCTATTTTAAAAAAAAGTTGACTTCATAGCCAAAAATCCACAGACTGTCTTGATCTAAAATGTAAAGATTCTGAAAATAGCCAGCAGGAGAGGAACAACAGAGAATACATTTTACATTTACATTTTAGTCATTTAGTAGACACTCTTATCCAGAGCGACTTACAGTTAGTGAGTGCATACATTATTTTTTTCTTTCCCCCCGTGGGAATCGAACCCACAACCCTGGCGTTGCAAACGCCATGCTCTACCAACTGAGCTACATCCCTGCCGGCCATTCCCTCCCCTACCCGACGCTGGGCCAATTGTGCGCCGCCCCATGGGTCTCCCGGTCGCGACCGGCTACGACAGAGCCTGGATTCGAACCAGGATCTCTAGTGGCACAGCTTAGACCACTGCGCCACTCGGGAGGTACAACCTAGGACAGGGATGGGCAACTTTGATGGGGGTTGGGGACACAAAAAATCTGAACTCATCATGAGGGGCCGCAGTGGCTCGCGGGGCTGCGTACCCACATCTACAGTGAGGGAAAAAAGTATTTGATCCCCTGCTGATTTTGTACGTTTGCCCACTGACAAAGAAATGATCAGTCTATAATTTTAATGGTAGGTTTATTTGAACAGTGAGAGACAGAATAACAACAAATAAATCCAGAAAAACGCATGTCAAAAATGTTATAAATTGATTTGCATTTTAATGAGGGGAATAAGTATTTGACCCCTCTGCAAAACATTACTTAGTACTTGGTGGCAAAACCCTTGTTGGCAATCACAGAGGTCAGACGTTTCTTGTAGTTGGCCACCAGGTTTGCACACATCTCAGGAGGGATTTTGTCCCACTCCTCTTTGCAGATCTTCTCCAAGTCATTAAGGTTTCGAGGCTGACGTTTGGAACTCGAACCTTCAGCTCCCTCCACAGATTTTCTATGGGATTAAGGTCTGGAGACTGGCTAGGCCACTCCAGGAACTTAATGTGCTTCTTCTTGAGCCACTCCTTTGTTGCCTTGGCTGTGTGTTTTGGATCATTGTCATGCTGGAATACCCATCCATGACCCATTTTCAATGCCCTGGCTGAGGGAAGGAGGTTCTCACCCAAGATTTGACGGTACATGGCTCCGTCCATCGTCCCTTTAATGCGGTGAAGTTGTGCTGTCCCCTTAGCAGAAAAACACCCACAAAGCATAATGGTTCCACCTCCATGTTTGACGTTGGGGATGGTGTTCTTGGGGTCATAGGCAGCATTCCTCCTCCTCCAAACACGGCGAGTTGAGTTGATGCCAAAGAGCTCCATTTTGGTCTCATCTGACCACAACACTTTCACCCAGTTCTCCTCTGAATCATTCAGATGTTCATTGGCAAACTTCAGACGTATATGTGCTTTCTTGAGCAGGGGGACCTTGCAGGCGCTGCAGGATTTCAGTCCTTCACGGCGTAGTGTGTTACCAATTGTTTTCTTGGTGACTATGGTCCCAGCTGCCTTGAGATCATTGACAAGATCCTCCCGTGTAGTTCTGGGCTGATTCCTCACCATTCTCATGATCATTGCAACTCCACGAGGTGAGATCTTGCATGGAGCCCCAGGCCGAGAGAGATTGACAGTTCTTTTGTGTTTCTTCCATTTGCGAATAATCGCACCAACTGTTGGCACCTTCTCACCAAGCTGCTTGGCGATGGTCTTGTAGCCCATTCCAGCCTTGTGTAGGTCTACAATATTGTCCCTGACATCCTTGGAGATCTCTTTGGTCTTGGCCACGGTGGAGAGTTTGGAATCTGATTGATTTATTGCTTCTGTGGACAGGTGTCTTTTATACAGGTAACAAGCTGAGATTAGGAGCACTCCCTTTAAGAGTGTGCTCCTAATCTCAGCTCGTTACCTGTATAAAAGACACCTGGGAGCCAGAAATCTTTCTGATTGAGAGGTGGTCAAATACTTATTTCCCTCATTAAAATGCTAATCAATTTATAACATTTTTGACATGTGTTTTTCTGGATTTTTGTTGTTGTTATTCTGTCTCTCACTGTTCAAATAAACCTACCATTAAAATTATAGACTGATCATTTCTTTGTCAGTGGGCAAACGTACAATATCAGCAGGGGATCAAATACTTTTTTCCCTCACTGTATACTTACACATGCAGTTAGAGCTCTAGCCTTTTAGGAGCCCTAAGTGAAATTTGATTTGCATTCCTGATAATACACTGGTGTCCCCCGTGGAACGGCTCGTACATAAAGCATCCTCCATTCTGGCTGCGAAGGCATCATTTTCCACCTTAACTAGCCTTGACTGAACGCGGTGTGAACTATCCGAAGTTATCTGAAAATTGTTTTATTAAGACAGTACTCATATTTTCCATGTTTCCATAAAGTTGTGCCTTTGCAGCCTGAATCTGCCTAGGCTGATTTTTGTTTAAATGTTTTATTTTTGGGAAATTGATCCGCGGGCCTACGAAAGAGGGGCTGCCAGTTGCCCATCCCTCACCTAGGCCTTAGGAGGCTCAAATCTGACAGAGCAACTAGCCTACATCAGAAACCATTAGTGCTTTAAAGATTAATCTTTCAAATAGAAATAGAACAACTGTTCAATAAGAGAATTGGTCATTGGTTTGTCTGTTAAATTTTAATAGATTTTAGTCATTTTATTTATGTGGCACAAAAGTATTTTGTCTGTGTTCCTTTGTTGCATAGTCTATCAACTATGTTCACTTTTCGTTCCTTAGGTCTGGAAGAAGACCTGACATGGTGGAGGACGTGGAAGAGTAAGTTCACATAGTCTCGTCTTTTCACTCTGAATTATTTCCCTCAGTTGTTGATTAAATGAAATAACTATTTTGTTTAAAAAATACAGGAATTGAAATTGGGCCAATTTAAATGTTTGTTTGTGCCCGATGCTCTGATTTGGAAATTGCTGTACTTGGTTGCAACTAATCCTCGCCTTCCAAGAACAATCACTTGACATGATTAAAAGCCAGTGTGACTGAGTTGTCATCACTTTTATTGTTGTTGGGAGCCAAGTTAGCCTGTTATTTTAGTTCTTCCATGTTGCCAACTTTCATATTATTTATTGAATAGACAGTAGTGAGATGGAAGGAGACTAGAGGACATGGTGTGTTTTACTCATCACAGCTGGAGCCCCATGCTTAAATAGCAGTGTTGAGACACAGGCTTTGAAAGAAACACAGGCAGCGCTACAAAATAGTCCCTTGATCTATGCTCTTTTCACCAACAGCCCATCTCAGTTCCATTTAAATGTATTTACTGCCTCCGTTGTGTTTTTGATTCATTCTTAGAGGGATACTGTTGAGTTCACTGAAGCCCTGGGCTGCTCACAGAGACAGTCAGGCAGGCAGTCCCACTGATGCTGCTGTGTCTGTGGAGCCTTTCGGCAGTGTATTGATGCTGCTGTATTGTAGAAACAGTCCCAGTCAGCCTGTAGCAGACAGACAGAGGCAGAGCAAGCCTCCTATCAGGCTGATCTAGAACCTCACTCAGCCCACAGAAACAGGCCCATCATCAAAGCACAACAGCACAGTCTAAGTCTGGCTCCCTGTGATGACCTCACTGCTGAAAGCCTTTCAATAATTCATACTCTTCCACTTCCTGTTTCTGCAGCCGACGCCTTCGACCACAAACCCCCCAGGGCTCGGATGATGAAGGAGGTGAGAGCACCCTTGTATCCCAGTCCCACGTCTCCTCTGGCGGGCAGAGCCAAGTCCTCCAGTCCCTCCACAGCACATTCATCCAAAATAGAGCAGATAAGCAGCCTTTCGGCTCATCCCTTTCTCTGACACTCCCAACATATTTATTCTCAGTGCTAGTGAGGAGTCATCTGTAGCAACTCTGCTTCTGACCACCTACTGTGAGACACCCATAACTAACCAGAGCACACAATTGTTTATAGATGAAAGTGAAAGGTGAAAATGTTCATTTGGTAAGTTTAGAGAACTGTAGCTGATCACTGGTTATCCCCTCATTCAATCACATCACATCACACACCGTTCATAACAGACCTCAAATACAGTATTCACTAAATTAATTATCCTATTCATTGGCTGAAGTGTGGCAGGATTTAAGTGGCTCTTCCCTTTGAGCGTTTCACACACACACACACACACACACACATCTACATGCCGGGGCAGGTGCTGCAGAGCGTTGAGCCAGCAGGAACACTCAACGCTAGCCTCTTTGACTCGGTCACCTCAGGGCCTGGCACGCCGCATCACAAACAATGTCAGAGTAGAGGGAGGACATTTCAACAAAGCACAGCCTGGGATAATTGTTCCATTTTTCTGAGCAAAGCACCAGGGGAAATAAGGATGAAATTGCCTTAGCAAAGATAGGAGTGGTGAGCCCCTGATTATTTAAGGAGTTATATTATATACATGCCAATGACAATGGCTGGGCTGGCTGGCGTTGTATAAGGACATATTCTTTGAGGTATTAAGCTGACATATTGATGAGGACCAGAAGCACTGTGTCTGCAGCTGTAGTTACTACTGCCATACTTGATGAAACACCTACCCACCATTGTAGCCCTCTTCTGTGGATTTATATGCTTAGAATCCTAATCAAAGTCTATTTATACGTTTCATCTTCTAGATGTTGTACGTTTAGATGTTATGAACTTCATTACTGGAATTAGATTTACAAAATAATGTAAACATTGTTTTTACAAAGTCTTTTTAATTTTTCATTGTTCTTCTGTTTTGTTTTTACGATTATAACAAATGGTAATAAACGTACATCCTGTTTTTGACAATGCTTTTAAGTTGCTCACAATATAACACACACACAGTCATAATCACATTCTTACACACACACTAGCTGAAAGGGTCAGTTGTGTGGAGACCCCAGTGGTACAGTTCTTACCCAGCAAATGCAGCTGGAAAGATTATTCCTCAGTGGAGGGAGACCTCTTAATACAGTGCCGGCGGCTGAGGCAGTGGAAATTGCAGTGCTGAGGGTTAGTGAGATAGCCCCTCCGATCTTGATTGTGTCCCCTACCCTATCCCTTATGTCCAATGGCTAGAAGCAGAGAGAGAGAGAGAGGGCTAGCCCTTTCCCCCCTCTCCCCCTTGGCTGGCCTTCAGTCCCCTGCCAGTCACATTACAAAGAACTCCCATTACAAACACACTAATCTGTTCTCAATCTGTTTCTCTCTCTCTCTCTCTCTCTCTCTCTCTCTCTCTCTCTCTCTCTCTCTCTCTCTCTCTCTCTCTCTCTCTCTCTCTCTCTCTCTCTCTCTTTCTCTTTCTCTTTCTCTTTCTCTCTCTCTTTTTCTCTCTCTGTCAGTGATCTGCTGAATATTGTCCCATAAGCTTTTCAAATGTAGTCTGTGCCTAGGTAATCATCCCATAGCCTCCCTGCTTAGATTATAGCAGCCGTGCCTGGTGATGTGTGGAGGTGTCCCCAAAGTCGCTGACTGCGGCATGCCTGCTGGGAGTATGTCTACATTCACAGCAAATTATCCCCTTTTGATATTTACATGCTTCAGTGAGGAAACTCGCCATGACCGTGTAATAAGGATACGCTTTGCCCAGTCGCCGCTAGACAAAGCAACCTTGATAGATGTCCAGGCTGGTATGGGGAAGGGAGGAAATGTATCAGGTAATGTGTGCCAGCAGTGCTGGGAACAGACAGCTCCTTCTGATGGAGTTGTCCTTTCCTTCAGAAAAACACCAGCTTGTTTACAGCTCCTATTAATACCCTCTTGACCTCCAGTAATAGGTTGAATTAGAAGCTCATTTTAAAATGTTGTAAACTTTTTCAGTTAATAATGGAGTTTGGGTAACAGCCAGCGTCATAACACGTTATGACACGACCATAAACATGTCATAATATGTCATAACAGCTGACATAATTTGTCATAACCTATTATAATATAGTCATAACACTGTCATGACACATATATTTAGACCTGTTTTGACATATATTGCTTTATTTTATGGTTGGTTTTCTGACACTTATGTAAGAGTGTAAAAGCCCACAAAAGTTACAACGGTAGTTATTTTATGGCTGGTTATGACACCTACATAAGAGTGTCAAAACCTATCACACAAGGCAAAACATTCCATTACACCATAGCCTTTGTGTCAACAATATGTTTATGTTATAAGTCGCTCTGGATAAGAGCGTCTGCTAAATGACGTAAATGTAAATGTAAAAAAAAAATTATTGACCATATTCAATTATCATTGTAATTGTGCACATATTGATGTCAAACATGCACCTGCCCCAATGCTCTGTTACTGATGACTGGGATGAATGCAGGAGCAGATTTCAGGAGCAGGACAAGACACCCTCTTTTTGACTGATGACTGATATAAGAGCATGTACGTGATGGGCCTATCTGGCTTATATGATTATGATGGTCATAATGCTTCTTGACAGTGTCATAAAGTGTATTTTCTTAGTCAAAGTAAAGTGACAAAGGATGGTCATAATGCTTCTTGATAGTGTCATAAAACTTATTTTCTACAAGTCATTTGAAATATGATGAAAAAAACATGACTAAAGAATTAAATACAACAATAACAAAGGATTTAAGAAATAAACTTTCAAACGAAAGCAAACTTCTTGACAGGGAAAAAACAAATTTGAAAATACTCTTATGTAGGTGTCATAACCAGCCATAAAATAACGCAATATATGTAACAACAGGTGTAGATATATGGGTCATGACTGTGTTATGACCGTATTATGACAGGTTATGACAAGTTATGTCAGCTGTTATGACATTCTGACATGGTTAGGACTGTGTCATAACGTGTTATGACACTGGGTGTCAAGTAAAGTGCTACCAGAGTTTGCATATAGAGAACCTACCCCTCGCTGGTTCACGTTGAACTCTCGTAGAATAGTGTTGTTAGTGCATTATTGGCCGAGATGGAGTGGGAAACAACCCAGGAAGCTATTTGCAAAGAGCTGGACAGCGAGGCTTTTTGATGTCATTGCGCTAAGACCATTAAATTTGATTGGGTGTCCGGGGGGGACGGATTCTGCTGAACGCTGTGCTTTGTAAATGAGAGGACAAAGTGTCACCGGGGCCTCATGAATATGAAATACCCGCGCATGCATTTATTTGGATATCAGAAACACAGATGAATCTTGTCAGCAGCTAAACGAGTGTGGCATTTTAAATTTGGTTTAATTAAAAAAAGAGAACGGAATGAGCTATCAACTGATGATGATGTTTGTTATCTGTGCAAAGTTGCTGGGATTTGACCAGGTTATTTTCTGTTTCCTTCAACTGAAGAATCCTTTAATAACCTTAATCATTTAGCTCATTCTATGAACATAAATAACTTCCTTTTTGAGTATTTTTATTTTGTCTTTGCTGAAATATTTGCTATTTGCTTAACCGTAATGAGAATAGTAGAGACTAACCCTCTGAGAACATCTTTATTTTGCAACCACCAGTGTATTTTCTGAGAAGTATTTTGAAGGTATAGTGACACAGATCTACAGATATGTCCTCCAATCAGATCGTGCCTCCCATCTCCTGGCCTCTATCTTGCTCCTCTATTGACTTTCCCCTCAGGGTGCAGCGCTGTGTTCAGAGATTACTGACATTCCTGCTCTCGCTCTCCCTCCCACTCCCCTGCTCTCTCCCAGCCTCTCCACTGACACCTAGCACACTGTCTGTCTGGAGGAAGTCAGAAGGAAATGTAGCTGCACTTTTCAATTGCCTTCAACCAAAACCAGTATCGAAAAAAGAAGCAAAACAACAGAAAATCAGACCTCCTCTGAGTGCACGTGGGTTTTTTGCTCATTTAGAGTTGTTACATGGAAACAAGGATTAGATAGATTTCTGTGACTTTGATGATGACAGGCAAAGCTCTTAATTGCAAAGTTTACACAGGTATGAATTTATCGTTTTCAGTTGTGTAAGTAGGGGAGACCTACCTTCCCTCAAAGATGATGTAATATACTTGTAGTTCATCTATTTCATATGTTGTCATGTTTGTTTCTAACATGGCATAATGAATGTATTAATTTCATATGAATTATACAGGTACATTTAAGTGTCTTCAACATTTCCTCACAGTCTGTCTGTCTGACTCCCCCCTCCCTTCTCCCACTCTAACAAAAGTCCATCTGAAATGCTGTAAAAGTTCGCCCTGTCCTTCTTGGGAGCGGAGCCATCCTCTGTCCTGTTGCGTTTTGCCAATTAAAGTGAGTTCCCACTGTTTGAGCAGCGGGCTGGCGGCTCCTGGCACCGCAGCCCCTGCCAGGCCGCACCGTGACTTCCGACCCCACACAGATGGGCCCGACAGCAAATACTCTTGCAAAAGGCTGGATGCCGCCCCGGTCCGAGTGGCAGAGTGGTCACGGAGGTCGGCCTGCCGGCCACCACGGGTCCTGGGGGTGGGCGGCACTGACAGGGCCCAAATGCTGGGGTAGCGGGGGGTGCTTTCCGGGGAGCCCCTGGCCAGCGCCCCTCTCGCAGCAGGAAGAGCTGCTGCCTGGCCTCCTGAATATTCATGGCCGCCTGGCTATTGTGACAGGGCAGCTCTACGGAGGATGTAGGGAGAGAGAGGGAGAGGGAGGGGATGAATCAGGTGCCAATTTACTCTCAGGGACACTCACACATACACATACACATACACACACAAACACACACAAACTATCATACCAAACACAAAGCAGACTGTATCTTTGAAATGAGTGTTTCTGTAATATATGTCCAGTTTTTAATGTGATTGTCCACTATTGCATCTCAGTTAACACTTTAGATGTAGAGATTGAGTGACTAAATAATGGAGAGGGTGACATTGATGAGATATTGATATGTCCTGGATGTATGTTGTGTTTTAGATATACCAGTGATCCCAGACCTTGAGGAAGTACAAGAGGAAGACCTTACCATGCAAGTTGCTGCTCCTCCAAGGTACTGTAAACAGCATCACACTCCCCTTTAGTTGACCCCAGTTACTCTAACTGGCATCCCATCACTCCATTTTCAGAGTTGATGAAGTGTATCCTTTTGGTCTGTCTTGTGAATACAGACATGCCTGCTCACCCTCACACACACTGTCTCTGGCTGCATAACTGTTCATGTCTCTGAAGTGACCTAATAGGACCTGACAGCTGAGTTGAGATACCTCTGGAGGGTTACAGACACAGCCCATCCTCAGAGCCATGTACATTACCTGGCCTACATTTTAACATCAAGGAGAGTTAAAGATAATAATACACCGGTCTTAGATGGTGACTTGACTGTTACGTCTCGCTCACGTGACTTCCGTCTCGCTTCCGCATTGTCTCCGTGCTGCTGTGCTGTTTGTTGCTACTTGGCTACCTGCCAAACTATTCACGTTTTACTTTTAATAAACGTTTAATCAATCTCTGTGTTCAACAAATTTACCAACTTTTTAGTTTTGTCCTCACTCATCTTTTTTCGTTAAACTTTTTCACCCCGGACGTTTATCCCGAGACAGAAGAGTCATTTTCCTGTGCGTTTTAGCTGCCAACTTTACGTTATTTTCCTTTTTTCCATCGCAACTTTTTTCCCTTATTCAACTTTTTCACTCCGGACGCTTTATCTGGACATGGTTCATCAACATCTTCAACAGCCGAAGCTAAGTAGTAACATTAACATGATGTCTTCTAATTGCAGTCGCTGTACTCATAATATACAGGAGAACGATCGCCTTACGGCGAGAATAGCTGTGCTACAAGCCCAGCTTCAGACGCAATCGTTAGGCAAGGGTAATATCAGTGTAGGAAAGGAAGAAACAGCGTCTGTGCCACCAGTAAGTACAGACAGTAACGTTAGTATAAATCCCCCCGCACAGTCCCCGCAGCCGGACAACTTTCTCATGGCTTCTGGAGGGAAATACTGTTGGAATGCTCAACCGGTGTCGCTCATTCAGCCGACAGAAACCTTCAACCGGTTTTCCCCATTATGTAGCGAGTCGGAGTCTGAGTCTGAGTCTTCTCTAGTCTCTACTCCTCCCGTTACGGGGTCTGAGACGCCGAAGGCTCCCACCATTAGCTCTGACAAATTGAAAACCCTAGTCATTGGCGACTCCATTACCCGCAGTATTAGACTTAAAACGAATCACCCAGCGATCATACACTGTTTACCAGGGGGCAGGGCTACCGACGTTAAGGCTAATCTAAAGATGGTGCTGACTAAAGCTAAAACTGGCGAGTGTAGAGAGTATAGAGATATTGTTATCCACGTCGGCACCAACGATGTTAGGATGAAACAGTCAGAGGTCACCAAGTGCAACATAGCTTCAGCGTGTAAATCAGCTAGAAAGATGTGTCGGCATCGAGTAATTGTCTCTGGCCCCCTCCCAGTTAGGGGAAGTGACGAGCTCTACAGCAGAGTCTCAGCACTTAATCGCTGGTTGAAAACTGTTTTCTGCCCCTCCCAAAAGATAACATTTGTGGATAATTGGCCCTCTTTCTGGGACTCACCCACAAACAGGACCAAGCCTGACCTGCTGAGGAGTGACTGACTCCATCCTAGCTGGAGGGGTGCTCTCCTCTTATCTACCAACATAGATAGGGCTCTAACTCCTCTAGCCCCACAGTGAAATAGGGTGCAGGCCAGGCAGCAGGCTGTTAGCCAACCTGCCAGCTTAGTGGAGTCTGCCAATAGCACAGTCAGTGTAGTCAGCTCAGCCATACCCATTGAGACTGTGTCTGTGCCTCGACCTAGGTTGGGCAAAACTAAACATGGCGGTGTTCACCCTAGCAATCTTATTAGGATAAAGACCTCCTCCATTCCTGCCATTATTGAAAGAGATCGTGATACCTCACATCTCAAAATAGGGTTACTTAATGTTAGATCCCTCACTTCAAAGGCAGTCATAGTCAATGAACTAATCACTGATCATAATCTTGATGTGATTGGCCTGACTGAAACATGGCTTAAGCCTGATGAATTTGCTGTGTTAAATGAGGCCTCACCTCCTGGTTACATTAGTGACCATATTCCCCGTGCATCCCGCAAAGGCGGAGGTGTTGCTAACATTTACGATAGCAAATTTCAATTTACAAAAAAAAAAATGGCGTTTTCATCTTTTGAGCTTCTAGTCATGAAATCTATGCAGCCTACTCAATCACTTTTTATAGCTACTGTTTACAGGCCTCCTGGGCCATATACAGCGTTCCTCTCTGAGTTTCCTGAATTCCTATCAGACCTTGTAGTCATAGCAGATCATATTCTAATTTTTGGTGATTTTAATATTCACATGGAGAAGTCCACAGACCCACTCCAAAAGTCTTTCGGAGCCATTATCGACTCAGTGGGTTTTGTCCAACATGTCTCTGGACCTACTCACTGCCACAGTCATACTCTGGACCTAGTTTTGTCCCATGGAATAAATGTTGTAGATCTTAATGTTTTTCCACAAAATCCTGGACTATCGGACCACCATTTTATTACATTTGCAATCGCAACAAATAATCTGCTCAGACCCCAACCAAGGAGCATCAAAAGTCGTGCTATAAATTCTCAAACAACACAAAAATTCATTGATGCCCTTCCAGACTCCTTCTGCCTACCCAAGGACGTCAGAGGACAAAAATCAGTTAACCACTTAACTGAGGAACTCAATTTAACCTTGCGCAATACCCTAGATGCAGTTGCACCCCTAAAAACGAAAAACATTTGTCATAAGAAACTAGCTCCCTGGTATACAGAAAATACCCGAGCTTTGAAGCAAGCTTCCAGGAAATTGGAACGGAAATGGCGCCACACCAAACTGGAAGTCTTCCGACTAGCTTGGAAAGACAGTACCGTGCAGTACCGAAGAGCCCTCACTGCTGCTCGATCATCCTACTTTTCCAACTTAATCGAGGAAAATAAGAACAATCCAAAATTTCTTTTTGATACTGTTGCAAAGCTAACTAAAAAGCAGCATTCCCCAAGAGAGGATGGCTTTCACTTCAGCAGTGATAAATTCATGAACTTCTTTGAGGAAAAGATCATGACCATTAGAAAGCAAATCACGGACTCCTCTTTGAATCTGCGTATTCCTCCAGGGCTTAGCTGTCCTGGATCTGCACAGCTCTGCGAGGGCCTGGGATCGGGAGAGACACTTAAGTGTTTTAGTACTATATCTCTTGACACAATGATGAAAATAATCACGGCCTCTAAACCTTCAAGCTGCATACTGGATCCTATTCCTACTAAACTGCTGAAGGAGCTGCTTCCTGTGCTTGGCCCTCCTATGTTGAACATAATAAACAGCTCTCTATCCACCGGATGTGTACCAAACTCACTAAAAGTGGCAGTGATAAAGCCTCTCTTGAAAAAGCCAAACCTTGACCCGGAAAATATAAAAAACTATCGGCCTATATCGAATCTTCCATTCCTCTCAAAAATTTTAGAAAAAGCTGTTGCGCAGCAACTCACTGCCTTTCTGAAGACAAACAATGTATACGAAATGCTTCAGTCTGGTTTTAGACCCCATCATAGCACTGAGACTGCACTTGTGAAGGTGGTAAATGACCTTTTAATGGCGTCAGACCGAGGCTCTGCATCTGTCCTCGTGCTACTAGACCTTAGTGCTGCCTTTGACACCATCGATCACCACATTCTTTTGGAGAGACTGGAAACCCAAATTGGTCTACACGGACAAGTTCTGGCCTGGTTTAGATCCTACCTGTCGGAAAGATATCAGTTTGTCTCTGTGAATGGTCTGTCCTCCGACAAATCAACTGTACATTTCGGTGTTCCTCAAGGTTCCGTTTTAGGACCACTATTGTTTTCACTATATATTTTACCTCTTGGGGATGTTATTCGAAAACATAATGTTAACTTTCACTGCTATGCGGATGACACACAGCTGTACATTTCAATGAAACATGGTGAAGCCCCAAAATTGCCCTCGCTAGAAGCCTGTGTTTCAGACATAAGGAAGTGGATGGCTGAAAACTTTTTACTTTTAAACTCGGACAAAACAGAGATGCTTGTTCTAGGTCCCAAGAAACAAAGAGATCTTCTGTTAAATCTGACAATTCATCTTGATGGTTGTAAAGTCGTCTCAAATAAAACTGTGAAGGACCTTGGCGTTACTCTTGACCCTGATCTCTCTTTTGACGAACATATCAAGACTGTTTCAAGGACAGCTTTTTTCCATCTACGTAACATTGCAAAAATCAGAAATTTTCTGTCCAAAAATGATGCAGAAAAATTAATCCATGCATTTGTTACTTCTAGGTTAGACTACTGCAATGCTCTATTTTCCGGCTACCCGGATAAAGCACTAAATAAACTTCAGTTAGTGCTAAATACGGCTGCTAGAATCCTGACTAGAACCAAGAAATTTGATCATATTACTCCAGTGCTAGCTTCCCTACACTGGCTTCCTGTTAAGGCAAGGGCTGATTTCAAGGTTTTACTGTTAACCTATAAAGCGTTACATGGGCTTGCTCCTACCTATCTTTCCGAGTTGGTCCTGCCGTACATACCAATACGTACGCTACGGTCACAAGACGCAGGCCTCCTAATTGTCCCTAGAATTTCTAAGCAAACAGCGGGAGGCAGGGCTTTCTCCTATAGATCTCCATTTTTATGGAACAGTCTGCCTACCCATGTGAGAGACGCAGACTCGGTCTCAACCTTTAAGTCTTTACTGAAGACTTATCTCTTCAGTAGGTCATATGATTGAGTGTAGTCTGGCCCAGGAGTGTGAAGGTGAACGGAAAGGCTGGAGCAACGAACAGCCCTTGCTGTCTCTGCCAGGCCGGTTCCCCTCTCCACTGGGGTTCTCTGCCTCTAACCCTGTTGCAGGGGCTGAGTCACTGGCTTGCTGGTGCTCTTTCATGCCGTCCCTGGGAGGGTTGCGTCACTTGAGTGGGTTGAGTTACTGACGTGATCTTCCTGTCTGGGTTGGCGCCCCCCCCTTGGTTTGTGCTGTGGTGGAGACCTCTGTGGGCTATACTCGGCCCTGTCTCAGGATTGTAAGTTGGTGGTTGGGGATATCCCTCTAGTGGTGCGGGGGCTGTGCTTTGGCGGAGTGGGTGGGGTTATATCCTTCCTGTTTGGCCCTGTCCGGGGGTTTCTTCGGATGGGGCCACAGTGTCTCCGGACCGCTCCTGTCTCAGCCTCCAGTATTTATGCTGCAGTAGTTTATGTGTTGGGGGGCTGGGGTTAGTTGGTTATACCTGGAGTACTTCTCCTGTCTTATCCAGTGTCCTGTGTGAATTTAAGTATGCTCTCTCTAATTCTCTCGTTCTCTCTTTCTCTCTGAGAACCTGAGCCCTAGGACCATACGTCAGGACTACCGGGCATGATGACACCTTGCTGTCCCCAGTCCGCCTGGCCTTGCTGCTATTCCAGTTTCAACTGTTCTGCCTGCGGCTACGAAACCCCTACCTGTCCCAGACCTGCTGTTTTCAACTCTTAATGATCGGCTATGAAAAGCCAACTGAGAGACCTGAGCCCTAGGACCATACGTCGGGACTACCGGCCGTGGTGACTCCTTGCTGTCCCCAGTCCGCCTGGCCTTGCTGCTATTCCAGTTTCAACTGTTCTGCCTGCGGTTATGGAACCCCTACCTGTCCCAGACCTGCTGTTTTAAACTCTTAATGATCGGCTATGAAAAGCCAACTGAGATTTATTCCTGATTATTATTTGACCATGCTTGTCACTTATGAACATTTTTGAACATCTTGGCATGGTTCTGTTATAATCTCCACCCGGCACAGCCAGAAGAGGACTGGCCACCCCTCATAGCCTGGTTCCTCTCTAGGTTTCTTCCTAGGTTTTCGCCTTTCTAGGGAGTTTTTCCTAGCCACCGTGCTTCTACACCTGCATTACTAGCTGTTTGGGGTTTTAGGCTGGGTTTCTGTACAGCACTTCGAGATATTAGCTGATGTAAGAAGGGCTATATAAAATAAAATTGAAATTGATTGATTACCTTGCCTCCTCTCATCATGGTATTGAAGGTATCGTCTTGGCATATTGGGCCGTTATGCAAAATAACAGTTGAGGTGTGATTTATGCACGGCTGTTAGCGGGGCCCTTACTAACGGGGCCTTTTGATTTACAGGGCGGTGAGAGACACGCCGACATGTATCCGCTATGTAGTGCGGCTATGACAGCGGCGGGGGGTTATTAGGCTGGGGCCCGCTCTCTGTGTGAGATAATATCCACATTGAACTTCTTGAGGGGGCAATGTAGCGTGTAATGTGCAGTAAGTAGGACTGGCATGCACTGCTAGGTCCTGGTCACTTTCAGAGCCCTCCTCTTAATTCCGACTACAGATAAGCAGCTGGGTTTCAATTTGAGGCGGTTACCACTTGGAGCCCATCTCCTGATCTCTCTGTTCTTTAATGAACTCTCCGTGCCCTGTGAGCACTACCCTAAACTTCTGAGAAGCTATCTGTCTCACAGAGTGATACTTGCAAGTTGTACTGTACTATTATACAGTTTGTCGATTGGTCTGGTGATATCTAACTGATGCAGGTATTGACTACTGTATTTGAATAGACAGCCTCTAATCAGGCTAATGAGGAAAAGCATGTCAACATTTAGTATAGCAAATCTACTATGGGATTTTTGTTTACTTAGTGTTTGTCCTTCTCCCCAGCATCCAGGTGAACCGGGTAATGACATACAGAGATCTGGACAACGACCTCATGAAGTACTCTGCCTTCCAGACCCTGGTAAGACAACTCATATGGGCCCCACACACACAGCCAGGTTTCAACTGCTCTTTTTTTTTTTTTGTAATAGATTACCTAGCCTCCCTTTTAAGGAGGTCATTTTAGGATACATCCAATATCAATCCCCTCTGTCTGAGGAGTGTGTTTCTGCAAGCTCAGGGTGTTCTCATAAGGTATCTGCCTCTCCCTAGGATGGGGAGATTGACTTGAAGATCCTCACCAAGGTTTTAGCTCCGGAGCAGGAGGTGAGGGAGGTGAGTGAGTTTTTCGTAAATATAGCTGCTGTGTTCCCTGTGAGGGGGTGTCCAGCTGTTTCTGAAGCACCAGGGGAGGTCGCCTCCCAGCCTCCCAGCTAATCAAGATTTATGATGTGTGCATTAACACGCTGTACTATCGTTCTCTCACCTTCCCTGGGATGTTCGCTCTGTGTTGCTCTCCTTCTCCCCCTCAATTATTTTCCTCTATTTCTTCTTTCTCTCTCTTCTTCTACATCTGCTCTTCCTCCCTCTTTTCCCCTCTTATCGCTCTCTCTCTCTCTCTCTCTCTCTCTCTCTCTCTCAGGAGGACGTGGGTTGGGACTGGGATCATCTGTTTACAGAGGTGTCCTCAGAGCTGCTGACGGAATGGGATCAAGGAGAGAAGGAGGAGCAGGTTCCGCTGTCTGTGTTATGATGACGAGCCTCCCTAGGATGGGATAGGGTGGACCAGGACACCCCCTCTGGGACCTGGGTGGGTGCATGTCAATGCTCCGTCGAAACATAGGGACCATCAAATATACGTAGCTTGCCTCATATTGTTGTTCATATTCCAAATTCAGTGCAAAATGTATTTATTTTTTCTAATAAATTTAAACAAACCAAATGTTTTGGTATATTTATTGTGAAATGAATTGCTGTAATTTTTATAGTAGGTTGCAAATTAATTATCTCCTCTAAGACATAGTAAGACATAGAAGTTTAACGACGTGTGTGGTTTTTCACTGCAGTGCCATCTGTTTGAATCTACCAAAACTGCTAAAAGACAACTCACTTTTGTTTAAAAATGCTGAATGCCTAAATTATCTGATACAGATCAAAATGCCCTCTCGTCTTCCGCCTGCATTATCTACCCCCCTACAACCTCAGTCAGATACAAGTCCAAGGTTGATAATCACCTAAGCTGAAATCCACTTCATTGTGGTCAAATTAACATTCTTCATTAAAGCCCACAACCTTATTGTTATTGACTCTGCCATTGACTTTATCTTCCAGCTCTTCGACAAATGCGGCCCCCTTCTTCACTATTATCTCAAATGCATTTAACACACTTCCTATTTACACCTGGGGGATTAGCATACATTATATAAGGAAGAAATCTTCCTCCTTGGCAGATGGCTGGAGGTGTCCAGGTACATGCTCTCTCCAAACTTACATAACAACCATGCATCAAACCCAAACAACAGGGCCTTAGGAGAGGCGGTAATACTATATATGCCTATGGGCATGAACATGAGTCCAATTCAACATAATACAGATTATTGGTAGCGAAGAAGCCATCAGTGGAGTATGTCCTCTGCTCTTTACCTTTTTATATGTAAAGATGGAATCATTTATAGCTAATATCCTCTCACTGTCATAGTTTGCACACAAATGTTTAGTATGTATCAGTGTGTGTTTATGCCTTATCTCCACTTAGATTAGTCTTTGGTTCATGTGTGTGAATAAAGACGCAGGCCTCCAAAGCCACACGGAGGCTATTGGGAAAACAGGTTTAACATTTACAGACTATGATTAGGTTTATTTCTCCCTGAAGCAGAGCGAGGTCTCGTGACAGTTCGGGATACACGCCAACGGCCTGGAGGACACACAATCTACGCAGCTCACAGCTCAATTATCTCCAGTCACACATAGATAACCATTCAGCCAGTCATTTGGTAGGCCTCAAATCAGTCTTCATGGGTATTACAGATGGAGGGGATGTTCAGAATGACTGTAACGAGTGGTCAGCCTTCCTCCCTCTTCCATCCCTCTCTTCTATCTCGCTCTCTCTTTCCCTCACTCTCTCTCTCTCCAACACTTACACACACTTACAGTCTCTCCACAATTGGCTTATTTAGCCAGCCTTAATGAATTCTGCCCATATGCCCCGAGCAGCTGCCGCGTTGCCCCTTCCTCCCACCCCCGCGGAGCTGCGAAGTGCCCAGCCATGTAGAGACAACCTCTAGCTGTCTCTCTGGAGATGGCCGCGCCTGCCAGTCCTCTGCTGGCGCCGGGCCGCTGGCGTTTGAGGTGGACGGCTTACGGGCGGAGGACCCAGATTAGGGCGCAGTGATCACAGGTTGTGGCCTGTCTCAGACGATTGGCCGGAACACCAGTGGATCATAGTGGGGATTAGAGAGGGAGAGGAGACACTGTTTGGCATGTGCCTGCATTCAGCTCCTCAAAGTGACCTCTCTCTGTCCCTCATCCTCTCCTCTTTCCGCTCTCGTGCTCCCCCTCCCTCTCTCTTTCTCTCCATCTCTCTTCCGCTCTCTTATATCCTGATGCTGCAGCAAGGCTCAGAATGACCTCTCAGTAGCTGGGCGCACTGAATTTAATCACGTCAAACCAACTGTAACACATACGTTATTTCTACGAAGAGAGATGGCCCTTGCTCCTAGAGCTCCTCACAGTGTAGATGTATTTAGCTACAGATGAACACTGTGTCACGGAGAGGTGAGCAGAGACTTCTTTGTGTGCCTCTGATCGAACGTAGGGAGCTATTTTAGGAGGATTAGGTCTCATTTGGGTTGAGGTCATCTTTTGGTAACAGTGATTTATTTTGTAGTGGGATCCTCTGACCTCATTAGTACAGAAAAAAATACAGTATTTAATGTGGAATATGATATCCTTATTCAGCTGAGTGGAATAAATAACTGTTTATTTTTTTATTTTTTTTTGGGGGGGGGGGTAAATAAAGAACTGTTAGTTTGAACTCACTGTCAGGATCCCATATAAAATGTAAATATGCATCAGTTTTTATGTAAAAGTGACGTTCTCATCCGGTATTTATTTAGTAGACTTGCTTCTCATGTGAATTATTACTGGTTATTTTTTATGGACGTTTTCTCATATTTGAAGTCCATCTAGAACCTTGAGAGTCCAATCTGGGCCAGCGGACTAGGACCAGTTCTCAGGCCGCTGAGTTTACTGCGTCCTTTATATGGGTTATTATTGGATCCCTGTGTGGAAATGACTTTTCAGAAACAAACGGGGGAAGTAATACCATTTTAATAAAACCGGACCAAGGCCTCCTAAAAAATGTATTTTCCTGCTCTGGGTTGATGGGCTTGTCTTAATGTATTTTGATACAGGGCGCTAATTGGAAGAAGGAATAGAGGTAATAGGCTTCCAACTCCCCCTAATATGCTGTGGTGTTGACTGAAGTTTATACATCTTATCTGGTCTCAATATCTGCCTTCCATATGGCCCAAAAGCAATATGTTGATGTGTAATTAAAGTGTTAAGAAAATGAGGAGATGTGAAGATAGCCAGGGCCTTCAGCCAGGGCCCCTCACACACAGAGTGACGGGTGAGGACAGACATGCCAAAGCTCACGGGATATTAAGACCTGACCTGCTCGTTCCACCAGGGGCCAGGCGCCTGGCCTGTCACAGGTCTTCAGTCAGTCACTGGCCTGATCAGGGCTTTACAAGCTGAGTCAGGTGCCATGAACCAAGCCAAGCCTGGATGTCCAGCATCTCTGATGAGTGATCTGGTTTGATTATTCCAGAGATGCAGTAAATAAATCATCAGACCCTGGGTCTGTTCATTATTAAGCTTTGTAGGCCTCTCTATGTAGGATGAAACATTGTGTTCTGCTTGTTTACATGGGCAAGCTGAATTTATATTTTATATGGTTGAAATAAATGCATGTGCAAACATATTCAAATGGTTTCAGTGCACTTTGAAAATGACTTGAAAAAGGAGAGCTGTTTAGCCCATGTATTAATTTGCCACAAAGACTGGATGATATTTCAAGTTTGAAAGATAAATCCCTGTCATAGAACTGAGGCAGGCAGATCAATATCATTCTTTGATCAAAAGGGGATTTGCATTTGAAAGTAATAGATTAAACAGATGTTTTATTTTCCATGAGATATGCTGCACCTTTATCCTGCGGAACCACAGGGGCCTGTGGGGGGGAGGGGCTCTCCTGACCACATTAGAGACAAAGGCTTTACATTTAAGAGTCCAAAGTTGTCTGAGTTGGTGTTTTCAGTTTCGACAGTGATGTTTTTTCCCTGCTTTTGTTAATATTCTATCGCTCTTGGTCCTTTTTTGTTTACCCCAGGTGGGCTTGGACATTAAATGACTGGGACGGTGGCAGCTTGGAATGCCCCTGGGCATTTTACAGGTGTCATGTTGTCAAAGGGCTTGGGAGTCGGGAGTGGGAGGGGGAGTGAGAGGGGCGGGTGGCGTTTATGGGAGTTTTTTTCAAGTACAAACCAAATGAGAAAAAAGCCGCTGTCCTTTTTGTAACGCGGAGATTGGCTGAATTCATTATGGTTATTTTCTCTTTCTCCTCATATTTTTGGGGAATGGGTTGGAGGGGAGGTTGGGGTTGGAGGGGAGGTTGGGGTTGGATAATGGGTTGGGGTTGGAGGGGAGGTTGGGGAATGGGTTGGAGTTGGAGGGGAGGTTGGGGTTGGGGAATGGGTTGGGGTTGGAGGGGAGGTTGGGGAATGGGTTGGGGTTGGGGAATGGGTTGGGGTTGGAGGGGAGGTTGGGGTTGGGGTTGGAGAATGGGTTGGGGTTGGAGTGGAGGTTGGGGTTGGGGAATGGGTTGGGGTTGGAGAATGGGTTGGGGTTGGAGGGGAGGTTGGGGTTAGGGAATGGGTTGGGGTTGGAGGGGAGGTTGGGGTTGGGGAATGGGTTGGGGTTGGGGAATGGGTTGGAGGGGAGGTTGGGGTTGGGGAATGAGTTGGGGTTGGAGGGGAGGTTGGGGTTGGGGTTGCTGTTGGGGATTGGGTTGGGGTTAGAGGGGAGGTTGGGGTTGGGGAATGGGTTGGGGTTGGGGAATGGGTTGGGGTTGGAGGGGGGGTTGGGGTTGGAGTTGGGGTTGGGGTTGGAGGGGAGGTTGGGGTTGGGGAACGGGTTGGGGTTGGAGGGGGGATTGGGGAATGTGTTGGGGTTGGAGGGGAGGTTGGAGTTGGGGTTGGAGGGTGGGTTGGGGAATGGGTTGGGGTTGGAGGGGAGGTTGGGGTTGGGGTTGGGGAATGGGTTGGAGGGGAGGTTGGGGTTGGGGTTGGGGAATGGGTTGGAGGGGAGGTTGGGGTTGGGGATTGGGTTGGGGTTAGATAGGAGGTTGGGGTTGGGGTTGGGGTTGGGGATTGGGTTGGGGTTAGAGAGGAGTTTGGGGTTGGGGAATGGGTTGGGGTTGGAGGGAGGTTGGGGTTGGGGGTTGGGGTTAGAGAGGAGGTTGGGGTTGGGGATTGGGTTGGGGTTAGAGAGGAGGTTGGGGTTGGGGTTGGGGATTGGGTTGGGGTTAGAGAGGATGTTGGGGTTGGGGTTGGGGATTGGGATTGGGTTGGGGTTAGAGAGGGGGTTGGGGTTGGGGAATGGGTTGGGGTTGGAGGGGAACATCAATTACAGTCAGGGTCCACATTTGTCATGTATTTTATTATTTCCTCTCTTCTCCTCTCAGTCCAGGACATGAGGCCCTTCATTTTTCACATGAGTGGTTTTCTTATCATTGTGGGCCCTCTCTACTGGCCTACGAGTGACTTAAAGGCAATAAAACACAAAACATTCTGTAAAACATGGGCGACACTCGTTGTGGAGGCCCCACAATGCCTCTCTGGGAAATTATGATAATAACTCAGCGGCGGTCAGAGAGGCCGGGGCGCTGGGGGGACCGGGGGGCAGGGGACAGGTTCACTGAGGCCTTGTAGACAGGGACAGGTCAAGGTGGGCGACTCAGCCGCGTGGTTCGACGGCACCCCCCTATAAACCCTCTCCATCACTGAGAACACTGGCTGCAGCCATGTGTGACCTGCAGCAGAACCTGTTTGTCTTGTAGCTGTTGGCGATAAAGAAGGGGCTGATGGAAGGGAGAGTGGTAGTGTGGGCTGGGCCCCGTGGTGGTGGCGAGGTCAGCTAGAGAGCTTATCATCACCAGCAGTGGAAAACACCTGAGTCAACAGGCAGACAGTTTGCCCTCAAAGGGGCAAAAAAATATATTTTGGTTATTGTACTTTGATCTTGGTACTTCATATTATTTGCCATACCTCATGCTTCATGTATTATATCCAATTCAGTCCACAGCCAGAGTCAGTCAGAGTCATCTGTCAGTAACCTCTCTTCTTTCATTGTCAGGGGCGGACTGGCCATCTGGCATATCTGGCAAATGCCAGAAGGGCTGGTCCATTCTTTGCCTAGTGGGCCTGTCTAACATGGGTTTTTTTTGCACAAAAGTGTCATTATCTGGCTAAAAATGGGGGCCTCAAGGAATAAAATGGGCTGGTGTGGGGGCCTCAAGGGGAAAAAATTTGCCAGAGCCAATTTCTGGTCTCAGTCTGCTCCCGTTCACGATAAAGCCTGCTTTGTCCGAAAATCTGGATCTAAAGAGATGTGAAATGTACTGTAGTGTAGTGGACATGTCTTTGGTTAGCGAGGGGGAGGATGTGGTCCTGTTACCTCAGCACAGACGGTGTCTAAGTGAGGAGGAGCGAGGACAGGAAGAGAGTGCAGAGTGTGGGCTCCACCACTGAGGTGCTGACAGGGGGGAGAGAGTGGGGCTGAGATCACACCTGCTGCAGCCCAGCACCTCCCCAGCAGGGCTCCACTGGAGGCCCAGGCTTCTTCTGGCATTTGTGACGGGGGTTAGTTAGGATAGTGCTAGCCCCATTCTCCTTGCCTTTCTGTGGAAGAGAGGAGAGAGAGGAGAGCTGGAGGCTCCATCTGCTGAGAGCCTATGGTGGTCTCAGCGGCCCGTCGTGGGAGGGGGGCACCAGGCCTCAGTGATTCTGCCGTGGGGGTCTCACAGTGGCAGACCACACCGCGCTGCACCCCATGCCACATGCCAGCTGGCCAGGACGTTTCCTTTTACCTTTTATACAGAGACTAATGACCACCACACACACATACACAGCCTCAGTCCACACACACTACTAGGTAAAGCATGAAGGAGAGAGAGAGAGTTTGGGGGGAATTAGTTGGTTCAAAGTTAAGGGAGACACACATGCCAAAGAGTCAAGTGGTTATAGTATGATGAGGACTGTGTTCTGCTGTGTGATTTGGAGAGTAAAGGCAGCTCACACAATCATCATGTTAAGGTATGCGAGGGACATCTGAATATGCACAGCCCTCCAGCTACACCCTGTTGGGGGCTACTGTACTGTCTGTCTCTGAGGTGGTACCTACAATCCAGAGGTTACTTCACAGACCCCTCTGAGAGCCCACTGGGCATGCTCAAATCCACCGTACTGGCAGAAGCCGTTTGAGCCCAATAACCAGGCTCAGAATCACAGTGGGAGACCGCTGACTCCACTTTGTAGGATGGGGTTCAGAGTCTGACGGTTCCCTCTAAGTCTGTCACTTCATAGACCTCCTGCCTGCTCCTCAAGCCCCTGGAGCTCAACCCAGTACACCCCACATAGCCTGTGAAGCTCAATGATATACAGAACACAACTATCTGTGAACATAGCACATGATCACTGTGTGGAAATACTGAAGACCTTATTGTAATCCTTGGCACAGGAGGTCTTTTTACTACGACGAAGCTACTTCATCTCAGTCCACTTAATTAATTAGGCTGTTATACCCTTGTGCTGAGATCTGGGGCTAACATACTGTATATAGATGTCTGCTGGGAGTCTCTGGAATGTTGTATGAACTGACAGTGTCAAGGGGCCACACCCCCTCCCAACCAACCTGAGTCTCCTTGTTCCTGAACATGAACATTTATCATATTTGTTAAATTACAGATACTGGACTAAAGCAGTGGCTTTGAGTTTGGTGTCTCCACATTCAAGGACAATATCAAGGTAACTGTTTGTCCTCTTGTATCCCATCCGTCCCCTTCATTCTATATCTCATTGTCTATGCCAGCCGCCAGTGCTGTCTTTCTACCAAGCTTACATTTCTCAGGATCTCCTCTTTCGATCAAATCACAAATATTTTTAGCATCCAGCACTAGATCATTTCAAATGCCTCGCTATCTCATTTGATGTCTACCCCCTAACATCCACAGCAACACGTGCATTTATATATATTAAATAAATAAATATATAAAAGCAGGAGAGGCGTAATGTGACATTGACCGTTATTCCTTTGTCCCACGCAGAAAGATCTAACAGGTCATGCAGTGACGCAGAGCCATTGGTAGCCCAGCCCTCGCTGGTCCACTGGAATGACTTAGCTTCATCTACAAACTCGCAATAAATATCTTGCCGTCATTTATTTTAATTCACTCCTTTCTTGCTCAGACGGAATGGATTCTTAACCTTGTAGGACAAGGACACCCGCATGCTGGCTGCATTGCCTTAGCTGCTAAATTATTCTTTATTCTTCTGGGGGAATAAAATAGGAGTCCAGCAGAGTAGCTCAAACTGTCAGCTCCAATGAAAAGCTTGCTTGAAAACGTTCGCTGTACCCCTGGACAAGGTAAAGAGGGGGAGACAGTGAAAGACATAGTGGGAGAGGTGGGGGAATGATAGAGGGAGGGAGAGAGAGAGAGTGAGAGAGAGAGAGAAGCCCCCAGAGTGATTTATTTGCCAAATCAGGACACAATGAGTCGATTATGAGTCCTCTAATAAGAGAGAGTGTTTGGGGACCCACTAATTGGGCATGATTGAGTTGCAGTCTGGGAGCCGGTCGAAAAGGGAACCTGGTCGGCGGCTGTCATGCAATCATCAGCTAATCAGAGCTTTGAAATTAAAACTGTGTGTTTGGGGTAGAGGAGGGGATAATGGCAGGGCGAAGCAGGAGCTGTGGGTCTGACTGAGGAGTGTTCAACTGTAGGTTTGTGTGTGTATGTGGGTTTGTGTGTGTGTGTGTGAGGAGGTTGGTGGGAGGAGCTATAGGAGGACGGGTTCATTGTAATGGCTGGAATGGAATAAATGGAGTCAAATGTGTGGTTTCCATATGTTTGATGTGTTTGATACCGTTCCATTTATTCCATTACAGCCATTACAATGACCCTGTCCTCCTATAGCTCCTCCCACCAGCCTCTTCTGGTGTGTGTGTGTTTTATTGTTTGTTTGTACACGTGCGTGCATCTCTCTCTCTCTGTGTGTGTGTGTGTGTGTGTGTGTCTGCGTCTGTGTGTGTGTGTGTGTGTGTGTGTGTCTGTGTGTGTGTGTGTGTGTGTGTGTGTGTGTGTGTGTGTGCTTTCATGCGTGTGTGTCAATATCCTCTTTCCTGTGCATCTTGTATGTGTTTGCAGTGGGTGGGGGAGATGGTGTGTAACCAGGGAAAAGAGACACACACGCAGACACACACACACACACACACACACACACACACACACACACACACACACACACACACACACACAAACACACACACACACAGAGAGAGAGTGTGGCCTCTTAGCTCTGGCTGGGGTCTGTGCTGCTCTTGATGAGGAGGACAATGAAGGACCATTCAGGTAATCAGGCTATAGGACCATTATGGCCACTGGAACGTGTATATAGTATGTTTGTGTTTATCTTGTAGTCCTCTTTTCTAGTCTAACATGATTTTTATATATAAATGTTTTGGAATAAAAAAAAATGTTAAATACAATGATACCTGATATTCAACCTCTCACTGTTGACAATAGGCTTATACCGCATCTTATCTTTTACAATATACAACTCCAGGTTTGTGGGACAGGTAATAGTAATATGTCAGTATATAAGCCCCATCAAAGAATGTTTTAGTTTTATGGACGGGCAGAAATGTATGTTGTAGTCATATCGTTGTTACACAAACAACAATGAGATTTATAGCGAAAATCATACTGGGTATATGCTCTTGAATTATGTTTGAATAAAATAATGTGCAAATGGTCTCTTTCAGATTTGTTTACATCCATTTTTGAATCCTCCTTGCATTTGTATTGATCAGCAGGGGGCAGTGTTTATCTGCAATTCCGAGAGGGTCAGAAGACGCTCTGCCTTACTGTGGTTCACTTCATATAACGCAGAGGCATGTAAAAATCGGTAGCCTATTTGTGGCTTCAGTTTAATCGTTTTGTTGTAACAGTATATTTATTGTGTTTTGACATAAATTGGCTGATTAGGATTTAATACATTCTGATTAAATAATTACAAGTTAGATTGGGGTTTTCTTTGAAAAATGACAGGTAAATCCTGCAACTTTAGCAGTGCTCTTATTCTTCATTCATCTTCAGATTTAAATGATTAGGCCTACTGTAATAGTCATATTATTGTAATTCTATAATTTGCATGGCCAAATGTATTCAAAAAATAATGCCGAAACTGCACACATTTACTTATGTTCAGTAGCCTTTATTCAAAATGTAATATTTTGTCAGATTTCCACAGCTGGCCTAAATACAATTATTTATATTATTTCAACAAAAGGTACAGTTGTGACCGTTTAGGCTCTACTTTTTTTTTGACAGTGTGTTTAATTTGAACGCATGGAAGTCCATGCATTGACATTGCCTATATACAGCCAGCGCTGTTTCGTAGTGACAGCCAGGTGGATTGTCTATGGCCACCAGCTAGGATACTGCTATGCGCTGTAAAATGATGCGTTATAAAAACGTTAGCAAACTACAGGCCCATTGAGACCGAGGAACTTTTTTAGAATTATTGTTTTATTTTCACCAAAACAACAATGTTATTCTTAGAACGACAGAAGTTTGAACAAATGTATACATGAACACTTTATACAAAAATACAATTATAGGCTAAACAAATAAAAAACCTAGGCTAAACAAATCAAATCTATGTATATTATTTTCTTATATTATTTAATTAAAAACATATTTCAGACGCTAAAACGAAGCTCGGTGTCGAGCCAGTGCTTGAGCCAGTGCTTGTTGATGTGTTGCGCGGTCATTTGATTACTTTGGGATGCCTTCACATCATAGTGCCTCTACTGTAGACTAGATCTAATGAATTTACATTGGAAAAAAAATCCATAAATATCAACAACAATTCTCACACCTTTTCTGATCAAGGAAGAAGGTTATTAGAGTTGAAGGTAGGCCTAGACATAAAAACAAAAACAAAATGTTTATTATTGTAGAGGGCAATATTTTGCTCTGACAGAACTGAGGTGTGTGTGTGTGTTAAAACATAGAGGCATGATCGAAATGCTCATTTGAGTTCATTTGAATATTTGAGATGACTATCCTTTGAAAACACGTTTTCAAAAAGAATCATATTTGAAAACATTTAGAATTTAATTAGGTGTAGGCCTACATTTGGAGAAGACAAAGCATCAATTTCTAACTGTTCAAACAGGTGTAGATACAGTCCCAAATGAACGTTGCCTACAACAGGGTTTCCCAAACTCAGTCCTTGGTTTTTGCCCTAGCACTACACAGCTGATTCAAATAACCAACTCATCATCAAGCTTTGATTATTTGAATCAGCTGTGTAGTGTTAGGGCAAAAAACAAAACGTGCACCCAAGGGGAGACCCCAGGACTGAGTTTGGGAAACCCTGGCCTACAGGACACCAGGTGGAATACTTTCTTTCAGATTGTTTGAGTGTGAAGTCAGTACATGTTGTATGTCTTTATTTGTTCAGTGTTTATCCATCTGTTTGATTATTTCCAGACACTCTGCTACATCTCTCACATCTACCCTGCTTACCAAGAAACAGCCATACTGTGTGCTCCAATCCTCCCAATGCCTTGTCTAATTGTAAATGCACCTTACATCTTAAGAATGCCTCACTATAACATTTTGAAGTGGGTTTAGGCATAAATAGGATTAATTCCCAAAGAATGTCCTTTGCTCTTCCTCCCATAATTTAATTTGCAGGGTCCACAGGATGAATAGCCAAGCAGGCAGTGATGTGGAACCTGGAGGACGGGCCATACCGGGCGGACCTGCGCCACAGCACCGCAGCCTTCAGGTTATGTTACATTGATAATGTCACAGCTTCAGGAGTGCCACCGCCCACAGCCCCACCGTACAGGACAAAACTCAGAATCCAATTATCCTCTCTATAATATGTGGGAATTTTACACTTCCCTTTTTTATGCTCTGGCTGGCTCCAACATTCCACTGTACCTGTGTATGCTACAAGGCAGGTTGGAGGGACTATTTTTCTAGCAGTGATTTTGTAGAGCAGGAGCAGTGTCCATAGAACTCCAAAATGTCTGATTTGAGATTGGGAAACTGGATTGTTTCAGCTGCCATCAATTATTCTATGACTATTGTATTGTGTGATGTAGCCTGCATAATCCAGATTAAAGAAAGTTTAGATTTTCATTACCCAACCAACAAGCTATTACTTTTTTTGGCTGATTGGGAAAGACCAAGAAAGGTAATAGGCAAGCCAATGTATCCCGTTGACATCCCGTGCCCATGCTATGTTTTCAATGAATTTTCATGGAATCAGTTGGTTACACCTCTATGGTAAGCTACAGTATGCTGAATGTCCTGTCTGCCTCAAAGACACTGTAATAATAATCATGCAAAACACACTTAGAGAGAAGAGTGAAGTCCACACTAGCTAATGGATTACCAAACCCAAACCAGAGTTTTAACCAGCACTCAGGTTTGGCGTGAAGTCAGGCAGGTCTTTTTGACGTATGTATGGGCGTAGGCCCCCCACCTGCCCGGCCCCCGACTGGGTTTGATTTAATTAAAAGGAAGAGGGTGCATCAATTTCAGCAGCGTCGCGGGGAGATGACAGTACACAAATTGAAAGTAAGCAGATCGGCAGGGCCGAGAGGGGGCCAGTTCATCATTAACATGGAACACAATTCTGTGTGCAATGTAACAAGATTAGAAACATTATTATCATTCCACCCCCAGACATAAAGTCCCTGTCACAGCCTGAGAGAGAGGAGAGGAGAGAGGGGGGATCCCATATAGCCACTCAGCTTGGGACAACACTGAGATGGTGTGGTAGAAATGCGTAGGATTTGACGCGAATGCAAGTATTCTGATATATTTTTGAATAGGATATGGGGGAAATCTACAGAAGAGCTTTTGCATGGTATTTGAATGGAGCATATTCAAAGAGACAGTTGGATGTTTGACAGTGTCTAGATTAAGAGAGACAGTTGGATTTATGAGAAAGTGAGCATGATTTCCTGTCATCCGGATCTGGATTCAGGGATGGATGTAATGTATGATGGAACTAGCTGGTGTGTATGTGTGTGTGTGTGTGTGTGTATATATATATATATATATATATATATATATGTGTGTGTGTGTGTGTGTGTGTGTGTGTGTGTGTGTGTGTGCATGCGTGCGTGCACGTAGCCTGTGTGTGATTGGACAGGTCTGTTTATCCACAGCCTCCTATCGTAGCATGGTCAATAGCTGTGCTTCCAGTGATACTAGGCCAGGATTAGGTCCTCAGCCCTGTGACTGTCATGATTACATCGCTTCACACACTTTTACTCATGACAGTCGCAACTGATATACTTATCACTTCCAGACTCACTGACATGCTGCTGCTCCTGCTGCTCGTCACATGGAGGGATTAGGTTTGTTTGAGTGAAGATCTTCCTGTACTGGTCTGAAGGAACATGTACTGTAACTGTCCAGAAATTATTTTCAGTTTTACCTTTAGTGAAGTGAATGTGGTTTTTAGCTTTATGTAGAATATCTTATGATGTGTGTGTATCCATCCCTTCTATTGAGTCTTCAGATTAGATTGGGGGTTTATATTCTAGTGTTCCCTTTCAGGAAATCCAGATCAGGAATGTGAATGGGTTTAGTCCAAGAGGAGGTCTGTTAATGAACAGTAAAGACAGATGAGTCTCTCTGATGCCAAGCAGGTCGCATTAATTGGATTAGTGTGACAGAGATTGGGATGGATAGCTGTCTATGTGCCAAGTGGTCATTAGCTTGGCACCACCACCACATGCTAACAATACTGTACTCAAAACTGGTTCAGGATTCCCCTCAATACAAATCCTAGCACTGGACCTCCAAAGGAAAGAGAGCAGCTAATCAGGAAGAATAGTTTAGATGTCTACATTTCCTTTAGAGTGGAGCATGGACACAGGCATATATTTTACTTGTGATTTTAAAATGGGCATATCATGTTGTCTGTGTTCTAAGATGATTACCTTTACTTGGCTGTCCTTATACTAAACATATATATTTTTTAAATATCAGCATCCGGTAAATACGATTTATCAATGGCTGTGAAAGCATACTTTATGAATGAAAACCTTGTTGAGATTGTCTTCAGAATGCTCCATTGTGTCAGCATGTTGCTGCTGTGTATTTAACAGGCTGATGTCATGTTCTCCAGTGGAGCTGTGGTAGGCACCAGGACAGGAGTCAGTGGTCTCTGCCTCACCCCATTCTCCAAATGGGTACCAGTATGAATCAGTCCCTGCCTGGATGTTGTTATCAATCACGCTGGGTCCCAGTGGGGGGCTGGTGAGGAGAGGGGAGGGGAGCCTCCCTGATCCTAATCCATATAAAAGGCTGTGATGTATTAGAGCAGATGAGCATCGGCTCATTTGACAGCCCCAGGAAAGTGTGCAGGGGAACTTTCAATCTCATTTAGTGTTGGGAAAGAATGGAATTGTGGTGGTGAGATTGTAGTGGTAAGATTGTCTTTAAGTCAATGCGAAGCCCACAGGGTGACTATGTGGTGGACCCCTGGTCCAGAAACGTTACAAACCAACAAGACTCTGAGCTAACTCTCAATCAGTAACCGACTGACCCCTGGCCTGAGTCCCTCAGGTAAGAATCACCCTCCTCAGGTTTAGTGAGTCAAGTTACAGAAGAAAAACAGAGTCCACAAAGCCAGGAGAGAAAACAAAAACATGCATGAATCAAATGGCGCGTGGTCAGACTGGTGCTTTCCAAACAGGTCATTTCTGTCATTCAATCGCTCCACAGTGAGGCGAGGTCCTGAAATAGGATAGCCACAAAAACAGACATACATATTAAGTGCAAGGGATCGGAGATCAGCTACTCCACAGAGCTCATCTCTGTCTCTCTGTCTCTGTCTCTCTCTCAATTCAATTCAATTCAAGGGCTTTATTGGCATGGGAAACATATGTTTACATTGCCAAAGCAAGTGAAATATATTTACAAAAAAGGGAAATAAATAATAAAAAAACGTTTAAATAATAAAAAAACAATACATTCACAAAAGTTCCAAAAAGAATAAAGACATTTCAAATGTCATATTATGCAAATAGTTAAAGTACAAAAAGGAAAATAAATAAACATAAATATAGGTTGTATTTACAATGGTGTTTGTTCTTCACTGGTTGCCCTTTTCTTGTGGCAACAGGTCACAAATCTTGCTGCTGTGATTGCACACTGTGGTATTTCACCCAATAGATATGGGAGTTTATCCAAATTTGATTTGTTTTTGAATTCTTTGTGGGTCTGTGTAATCTGAGGGAAATATGTGTCTCTAATATGGTCATACATTTGGCAGGAAGTTAGTGCAGCTCAGTTTCCACCTCATTGTGTGGGCAGTGTGCACATAGCCTGTCTTCTCTTGAGAGCCAGGTCTGCCTACGGCGGCCTTTCTCAATAGCAAGGCTATGCTCACTGAGTCTGTACATAGTCAAAGGTTTCCTTAATTTTGGGTCAGTCACAGTGGTCAGGTATTCTGCCACTGTGTACTCTCTGTTTAGGGCCAAATAGCATTCTAGTTTGCTCTGTTATTTTGTAAATTCTTTCCATGTGTCAAGTAATTATCTTTTTGTTTTCTCATGATTTGGTTGGGTCAAATTGTGTTGCTGTCCTGGGACTCTGTGGGGTCTGTTTGTGTTTGTGAACAGAGCCCCAGGACCAGCTTGCTCAGGGGACTCTTCTCCAGGTTCATCTCTCTGTAGGTAATGGCTTTGTAATGGAAGGTTTGGGAATCGCTTCCTTTTAGGTGGTTGTAGAATTTAACGGCTATTTTCTAGATTTGGATAATTAGCGGGTATCGGCCTAATTCTGCTCTGCATGCATTATTTGGTGTTTTACGTTGTACACAGAGGATATTTTTGCAGAATTCTGCATGCAGAGTCTCAATTTGGTGTTTGTCCCATTTTGTGACATCTTGGTTGGTGAGCAGACCCCAGACATCACAACCATTAAGGGCAATGGGTTCTACAACTGATTCAAGTATTTTTAGCCAGATCCTAATTGGTATGTTGAATTTTATGTTTCTTTTGATGGCATAGAAGGCCCTTCTTGCCTTGTCTCTCAGATCGTTCACAGCTTTGTGGAAGTTAACTGTGGCGATGATGTTTAGGCAGAGGTATGTATCGTTTTTTGTGTGCTCTAGGGCAACGGTGTCTAGATGGAATTTGTATTTGTGGTCCTGGTAACTGGACCTTTTTTGGAACACCATTATTTTTGTCTTACTGCGATTTACTGTCAGGGCCCAGGTCTGACATAATCTGTGCAGAAGATCTAGGTGCTGCTGTAGGTCCTCCTTGCTTGGGGACAGAAGCACCAGATCATCAGCAAACAGTAAACATTTGACTTCAGATTCTAGTAGGGTGAGGCCAGGTGCTGCAGACTGTTCTAGTGACCTCGCGAATCGTTGATATACAGTGAGGGGAAAAAAGTATTTGATCCCCTGCTGATTTTGTACGTTTTCCCACTGACAAAGAAATGATCAGTCTATAATTTTAATGGTAGGTTTATTGGAACAGTGAGAGACAGAATTACAACAAAAAAATCCAGGAAAACGCATGTACAAAATGTTATAAATTGATTTGCATTTTAATGAGGGAAATAAGTATTTGACCCCCTGTCAATCAGAAAGATTTCTGGCTCCCAGGTGTCTTTTATACAGGTAACGAGCTGAGATTAGGCGCACACTCTTAAAGGGAGTGCTCCTAATCTCAGCTTGTTACCTGTGAGGGGAACGGCACCTCCTTACCTTCAGGCTCTGATCAGACCCTACACCCAAACGAGCACACTACGTTCATCCACCTCTGGCCTGCTATCCCCCCTACCTCTACGGAAGCACAGTTCCCGCTCAGCCCAGTCAAAGCTATTCGCTGCTCTGGCACCCCAATGGTGGAACAAGCTCCCCCACGACGCCAGGACAGCGGAGTCACTGACCACCTTCCAGAGACACTTGAAACCCTACATCTTTAAGGAATACCTGGAATAGTATAATAGTAATCCTTCATGAGAACGGTGAGGAATCAGCCAGAACTACACGGGAGGATCTTGTCAATGATCTCAAGGCAGCTGGGACCATAGTCACCAAGAAAACATTTGGTAACACACTACGCCGTGAAGGACTGAAATCCTGCAGCGCCTGCAAGGTCCCCCTGCTCAAGAAAGCACATATACAGGCCCGTCTGAAGTTTGCCAATGAACATCTGAATGATTCAGAGGAGAACTGGGTGAAAGTGTTGTGGTCAGATGAGACAAATCGAGCTCTTTGGCATCAACTCAACTCGCCGTGTTTGGAGGAGGAGGAATGCTGCCTATAACCCCAAGAACACCATCCCCACCGTCAAACATGGAGGTGGAAACATTATGCTTTGGGGGTGTTTTTCTGCTAAGGGGACAGGACAACTTCACCACATCAAAGGGACGATGGACGGGGCCATGTACCGTCAAATCTTGGGTGAGAACCTCCTTCCCTCAGCCAGGGCATTGAAAATGGGTCGTGGATGGGTATTCCAGCATGACAATGACCCAAAACACACGGCCAAGGCAACAAAGGAGTGGCTCAAGAAGAAGCACATTAAGGTCCTGGAGTGGCCTAGCCAGTCTCCAGACCTTAATCCCATAGAAAATCTGTGGAGGGAGCTGAAGGTTCGAGTTGCCAAACGTCAGCCTCGAAACCTTAATGACTTGGAGAAGATCTGCAAAGAGGAGTGGGACAAAATCCCTCGTGAGATGTGTGCAAACCTGGTGGCCAACTACAAGAAACGTCTGACCTCTGTGATTGCCAACAAGGGTTTTTCCACCAAGTACTAAGTCATGTTTGCAGAGGGGTCAAATACTAATTTCCCTCATTAAAATGCAAATCAATTTTATAACATTTTTGACGTGTTTTTCTGGATTTTTTGGTTGTTATTCTGTCTCTCACTGTTAAAATAAACCTACCATTAAAATTATAGACTGATCATGTCTTTGTCAGTGGGCAAACGTACAAAATCCGCAGGGGATCAAATATTTTTTTTCCCTCACTGTATATGTTGAAGAGGGTGGGGCTTAAGCTGCATCCCTGTCTCACCCCATGGCCCTGTAGAAAGAAATGTGTTTTTTTTGCCAATTTTAACCGCACTCTAGTTGTTTGTGTACATGGATTTTATAATGTCGTATGTTTTTCCCCCAACACCACTTTCCATCAATTTGTATAGCAGATCCTCATGCCAAATTGAGTCAAAAGCTTTTTTTAAATCAACAAAGCATGAGAAGACTTTGGCTTTGTTTTGGTTTGTTTTTGTCAATTAGGGTGTGCAGGGTGAATACGTGGTCTGTCGTACGGTAATTTGGTAAAAAGTCAATTTGACATTAGCTCAGTACATTGTTTTCACTGAGGAATTGTACGAGTCTGCTGTTAATGATAATGCAGAGGATTTTCCCAAGGTTGCTGTTGACGCATATCCCACGGTAGTTATTGGGGTCAAATTTGTCTCCACTTTTGTGGATTGGGCTGATCAGTCCTTGGTTCCAAATATTGGGGAAGATGCCAGAGCTAAGGATGATGTTAAAGAGTTTAAGTATAGCCAATTGGAATAGGTCTCTCTCACTCTCTCACTCTCTCTCTCTCTCTCTCTCTCTCTCTCTCTCTCTCTCTCTCTCTCTCTCTCTCTCTCTCTCTCTCTCTCTCTCTCTCTCTCTCTCTCTCTCTCTCTCTCTCTCTCTCTCTCTCTCGACAGGCCATCTACCACTGTCAAGTCCCTTTCTATCTGAGAGGCCTATTCCTTTCTGTTATACCTGTGTTTTCACATTACTTCTTTCACAGTCATTTAAGGTCAGTAAAGTCATATAACATCTCTTAATTACATGAGAAATGTAGAATTATTTCAGTAGAAAAACTCAGGGGTCTCAAATTTCCTAATGTGCCTCTCCAATTATCAATCATAGTGGGGTAATTAGCCATCTTACAGCTATTAAAAAGACATGCAGCCCTTTTCATTATGTCCATTATTACATTTCTCTTTATTTCAACCTTTGAAAGTTATTTGAAACTTTGTGCGAGTGCTTTGAGGTTTGGAACTTAAAAGCCAAAGCCAGCATTCCCTGTCCACCATATACAGTACCCCACCTCCTCCCCACCCCTCCTCCAAAAGCCCATGTTCTAAATGAGGTCACCAGCAGCGCCTCAGGAGTAGAGTGTCAGCTACTGTTTTTCCATTGCTGCAGGACGGGACAGGTCGCACCACACCACAGCAACAGCAACAGCAGCTCTGGTTCCTGAACCAGTGTTTACCTCTCTGACAGTACTGAACTGACGCCACATCAGCCCTGTTACTCCCCAACCAGGCCGAGCAGAGTGACCACAGACAGAAACCCATCCCACAGACGCAAGAAAATGTATCTGCCCTGTATCAGCTGGCCTAGCTGTCCCTATAGTCCTGTTTATACCTGGTTCTAACATGCAGCCTTTGTCCTGATCTTGTCCACATTGTGATTGTGCTCATGTGTAGACAATTAAAATACGTATTGTGCTCTAATTGTGAAACAGACAAGATCAGGTCAAGATCAAGACAACATCAGGACAAAGGACTCATGTTAACGGCAGGTATAAACAGGGCTTCTGTCACGTCTCCCCTGTTTATCTCCTACTCCCCACATCTCCTCTCATCTCTCCTCCTGTCTCTGGTCTCTGGTTTGTCTTTAATGGCATCCATATTTTCCTGTTAATGCGGTGGAAGCCGTGTGAATGTTCATATCGTCTAAGTGATCATTAAAATTTATGGCAAACTGACTTCATCCAGGTTGCTAGGCTGTGCTGGCATAAGTCATAATTATGTGGTGACAGTGTAAGAGAGAGTGGCTGCATTGGCCACTCATCCAGGCCAGTTAAATGATATAATTAGCCCAGTAAGAGGTGAACGCTCCAGATTGGATAAATTATTAAATGTTTAGATGAACCTGAGCTCCATTTCTCTAACTATCCTCTCTCTCTCTCGCTCTCTCTCTCTCTCTCTCGCTATTAGTCCATTAGCAGTTATGTAATACTGTATGCTGATGGGGCAGTGGACAGGGAAAGTGGGTAAATTAAGCCTGACCAGTGGTCGTCTTATTGCGGCTTAACTGAAGACTGCAGCTCCTGGCTGTCTGTCACAAAAGGACAAAGGAAGGCTGAAGAGACTGAGAGCATGCAACTATGGGACACCTGAATTTACAGTAATGTGAGCTATTTCTGTAAAGTTTAAACCAAAGATGACTGGCATGCCCTTGGTATAGAGCTGAGACACTGCACTTTTATATTGATTACACCATTCCATCCAGTAGAGGTTATTACATTTTTTACACTAGTCTACAATTGCACCACAGCATTGTAAGACAACAAAGTGAGTCAAACGATATACAGTAACACATCAAATCACTCAATTTGTCCCTGGTTAAGCTGTAATGGAGGGGTCGGAGTGGGGCTGACATCCTGCCAGCCGCTGTGCTGCTCTTCACTGGGCCCCCAGCCCCCTGTGACACTCACGTGTGTGCATACCGCCAGATAGGGTCTCGCAGAGCGTGACTGTGTGTTATTCACACTGATGAGTTCCGCTGTTCACTGTCACCTCTCATTGTTAGAGGAAATAAGCCAGCGGAGGAGAGCCGTGGCCAGGGTAGGGTGGAGGAGAGCCTACGGAGGGAGCCAGGGGCAGGGGAGGGTGGAGGAGAGGAGAGCCTACGGAGGGGGCCAGGGGAGGGTGGAGGAGAGAAGAGCCTACGGAGGGGGCCAGGGCCAGGGGAGGGTGGAGGAGAGAAGAGCCTATGGAGGGGGCCAGGGACAGGGGAGGGTGGAGGATAGGAGAGCCTACGGAGGGAGGGTGGAGGAGAGGCGAGCCTGTGGGAGGAGCACCCTCAGATCCAGGGCCCAAAGATCAGTTACCCTCCCAGGGAGAACAGGGCTCCCAGCTGTAAGCAGTTGAATGGTTATGTTTCATTCAGATATTCAGTGAGCAGTGCTGTGCTGTGCTGCTCAATTCATTCTGGATGAGAACCAGAGTTTGTTAGCACATTCTTCCAGACAGCGGAGGGCCCCCAGTTGTGTTCAGGGAGGGGTGTTATGGTGTTTGATTTGTTGTGAAGACTCAAACAGCAGGACACAGCAGACTCCAGGTTGACCCAGCAGGCCTGCAGAGAGTGACACTTCCTCTCGGTGTCTGGTCCTGCAGCGCGCCGTGCCAGCAGAGCCCCAGTGCTGTGCCGCCACTCCGTTTATCATCACCACAACCACCCACCGTGGGCGGCCAGTGGGACCAGACTCACCCCTCCTCTTCCCCTTCTCCTCCCCCTCCCTATGGTCCCTCTCCAGAGAGACTGAAAAAGCCTGATTCTCTGTCTGATTGTTTTTGTTACAGTGTGCAGGCAAATAGACTGTGGCTTCTTACAAAAGAAAATGCTGGATCTCATCTGATCTTACTGCCCTGAAGAGTGGCCTGGCCTGAAAGGTAGTGATTGGAAATTTACAGGGCTTCTCCTCAAGCATTGTCACAAGTCGGACTCTTGTCTGCTCAGGTGAACGAACATCAGCTGAATGGCCGCAATTCATTGAATTTCGATCTTTGTCGCCGTCCATCTGGCAATTCTAGGAAGCTTAATGTATGTCTGTAAACTCTGTAGGAGAATGTTACAAAACATCATGGCAAGTCTGAGAGTTTCAGCACCTCTGTAAGTGAACAGCTCATTTTAAAGGGAACACGTCAATCTTCAAAAACTATGAAATTCCTCTAGCTTTGAATGTTTTACAGAAAAAAAACGTTCTATGATGTTTGAATTTACTATACGTTTCTGTAATACCATGCCAACATTCACACAAGATTCAAAATGTGTGTGTGCAAACTTTACATAACGTGGTTGTGTTAAACTACTGTAATGTGGTTGTATAAACAGAGTAGTTTGAGATAGCAGTCTTACAAACTCATGATGTCTGTGGGTAGAAATACCTGTTGTATGGGCAGTGTGATGATAATAGTTACCCTCCCCCCGCCCCCTCCACTGGAGTGGCGTAGTCTAAATGATTACAATTGGGAAAGGGGAAGGAGTAAAACAAGGGCCTTTTCAGAACAGCCTCTATCAGGTTTGAAGTCAATTACAGCTTGCGTGTTTGTGTGTGTGTGTGTGTTTAAACTGGAGTTACCAGAGCCATCATCATGGCTGTGATCAGAACTGATCAGAATAGTGCTGTGATCAGAAGAGCCCCCCCACCGACACCCTCCTCCATATCGCTCTTTCTGTCTTAACACCCAACTATCTCCTTTATCCTCCTAACCCCTTCCTATTGTTTTTTTCTTCGACCCCCCCCCCCCCCCCCCCCCCCCCCTCTCGTTCATCCCTCTATGCCTCTCTCTCTCCTCCTCACCCCCTCCCTCTTTCTCTTTCATCCCTCTGCCTTGGCCCTCTGCCTGCTCTTCCGTTCACCCCCATGTTCGCAAATCACTTCTTCCTGTGTCAGCAGGTAAATTGTTTTGTCCTCCCATTCCCTGCTTTCATTACCTTGTGTAAATTAAGCGATATGTCGTCCACTGGTGCGCGCCAGAGCACCCACCGTGGCAACGCCAAAATCATGAGATTTGGCATAATAAATGAAGACAAACTGGCAGTAGCGCTGCTCCTTCTCCGGGCGGGCTCGCCTTCATTATTCGCTTAACTTGCCATCGAAAATGACTTAACCCTGACCTGTGTATTACGTCCCATATTCACTGCAGATAAAAGCCTTTTTACAGCGCACAACAATTTATATTCCAGCAAAGAGGCTGCTTTTATCTGTCAGTTTTCCAATCTCAGCTCCTGAACACACATCATTTAACTTGTCTTGCCTTCCTGTATTTGTCCATCAGTCCTTCTTTTTTACATAAAATCTGGCAGCATTATTCTGTGATTTGATGGCACCCACTCATTTTTTCCCCTTGGAATGTTTGATTGGAAGAAATATAGCCGGCTGGGCTATCTCCTCTCTTCTGTGGAATCATGCGCTTGATGAAATAGTGTTCCCCCAGCAAGAATAATAAAAACAGACTTGTGCATTACGGGAGGCTCTCAATCTGCCAACTCGGCTGGAGCAGAGCGAAAAAACCTCCCCCTGCCTCCTGACAGATTTCTATAGTTATCCCACTAGATAAATGGAAGCGGGTGACCAGGCTGGGGAAGGCCATACTGGAGCCAGGCATGGGGTGCAGAGCTGGGTTGGCCAACATGACTGCCTGCTGTGAATACTCACAGTTCAACCAGGGGCTGCTAATGGAGAAATTAGTTATTTTACCCCCAACCCTGCCATTACCAATTCACTCTTTGGAGACATGTAGGGGCCACACAGAATATACAGAGAATCCATTGCTTTTCAGGGAAGAATGTCACAAGATGTGTTGATATTTGAATAAATGGACATGTTCTTTATTGGGTGTTTCTATTAGGTACTTTCTATTGAGGGGGTTGGCAACAAAGATTACACCCTGACTCACTCCAGCTGCTCTGAGTATAGAGGGGAGCTTTTTCATAAAGTGTTCATGTCATTGTTGTATCTGTGGAGAAGCCCTACTCATCCCCTGGTCTGCCTGAAGAATCAATCATGTTCATCAGCCACTCTCTGGCAGACGTCATTGGCTGGGCTGTTGTTGTTTGTACTGACACAAGACTGAGATATCAAAATGTGAGATGAAGGATCAAATGACTGCGGTCAACCCTGGCCCGCCCCTCTGCCAAATTGACATGTCAACCCTGCCTTCATTGGGACAAGCTGACATCACTAACTGTAGGAAACAACACATCTGAAATAATGTGCTACAAGGAGGTCTCCAGGTACAGAGACACAACAAACACACTCACCACTGTTTGATTTCCTTGACAACAAAAACAATGCTCCTGAGGTCTGTGGACCAGCTTTTCAGATAACATTGTTAGTAATATTGCCATCTGGGGCCAGAAAAACAGCATCCTTTGAAACCTAATGAGAGATCTGTATTGGCTTTTGTCATGTTGTTTATGTTGGTGTTTCTTGTCTTACAGTGGTTGTTGTAGCTAGCAGTAACTTGATCAACAATAATGGTCAACAATGTTTCCTTTATTTTGAAGGAATGGGAAACATCAGGATGTTTTTCTTTGATGAAAATGGTTCTGACCTTGTCAATGAAATCAGGGGCCTTCAAGCCCTGAATGTGACCAAAACAAACAATGATATGATAGTGGGAAACATTGGTATCAAGGGCCCCATTTTATATCAAATCAGTGAGTTGTGTTGAGCGGCCACAGGATGCTCCCATACCAAGCTAGTTTCAGTCTGACTAGTGCAGAGAAAATAAGGAAAAAACGTAGCATGCAACTCATTTGTTACTGTGTAAAAGTTTCACAAGGTCGTTTGGAGAGTCATGTTAACACAACACCTGAATACAGATTTGTTTCCTTGTTCTACAAGTCACGGAACCCCAGGTCCTTAAGCGATCATTATTACCATACAAATAGACAGATCTATTTAACAACCCTCTTTTTATCGCATAACACTTATTCTTTAGTGTTGCTCCTTGAAAGGCATTGAAATGAGGCTCCCCTTTTTGCAGCGGAGCGTCTATGGGTTGATAAAGGCTCAGAGCAATAGACGAAGCAAGGCTGACATCTTCTTAAGAGATGATAGGGAAGCCAAGTCAAATAGGATGGAGCAGTCACTCTTTTCACAGATAGGTAGCTCATTTCTGCTGGCTGGGAGTTTGCTTCCCTAGTGGCGCTCTGCCTGGGAAAGATAGCTCACTCGGACTCCATTCATTATTTCATTCCCTGTCCCTCTTTTTACATTTTAAGCCATTTCTTTTGGCTTTAATGAGTTATGTATTTTTCCATTTTTGATGAGGATCTTGGAATTTCGATTTTCTTTGGGGGGGGGGGGCAAAATTCTTAATCACATTCCTTTTTCATTTATGTGAAAGAGGCAAAAATCAATTATTTTTATTAGACAAAGCAGATTGCAAATGAATGGAATGGGTAGCATTAAGAAACAAAGGATCCAGAGAGGCCCAGATAAGTGTTATTCTTGCCCCCTGAGGTAAAGGGTGTGGCTTGGGTTATTAAACACTTTGCAAACATTTTCCCTCTCATCCAGGCAGCAAAATAAGTATTATAGCAGTACCAAACAATGGTCAAAAAAGTAATGGTAATCTTTCAGCTATACTGTTAAATAATTTGTTAAAGAATTTTTATAAATAATTTTCAAAGGGATTTGTCACGAATGTGTGGGTCATATTTAACATGTGATGCAAGTTTCTTGCATGTTTGTTCAGGCTTTTGATGGCCTCACATTCAATGACCCATATGCCCTTTCCTGTGGAGGGGAGAGTCTCCTCTGTGGCAGAGTTGCCCCAAGTTTTCTTACAGACTATTTACTTCTCAACTTAATCAAGCATGCACAACTCTACAGGATTTCTGGCTTGGCGCTTCTTGAAAAGCACTTTGTTATCATATCCCACACATTCTTGACAAATCCCTTAGAAAATTATTTAGAAAAATTAACTTCTCTTGCAGAAGGCTCATTGAAAAGAAGAATTACATGACAGATAAAACACTTTATCACCAGCAAAAGGCTAGACAATGTACGTTGAGAAATTGGGAAGATGGGAGAAACAATGAATATTAAGTGCCTTAGAATCTAAAGCTGTCCTGCCGACTAAATTGAAACTGTATATCCTGAGGGGGCAAGGTTTCCAAATTGCTAATTACCACCTCTGAAAGGGGTCTGTTTCTGATATGTTTGCTTGTGAAAGGCTGGCATTTAATGAAGCAGTGGCAGAGTTTTTTTTTTTTATTCCCCCTCTCCGACTTTCAGGCCTCTCCCCGGACTGCCTCCCAGGCCAGAACAATGGCGGGCCCTGGAGCCCAGCTCTCCCACAGGCCCGGCGAGAGGAGGCCGGGGGCTGGGTACTGAGGGATCCGCTCAGCATGCTGAAATATGGAGAGGACCGATAAGGTGGCAGCGGCACAGAGAGGCCCTTTCCCATGGGCCCAAGGGGAAATGTGCAGTTATTAAGAGTAAGATGAGAGAGATTAAATGGCTTTTGTGCTAATTTTCTCAGAGACATAAAAAAATTGTTTTATTTAGCCTGGCTTCATTTGAGAGTTGAAAGGAATGGTAAATGACTTTTCGCTTCATTCAGCCAGTCCATTATTGGCACTTCTCAGACATTGTCTAAAAATACTTATTTATATTGTTTTAAAAAGTATTAACTGATCTAATACATTTAGAATGTGTCTCTCTCCACACACAAGGAACAATATCACTTTGAGGGAAGTATTCTGCAAACCACTGGGAATACTTTTTTTCATACTAGCTATATTATAGGCCTATCTATTGCTTGCCTGGTCAAGAAAACTGTTGACATGACATGATGTACTGTTATATTGCCCTCTGGGAAGTTCCCTTTAAAAAAAAATATATATATATACAGATATTATATTCCCTTGTTGTATGATGTCCATAACTAGACTCTGGTAGCCTACTAGTAGCCTATGTGCTTAAAGCCCCCATGCAGTCTTGGTAATAAAATATTTAAATCATCACTATATGTCTAATAAATCACTGTTTGTGTTTATTTAAAAAAACTAACTCCAAAATAAATGTGTTATCATTTATTTCCCTGAGCCTCATTTGGCCCTTGAAATGCTGTCTGATTGTGTGGATGTTAGGAAACAAATTTGAAGATATTTACATATACAGCCCTGATTGGCTGATAGCATGGTCAAGAGCCCACCCCCTTACCCAGATGAACAGTCATTGGTCTATTATAATCAGATCACATTGTGACATCATGATGTGGGCCAAAAGTTCCATCCCACCAGAACAGGCTGAAATTCCATGCATGTTTTTCAAACAGCTCCTACACAAAAAGGGCATTATCATAATTTTAGTGTTATTTCGACCTCTTAATGTGAAAAATCACGTTTTTAACTGCACTGCCACTTTAAGCATAGTGCAGAGAGCTCAACTGAGGTTGCTTTTTTTTTATGGGTGGGATAAAGACCCTATCTGGGATGTGGGATCCTTGGGACATCCCTACCCTAAACTTACCATAACCCTTATCATTTTAAATTTCAACTTCAATGGGATAGAGACGTTCCAAGGTTCCCGGATAATACTAGCTGTGGAACGCTCAACTCCGTTATATCGAGGCGGAGTTGAGTAATGAAAACTATTCGCCCAATTTGCTAGCAACAACACCAGCACACCATCAGTCGACACTTGTAAAATGTCAATTCTGAAAACGCATACCTCTACCTGTTTGTCCTGTATAACTGTGGTCCCCCTGCGGTGTGCTGAAATTCATACTTTTAAGGAATAGAACCACCGACTTTTTCCTTATGTGTGTTGCTCAACTGGATGCATACTGACCTGTGAGATTCAATTGACACAAGCGCATTCGCGCTGAGTTGAGCAACACAAATGAGGAAAACATCCGTGGCTGTATTCGATACAAGTTTTTATTAAAAGTATGAATTTCACCACCGCGGGGAGGGACCGCAGTTGTACAGGACAAACTTAGCAACAACATTGAATCACCATCAGACTCGATGTTGTTGCTAACAAATCGCGCGACCCGTTATCAACCCTCAACGCAGCCTCGATATAGATAGCACAGACCGGAAAAAAGACAGCGGGGCGGAAATTACTTCATTCGTTTTGCAGCGGGGCGGAAGTACGTCTCATGTTTACAGCTGTGAAAACAAAACAAGCAGGAACTGCGACTGGTGAGTGGAAACAACAGCATCGTTACATAACATAATGATATAATTTCTCTGAGAAACGGAGCATGTAATCTCAAACCGCGTTCTCATTTTAAATGCAGTAACAACAATTGTGTCACGATACCATTGTAAGAGATAGCAAGGTTTCTTAACGATAATGTTTTGGTTTGTGGTTTTCTTAGCACATTTCGCTCCCCAGGCTAGGCCTATTGTTATCTAATTATCATGGTCAGTTTTAGAATAATAGAAGAAACAATCAAAATTGAATAACTTTCGAGTTATTTGGAGTCTGCCGAAGTGCTGAAGGCTACACACAATATATATTACATAATAGTTTTCTTCCCCTGTCCTATTGGTCACATTCAGTCCTGATTATAGCCTAATGGTCAAATTCTCTCTTTCACTCTGTCTTCATGTTCTATTCAAAAGTGTTTCAGTAGTAGCTGTGCTGTAATAAGGCATGAGTTTTGACTAGATTCATTCTGTAGTCACTGATGTTACTATGCCTGGGTAGTGGATCGAGGAACGCTGTAGGTTTGCCTGACAGAAAACGAACAATGCATTAGAAGAAAAAATTATAGTTATAAAAAAAAATTAAACTGAAAAAATCATAGATTCCACTTTAAACGATCAGTAAGCTTTTTTAGAAAACCTAAGCAAATGTCATTGTGATACTGGTGGCAAAGTGCCAGATGCCAGACATGCAAGTTTGTTTTATACAGTATGCTATAAATAAGTTGCAAAGCATCTACCTTGGCCCTATGAAGGGTTTATGAAGGCATTATTAAGACTAACAAAATTGTTGTTAATTGAAAATGTGTCCAAATCATTGTTCAATTAGTTGAACAAAACATCTTCATAGTCATCTGCATTATGCTTTAACAGTAGCTTCTCAGAGGATGCTGAGTGTTGTAGTTGACACCAGCAGCAGCATACACTGTCCTCTTATCCTAGACGCACCATAAGCTAGTGTCAACTTACACCATACTCATTCTATTCATGTGCCAATCACATCTACAGTATACTGGAGCTGTACTCCTCCAGCTTACCTGTATTCCTCTCCCCACTCCCCCAGCAGCATGATGGATGAGCTGGTGCATGACCTGGTGTCAGCCCTGGAGCAGACCTCAGAGCAGACCAAGCTAGAGGAACTCTGGGAGGAAATGGTTCTGAGCCCTCTGCAGCAGCGCAGGCAGATCCGACGGCGCCGGGGACGTAAACGACGCTGTGACTCCTCCCTCCACCCCTTGGAGCACGGACGTTGCCTCAGTGAGGCCTCCGAGTCCAGCCTGGACGAAGCAGCCAAGGACTGCCGGGAGAATGCTGCCCCGGCCCCCTCCGCCGCCAACTACAGCGACTCAGACGACATGGTAATGGCCAAGCGCTGGCCCTCCTGCTCCAGCAACAGCTACGCCATCAAGACCAAGCAGCACTCCTGGCCTGAGTCGGACTCCTTCACAGAGAACACCCCGGGACGGCCACTCAGGAGGAGGCGGAAGGTCAAACGCATGACCTCCGATGTGACGGTCAGCCTGCAGCAGAAGTTGACGGTGTCAGGGGTGGATGGCGAGCGGGGCGGAAACCACAGATCGTCCAAAAAGCAGCGTCTGTCCAGGCTGAAAAAGGGGGCTGGAGGCTGGGTGGGAGTGGGTGTGGACAGGGAGGCTGATGGAGTGGGCCTCAGGGCAGAGGAGTGCTGGAAGGATAAGATCCCATTGGTCCTGGAGGCCAAGGAGCAGCGAGAGGCTTCTGATGAGAACATGTCTGAAGGGTAATGTTCTAAACATACATTATTAATTTTTTTGTGTGAGAAAATATCTATTTGGGCAGGACAATAATATAACATCTTAAAGGATATAATATTTTAGGATAATGATTATGGCATGAAATAGTCTTACCTTTTACGTGAAGAGGTTTCATTTGGCATTTCCTAAATATTACATAATATTTGCAACCTTTGCAATATTTACAATATAGCCTATCCATTGTAAATGATGTTATTGCTGGCCTTTGTTGACACAGACCAAGTCAAACTGCAAATCACTCCTAAATATCACATGCTCCATTTACCCTTTGGGTGGTGAAGTTACTGAGGCAGTTTGGCCCGTAATATAAAAGTCATGGGCATAACTACTATCTGACAGAGGCAATTAAACACAGCGACATTTAAAAGGATCTATACTGCCTGTCTTCATCTAGTTGTCAATATTCAATGTGGCCCCATCTAAAACAAAAAGTGCATCACATTGATGCCTCTGCACCTTCAAGTATTGAATTGACATAAAAAATTAATGATATTCCCTTCTCCTGCTCATCTGCTCTCTCTCTGAGGTGATCAGTGGGGAGGGATCTCTGATACTGTGGCCGCAAGGCATCACTCAGCTCATTACTTTGCTGGGAGAAATTGTCACAAATAAATAAGTTGCTTGGTGAGGTATTGATTGGTTTCAAAATAAATGTCTATCTTATTCCTGATAATTGAAGCTATGTCTGTCCTGAGTTCAACTGAGTGCATTCCAATGTGTGCATAAAAAAAATTCTAAATTCGATATACTACTGTGACTGCCTATAAGTGACATTGGAACAAATCAATTACCATGCTGTCATATTAATTATAATAATGGGTTTACTAAATAGGCCTATACAGTCCTGCCTGGCCACTTTAGGCCTGAGCCAGAGGTCAACAGTTTGACATAAAAACACAGTGAATAACCAAACCTAACCTCTGCTACCCTCAACCGAGTGTAAATCATCAGTGTCCGTATACTACACTAGTAAGAAAATAGAAATTGGACCATGGAGGAATAGGCTAGTCCCATAGAGGTCCCATAGAAGTGCTTAGTGCTGCCTGTGTGTAAACCTGGTTGGTCTCTTCTCCCCCATGTCCCTCCCACTGCTAGACACCTGCCTCCGCTGGGTATTCCCCTTGATGATCTCATTATCTGTTGGCCCATATAAAAAACATGGAGAAGAAGTCTGTGGTAACCAATAATAGGGAGACAGAGGGCTTTACATCTTCTGGTTTAATTTGTGCTGACCTCCCTGGCCCCTCAACGGTACTTGTTTTCTTACTTTATGGAAAAATCAATAGCCGTTCTGACAGAAAACAGCTCGGGAGAAGAAATAAATGGGAACACTGTGGCACGCTGTCAATCATTTCTCACTTACACAACAGCAGGTTGCTGATTGCTGCTCAGTAGACTGCCGCTCTGTACTGAGGACTAAACAATCTATGGGTTAGGTCCTGCTGGAGTCCAAGGAAATGGGAAAATGGTAGCAAGTGATGAGGGGTTGACAGTGGTACAACAGCCATATTTAGACACCAGGAAAAGCTATGAGCCATCCATCTGATGTTTTAGACTTCAGTTACTTCTTTAAATGTATTTTAACCCTTTTAGGTTGAATGGTCTCTCTCTGTTCGTGGTCTCTGTTCGTTCCATTAACCTCTTCATATTCTGTGTTTGATCTCTTAAACGTCCCTTGCCTCAAGGTCACAACTCATGCAGTATGTGCACAGACCAGAGCCTGCCTTTAGCCACCCAAGTGCATGGAAGCAGATGTTGGCAACTCCAGCTGGGCTCCACATCCTTGATTAGAGCAGCGTTGGCCTGCTGGCAGGATGGCCACCTGGCGCCCAGTCTGGCCCAGAGAGCAGACCTCACCTGTGGGTGGAGGCAAACAGGGACACGGCCTCTGTCTACAGCTGTGGTGGTGGTACTGTTGGTGGTGTGTTCAACATGGACAACCTTTCCACCGGAAAACACAAGCCATTATCCGTGCATTTGTCACGCTCCACTCCGTCACATTCTAATTTGGAATTTTTGAAAACTCTACGAGGAGTTTTGGTTTAGAGCTGTATTCCATTTGCTGAAGTTCATTTTCATAAATCTCTGAGACTAATCCAATTACAGGAGCTCAGGGAGGGTGGGATAACCTTATATTCAAGACGCCCATGGAAGAGGTTGGGCTGGGGCGGCTTGTTTGAAGAGCCAACAGAGTCATTGTTATCAGCGCTTTGCCCCCCTCTGTCTCTGTCTCCTCTTTATTCCTCTGCTGAATGAGCCCATGCTCAATAAATTGCGGCCGACCCGTCATCTCTGAGCAAACTGGTCTGCCTCTCCCAGGAGCCAGGGATTATATCCTAATGATTAGTCCTAATCTGGATACTGTGTTTTTGCTTCACCTCACCGGCTTGTCTGCAGACAATGGGCCCGTGTGGGGAGCTGATTAGTTAAACCAGAAATGACAGAGGTTTGTCAGAAGGGAGCTTTTATTCCACACTGGAATGCAGTTGTCGTGTCTTAGAACATGTAACTGTCCTTGTCTTAATTGAGTGCCACCATGGTTGAAGGGAACGTCAGTGTGAAGGCTTATTTAGTGATATGGTGCCTGATGCAATGTATGTGGTGATATTTCTCTGGGAAGAAGAAATGGAAGGCGTGTGTTTTGATTGCTTGGCAACTCAAACTCCTTGCTCTGGCCAAACGCTACGCCACACCCACAGACGTTAGTTTCTTCTCCGCAATGAGTCTGGATCAGAGTACCTCTCCAACGATTTCTACAACGAAAACACATTCTAACCATTCTGATTAGTCCCATAAACCGATGGGTTAGGCCAGAGCCAGAACACACGTGGGTAAAGCGGCATTTAGAAATTGGCTTTGATACTTTAATATGATCCAATCGCTGATGTCTTTGTTTTGTAGAACACCCCTTATTTTGACGTCACCACAAATGACTTCAATGATGGCAGTCTCAGACTGAGCAGCAAAAAAAATCAGTTTGAGTCGTCAGGCAAGTGTTTTGATGAGCTTTACCTGTAATTGATACTAACACAGAAATTATCTTTGTTCTCGCAAGTGCATTTGAAACAGGCTAAGTTTGACTAAAAGGTTTGTCAACTTTTCCTGACAAAGGTCATGGGAGGAGATGAAAGAGAGAGGTGTTTCTACTGGTCCCAAGAAAAATGGCGGCCTTAATTATTCATGGCATTAATTAGGCAGTACTTAATGGAAACGGTTTCACATTGGCTCAGGGCTGCTCCCAGCGACATCACATTACACCTTTTAATACGGATAAATAGTTAATGTGTGGCTCTAATTAATTGTTTATACCTGTGATCTTTTTCAAACTTTGCACCAAATCCCCCTATAGAAGCAAACACATTTTTCAACTCAGAAATGGAACGAAAAGAAAGCCCCCTTAGCAAAATACTGTATGTCTCA